>NW_027287205.1:66223589-66823589 GCF_022747635.1 Hetaerina americana | reverse complement strand
TTTCAGGCCGAGTGCTTTATCCAGTTAAGCTACCGAGGCGTCCACTTAAACTCAGAAATTTCAGGGCTTAGTATCTGGGTTCAAATCCCGGCCAAGGCGAAAGATTTTTACTATTAGAAATTGTTGCATTAGCGGATGACTCCGTTAAAAGTTACAGTTGCGGCATATCCCTCAGTTTCTTTGAATTTAAGGATATACTCGTACGTAGTTTGCGATATTGACTCAGATGACACTTTCTGATCTCGTTAATTTTTAAAATAAAACTCAATACAATTAAACTAGCCTTCTGAGGTTAGAGGATGAGCATAGATTGGAGACTCCTGAGATGTGGTTGTGACCGAGAATGGAGAGAATAGGCTGGACAGAGCAGAGGACAAAGGACTAAGTTTTAAACATGGTGGGATAAGAGAGGAAGCTAATGGAAAAAATTCAAAAATGAGGGTGGAGGAAATATCGTAAAATATTGATACATTGAAGGCCATAATGGAAGGAAGCACATTGGGTAAGCGGGGTAGAGGAAGGAAGAGAGTGGACTTTTTAGAGAGCATGAAGGCGCGTAGAAGTTGCGGAGAAATGAGAAAATAAATAGTGTTGGACAAAGAAAGAGGAAGTTCTCACGATAGGTAGAAGAAAATGGTCATTAGGAACCAAACCTTCATTTAAACAGGCTTCCAAAATCTTTATTTAAACAGGTTTGAATACCTTGATTGAATGAATAAATATAACGGAACACTTCGCATTAAGAATAATGGATAATCTTGCGAGCCCGCAGCAAAGGTTCACTGATGTTTTACTTGCTTATTTCTGTTGCTACTGGTGTAATATTAGAGGTAATGGGGTTCTTTTTCTTTATTTAATGGGGTAAAATGTTAATAGGACACGCCACAACAAGTGTATTGAAAAATACCTCTTTTTACCTTTTACACAAACCACGAAGGGAAGTTAATATTTTCATTAATCCCAGTTATAGTGTGCCTAACACTTTCAGGCTTCTCTTCGTGGAAATGTTTGTCCATATTACATGAGTTTTTAATTTTCCACGGACTTTATTTTAAGGTACAACGCCTACATAGCCACGCTCCTCTTCTCTGTCCGAAGGGTATATTTTCAAAAGCTGCAAGTGTAACTTAAATGCCTCAAGTCGATGAAACGTCTTGTACCTTAAAATAAAGTTTGTGGGAAATTAAAAACTCAATTATAGTGTTTTTAATAGTTCTGTAGAGAACGTGGGGATTAATAATACCTAAGCCGTTCGGGTCACTAAAGTAATTATTGCGTCATTTTTCCGGCCTGCTTTGTCCAGCGAGTGGAGAACCTCAAAATCAATGTTTTTGTGACTGCAAAAAAGAAAACGGAAGAAAGGCAAAATTTGGATCATATAGTGTTCCAAAACTTTCACTTGGAAACGTGAATTTGAAGTAACCCAAGCTCAGAGAAATTTATAATGAATAACCCTGACGTGAGTCCGTTTACATCAGGCTATAGATAAGTCTAATTACCACCGTGAAGTATCATTTTTCTACTAAAACATCCTGGCTCCAAAGAAACATGTCATTAATTTCCCTCTAACGAGAATGCAATTTGTGCAAAAAACTATCTTTGAAATATGTGTCTGTTGTGCAAAATATCCGTAAGACTTCGTAGCTGTAGGGCTATCCACTGAGAATTATATTATATATGTGGGTCACGGTAGTCCTGGGGTAGAGCGTTGGACTTTTGACCGGAGGGCACGGATTCAATTCCCGAACAAGCTCTCTCGGCACCCTTAACTCCACCCAAGCTGCGTGATTTTCCGGTACTAGATCTTCCTGGGGAACCATAACCCGTCCCTACTCTGATCTAACCCGGTTCGTTACTCAATCATTCGCTACCTGATTCACGTCGCCGATAAAAGCTTTCTTTAGCGTGGAAAATTTTGGCTTTAAAATAATTGGTCCTTGGCAAAGGTTTCATGAGTCTTCACACAGTTTACCTTCACGGCCTAGGAAGTGTCCTTCATTCGCCCAAATTTATGTCTTAATTAAAGTTAGAAATGATTTCTCGAGCCATTATCGTTCACTGAAGTATAATAACAGGAACTGTTAAGCATATATTTAATTCTACTGCTCAAATCTTTCCTCATTAATGGTCTTCAACAATGGATTTATTGACCTTGCCTTCGGAGTAAATTAATTTCACAACCTCGTCTGATTAAGCTTAATTAGAATAAAATGTGACAGTCAACACGCTGAAGTTATTTTGAACGGGCGGAAGACATGTAAAATTTAATGACTGAATTTATCGAATTTCTTCTGAAGGGAGTAAGACGATAGATGATGGAAAATTTTAATCAATCTCGAACCATTGACTGCATGCCACTCGTTTATTTAGTAATTATTGATTTAACTGTGTGAATTATACTAAGCAAATTGGTAACCATTAAAGTATAACTTGCCAGTAAATCCGAGTGAAAACCATTTCACTGCTGACGAAAAGAGTTTTTCTGCTGTGGTAAGCTTCATAGAACTATACTGCCGACGAATTGAACAATATATGTGAATCTAGAGAATCGACTGTGATGTCAAGAAGTTTGTCAGTAATTCAAATTACTGATGCTAGAGGCCAGCGATCTGAGAACCACCATTCCACTTTTGGAATAGGGTGTGTATGTATAACATTTTCTCTACTAGTTTTTCAACTACCTGCAAAGCCATTTAAGTTTTATTTGAGGATTGGATAAGGCGAGACAAATGTTTTAAAACTTCAGCCAGGAATGCGGAGGTTCTCTTTCATGCTTCCGTGTTGGCCTACAGTATGTATGTCTGTCCTGTATGTCTCATTATTTATTAAGAATATTTTTCCATGTGATATAGAGATTATTTCATCCGACACTCATTTATTTATTCGATAATTACTTCATTCCAGCGATGGAAATAGCACCACTGAATTGAAATTTACAATCAAAGGGATTGAAATTCCTCAACCATTCGCTCACAAATGTAGAAATCCATTTCCTGAAATGTAGCGTCGTCATTTTAAGAAGGAACAGTTGACATCAAGTTTACGCGTAGTTTCCATGGTTTATTTAAGTACCCTGCAAGTCACAGCTAGGGTGCGTGGTAGGGTAAGAATACACACCAGACTAATTTTAATCCGAATATGACCCTACCGCGGTCAAATATCTCTTTGTCACAAATTTCTTTCGGCAGCAGCACCTCGCCAAATAAAATATGGTCGTGATAAAAAAAGATACACACAGAACGTCACCTTTTTCATTCCGTGTGATTAATACGAGTTTTTTAGCGTTGTAAAATACATTTTCTTTCGTTCTTCAGCCATTTTTTATGAGTGAAATCTCTTACTAGAACACAGAACCATTATAAACTGAATTTAAGCACGTAAGTTCTTTAGAATGCTAAACCAATCATTTAGCCGTGAAAAAACAAATGACTGGCCAAGGCCTAATTTTAAAATATGATCGCCAAGGTCGTTGATAATCGTCATATGATGCCGATTTAAATAATGTAATTTTAATAATTAATGACTTAGTTGTTCAATAGTAAAGCTATGTACTTACTATAGAGGAGAATATGGAATTCTGAGGGCTAATGATAGCGAGGGAAACGATAATGTGAAATTACGGATAGAACAAAAACGTTTTAATTAAAACATTAAACATGATGGACGACTTTATTTACTATATTTATTCATTTATAATTGACAAGAGTCCACGGTAATTCAGAAGAAAGAAAGAAAAAGTAACCTCAATTTATTGAAACCTATCCTTGTTTAGAGAGACATTAATACGATTTATTATTTTTTGTTCACGAAATGTTTAATTGAGATGAAGCATGACCAAAATTAAATTCACGTGGGACAAGGGTATGTTTTTATTATAAATTTAACAAATGACTGAAGCATCAAAATGTTTTATTCTAAATTCGTACTGGCGGAAAATGATAAAATTTAATGCTGATGTACTTCTCCCAAAATGGGTGTTATGAAATATACAGGATCTGTCCCAAAAAGTAAGTAAAACGATTTTTCCTGGCGAAGCGGATGACTGGAGTGGGACGATTTATGGCCGGCAAAATAGTGAGAGGTCTTGGGAAAGCAAAACGATCAGCGTTAGTTGTCTGCGGGCCGTTTCAGTCTGCGGATGGCTGCGAGACTGAAGCCCTGTTTGAGGGTCGCGTCACATATTCACGATGCCACTTTCCATGGAGCAATGATATTCGATAAAAGTTTGCGCTAAACTCGGGAAATCGGATTCGTAGACAATGCCCATGGTTAAGGATCCTTATGGGGATGGAAAAATGTTCCAGGTGAGGGTTTTATGCTTGCAAAAGATGTTCTGGTAGGGTAACGAGGAGGTTGACGATGAGGAATGCCCTGGACACATCCATCAACAACACAGTGTGATGAAAATGTACCAAAAGTAAGACACATGCTCGATTCTGATTGACCCCAAAGTGGCAAGATGTTAGGAGAGTGCATTATTCAGAAAACCGTAGTGCATTGCATTCTTACAGAAGATAAAGCCATGAGAAAGGTGAGCCAAGATGGTCTCTAAGGTGCTGTCGGAAGACTGCTTGCGTGACAATCTTGCCTTGGACCTCTTGAACCACGGTGAAAGTGACCTGAGATTTTGGAATAGGTGGTTACTGGTGAGGAGACATGGGCCTTTGAGTACGACCCAATTACAACTTCTTTGAGTACCAATTTGGACCACTGGATTATGTCAAAGAAGCAATGACGAGGTGCTTGAACGAGATTCCCGTCGACGCCTTACAGGAAGCGTAACAGATAAGTGGCAGAGGCGCCGACATCGGTGTGTCGATGCACAAGGGGTGCTGTTTTCAAGACTTTTAGTAATTTGTTCATGACGATTCTTGCATCTGCAATAAAGTTTTCTCCCGAATTATTCTACTTATGTTTTTGGGACAAACCATGTAATCAATTCATTTCACTGCAAATGCCGACTATCATTATTATTGTATGGTGTGCTTTTAATGCAGGTATAGTCTTTTCTCAGACGCATTTGTTGCGGAAAAGTACCAGGCGTTTACTTGTTCCGTTAAAAAGAGAAGTGCTTCCACTTACAAATCACCAGTCTGAAATAAAAATGTAATGATAGAGGTTTTTTGTCATTTCATCGAAATATTTTCAGTTTGTTTTCTTTCACCATCACAATAACTTCCATGTCAAAAAATTTGAAATCTAAAAAAAGAAAAATTACGTTAAGGATACGTTTGAAGTTAACATTTATGACGATTCCGCGAGTTTTACGATGCATAATTTCAGTTTACATGTTTTGCTCTAAACTTAGGACTTCTGAGAGAAAATATCCAGCACATGGCGAAACAAATCAGTAGTCACTAGGATCTTGAACTCTGCAGATCATTCCCAGATAGCTTGAGAAAGTTTTCAAACGGCACTCTTACAAGCATGTCTACACTCTAGCAACGGGAATCAGAACACTCGTATTATCCTTCATGGTTCGCAGCACTTCCGCGCTCCATTGTTTTCATTTCGCTTATCGAAAATCACCCTTGGAGCATATTTAAGAGGGATAATATTAAAAAAAATTAGCGGCTCAAGTTACCTTAAATTATTTATGCATCTCACTGAATATGTAAACTATGTAAATTTTCACGGTAAATTTATTTCGGTAGTATCGTAGTGAACTACGTTCAATGAACTACTTTAGGACTATGGTCCGTAAGGTATGATAGTTTACTTGATCAGTGATCATTTATTTTCTTCACGTTGAGACTGAAACCGTTTAAATTCACTGAAGTCACAAACCTGTTCATGTGATAACAGAATTGAGGCATGTGAATTATCAGAGTTATGGACGGATGACTCCGTTAAAGTAACTATCGCAGCATCACACGTATTTCTTTAAATTCATCAGAAGAATTGATGTAAATGTCTCCAAAGTATACAAAAAAATACACATAAAAATTAATACCTTACGTATTATATATTTTTTCAGCACTTTCATGCAGCGCAGTCGTATTACAGTGACAATTATCTCACGAGGACATCAAAAAGAAGTCCCCTACGAGAGTATTTTTTCTTCACTCAACAAAATTATGCTGGTTAAACAATGAATACAGAAAAACGAAACATTTTTTATTTAATCATGCAGGAAGCCTTCCAGTACTATTAGGATAAAGCTTCAAAATTATAATTTTTGCACCAAACATTTTTTTCATCGAAATTCGACGATATCTATGTTCGGTCATGTATCTCACATTTTTACGTTATTCAAAATTCACGTATTCAAATGTATCCGTGCATTGCTCACACGAAGCACTGTCTGTCAGGATGGCATTTCCAAGGAAGGATATTAATTTGAGAATTAGACATTATTACATTACCTTTGTCCGGTGGAAACGCAGCAAAACCTCTGCTTCATGACCAAAAAACCTGATAATTACGATTATACCCAGATCGAATCGCATTCGCCATCGAGTTACCCTTTGACCGTCCATGACAGGGGTGGGACATCCCTCCCCCCGGCCCAGCCCCAGAGGTGAGTCAGCGTTGCCATCAGATTTCGTCTGTTTGTTCAGTACATTCCTCTTGCGTTCACTCACTAGGCTGCTTTCTACGATAGCGAGGAAAGAGGGGATATTCATTGTACTCTCATGGAAATGAAAGGTGTCCGATACGGCGTCGTTGCTCGCAGGGGCTAAGAAAAGGGCGCTCTCTCGCCTTCTCGTTGGTTAAATTTAAGAATCAAATATTCTGCCGTCTTCTGGCGTTTACCACCGATCTTGACACGGAGAAGCTTGCAATTGGAACACAAAGCATAAGAATCCGTACCGTGAACTGGGAACATCAATTCTTTCTTGCATCATCGTGTGTCCGGATTGTAACTGATTTGGAAGAGGCGACGGAAAAAGACTTGTAAACACCTGATGTAATGAGAGAGCAGTCCAAAAACTTTCTAAGACCCTACATGAATAGTAAGAAGGCACAATATTCTGCAGCAATAGAAATAAGTCACAATATTCAAGGACTTTATTGATGGATTTGCAGTTGAATTCAGCCTCTAAAAAAGTACTTATGCACTTAATACATATCTTATTTTAGCATCATCACTGGCCATCAATTCAAAAGTGTTACTCTTTCATTTCAAAGCATAACTTTATTTAGTTAAGCTACCGTAAGTTTTAATTTCCCAACCCTAAATTCAGTTCCAAGAATGATTCAACGCAAAAATTTCGACGGACTTCAAGGCAAAGATCTGGCGAAACACAAGATTATTTTCATTCACTTTGGAAAGGGAAATATTAAAATACCCATTTTTCAATGGCAATTATCCACCTTATGCAAAAATTAACAGGAAGTCTCCTCAAACGTGAAATTAAAATATTTCCACGAACTCCATTTCGTTCGAAAAATATTTCAATTACCATCTCGCCCTCTTGCGACGTAGCATATGAATATTACAGTATCACACTTATGAGGTTTGGAGGATATTTATACTTTAATTGCAATACTTTTTCACGGTCTATTATTATGAGAAATGATCTTTACTTTCGGAATAAATCAAAACACAACCCAACCCTATATCGCACTTTTCTGCTCGATGTGACTTCCTAAGTAGGATTTTTTTCTTGGACGAAACATACCCCATCTGGCAGGGAGATCTCTTTCAGAGATCTTTCGGCGAAACTTGCTTTCTACTGCCTTCTGGTGGAATTAACAGGAAGAGGGAGTAAAATAAACGGAACACAGAGACGTATAGCGTCCATCATCACAGTTGTTGATTGCTTGAAATGGGAATACACGGAAACCTCTCACAATAAATTCCCTTGAAGTCAGAATACCAGAGAAATTCTCCCAATTCTTGCTCTTTCCTTGCTCGAATCGCAAGATTCGAGCAAGGAAAGATAATATTTGGTGGAGTGGCGATGTGGGAAGATGAAAAAAAGGCTTATTTTCCACATCCTTCGGCACAAATGACACTTGGATTCCGGTGTTAGGTGATGCTGGAATATTCGAACAGCAATCCGATCGTCAAATAACTCTTTGCAAATTTACGCAAAACCATCTAACGTTTTTAATAATCTATTTGATTCGTTATTAAGTGCTTAGATTTAAGACTCGGCACGTTGGAATCAATTATTAGATATAGAATAAACCAAATTTCAACTATATAATCAATAGTTTGCATTAAGTCATCACCAGTTAAATATGCTTCGTCAATATGCCTAATTCTCGGTCAACAAATTTCTATCAAAGGTAAGAATCTGGTTGGGTTATTGTGTTGACAATACCCTGATAATATTTGATTTATGATTTATTTTTGGGATCCAAAAATAACCGATACATCGTAAAACAGTACAAAATATCATTTCATTTGATCGCGGAAACAATACAATTTCAGTCATGCAGCAATTAAATCAGCTATTGATAAATGTCATTAATAATTTTTATAGATTGTCTTGCATTCATAAGAGTTTATATATATAATAATTGGTCTTGTGAAACTAAAAAGGACCTCTTAATGTAAAGGGAGGGCTTTTCTGCAATCCTGACAAATCAAATCTGCGTACCAGATAAAATAAAATTGTTATTTTACGTAGGTAGTGTCTTTCTTGAAATATTGGAATTACGAGGTCTGTTTAGTAAATAATGAGCATATTTTTAGCGACATAATTTTCCCTCGCCATTCAAATTGCGATGATTCTTCTCAAAGAAATGTTAACTGTCGCTGGATAGGCCTCATTTAGAATATGCTGCAAGTATATGGGATCCTCACGAAGTTGGATTGATTGCCGAATTGGATCGGTGCAGCGTAGAAGAGATAGATTTGTAAAACGTTGTTATGATACACTCAGTAGCGCATCCAAAATAGAAGACGAGCTAGGCTGGGAATCACTCACGGGGCGAAGGTTAAATTACATATTGAAGCTCTTACATAAATTGGAAGGACGCCTATTTAGCAGTGATGTTGAAAATGTTTCATTAGCCCCATCGTTCTACGGTTGGAGAGATCATGTCAATAAAATTAGAGAAATTAAGTGTAGAACGGAGAGATTTAAGATGTCATTTTTTTCACGAACATAAAGGGATCAGAATAACATTGTCCGACCGCGGTATGGGTCACATTCCGGTCAAAATTAGTCTGGTGTATTCACCCCGTGCCACAAACCCTAGCGGGGGCTTACAGGATACTGAAATATCTCAAAAATATCTTTAAAATATCTAAAAAAATGCCTAAAAAATATCTAAAAGTATATATAAAAATATCTTCCCATCGGAAGCAGTTCACTTGTCCCATCTATTTTCCCAGTCTTCGGAGAGATGTCGGAAGGAATATTTGATAGGTCCTTCGAAATCAGCCTCAACAGTTTTCACCACTGCTCCTGATGACGACAAAGCTTCCCACAAAGGTGTTTCTCCACATTCGGGAACAGGGAAGAGCCCCATGTGGTCGCGGATGTTCAGGCAAATCCAACTTTCAATACAAAGTTACGTGTTACCTCCATCGTTGCCGTAGGCGAACTGAGCATATTTCAACTTGCAAGTCTACCGCTGACGCATTAACGCATTGAACCGATAATGTAACATTAGACTTTTATATAAAAATATTTGTACAATAAATTATTCGAATGAAATTTATGATTCCCCTTTGATGAATTTGAATTTATGATCTCTCATTGGAAAATGCCTCAGGCCCGGTGTTACAAGTACACATTTACATATTTAGAAGGGCATGTGGCGGGGGGTGTTAGGTCATGACCATGTATGCACGATCACAATTATTACACCTCTATACAAATATCAGTTTGATCATTCACTGGAAGGAAGTTAATCACACGAAAGAAGGTACTTACATGGAAGAATGTCCAGTGGCAAGTATATTCAAATCATACAGGGCGAGTGTTGAAAAGATGGATCTATTTAAAAACATACAGGTACATCATATCGACAAAATATATACGAGTACATTCCCAATACTAATTATCCCCTTCGCTCCTGTGGTCATATCTATTTTTTCCTCGAATTCTACGAGAAATAAACAACATTTTAAATCTTTCCGTTCTACTATCTCCCTGATTTTACGTGCGTGATCGGATCTACCATTTTACTCGTAAGTCGGGGCCTGAAATATGTCTTCAATATCCTCAGATAAGTAACCTGCCTGAAAATTTACAAAGTAAATTTAACCTGTATTCCAACCTACGGTCGACTAGTGGTTCCCATCCTAATTATTCCAACAGTGTCGTGACGCTGCTACGTTGTTCATCATAACTTTTCACAAACCTAGCTGATTTACGTTACGCTCGATCTAGTTCCAAAACTAAGCCTCAAGAGGATCCCATACACTCTATGGGTGCATAGTACTCTAGGTAGGGTCTAATTAAAGTGAAATAAAAAATTCCTCAACCCTCTCAATACATAATATATAAATTTTCGTTTGAATTCAGTCGTTAGTTAATGTGATTGCTAACTTAACTTGGATATTACCGACAAATCTGATCTTATAATCAAATAAGATTGCTCTATAATGAATGTGAATATTGTTACCGTAGTAAAATCGTCTGCAAGTGATTACCCTTGTTTAGCAGTCTGTTTTTAACTTAAATAGCGGTCGTAAAACTGATTTTTGGCCTTAATCGAATGTTAAAGTTAACCTTCGGGAATACGAGTCATCATTAAACCTGGCCTTAGTGCACATGAGTCGTGACTAAGCTTAAAGCCGTCGGGTGCGTCAACCTCTAACTATATAGGTTAGCAGTGAAATAGGCAAGTGTACTCGACTAAGCAGTCGTGCACACCAAGCAGCGGTAGGCACTCGGAGGATGCACGAGTCCATCGTTGGGGATGACGACCAATAAATTCTACGAAATTCTTCGGCGGTTCCGTGACTTGGCGAGGGGATAGTTATACGTAAGAAGGGAGCAGCAGCCCTCCTTTATAAGAGCGCAAGTGAAGAACAAAGTGGTCGATAGAGCACCACTGAATGCTTGGTATGAATTACTTCAATTACCGCGATCAGGAAAGCAAAGGATCAGTTAAATATCACGAGAAGCAGCAGCTCACCAATCCTTATTTTTAATTTTCATTGAATTAAATCACAGATTTGAAAGAACTCAACATGAAAACATTTAGGAGGTAAACCGGACCTCCATTCGGTTCCTTGAGTTACTCCAGAATCGAATTTTGTAATCAGTTTATCACTGGGACTTGGAATGTCACGTGCCTCCGGGCATGTGGAAGATTAGAGAATTTAAAGAGAGAGATTCGCAGAGTGAAAGAAACCATTGAAAGATCCAGCATGCCTACAAAATACATATGACCAAACATTCACTATTTTGGTAAAACTCTTCAAAAAAACATTATATTCAACCAATCATTTTAACATCAAAAATCTGCGCTACTTCATACTTCATGCACAGAGTTGTTAAAATATACATTAAAGTGAAAGAATGTCATCTAATCCATCTGAAGGGATTAATTATTGAGAACCGCAGGGTTATTTACTGTTTATCCGTAACTAGAAATGAGCGCATTTATGAAAATAACACGGCTATAATCAATCGTATCCTAAATAATTTTATGGGTGATTTTGAAACTCATCCGCTCACTCGAACCGATTTACCATACCTTCGTGTATAAGGAGATTCGAGTACAAGCATAAGTATATTTTTCAGCTCAAAGAGCTACGCTAAAAACCCTTGACTTAATCACAAGCCGAAGTCAAGAAATTGAAAGAAAGTTACCGAGTTTTGTTAGAAAAAATTTATCACGTCGAACAAAACATGGATTGATTGCGGGGATAGCAAAGCTCTTTCTGCTTTTCATTTTCCGGCTTTTGGTCCTAACCAATCTTCTCCTGTTATCCATTCCCCTTCCATGACTTTCTAAATTACTTGTTACCAAGTTATTAATTGTATAGGGCTATAGTTATGAGCATTTTAAAACCATATTTGATCCTCATGAATGGCAACACCATTGAAGCTGTTCAATGTTTTCCAGGATTGTATTATTTTTATGTATAATTTGCCTAACTTCCCCATTTACAATGTGTTCTAATATCAACACGACCAGTACATAAAATCCATATCTATTGCCCTAATTCTTATTTTATTCGTATTTCTTATGGGCCAACATCCTGAATCATAAATGGCTCTGGGTTCAACTATAGATTTTATTATCATCATTTTTATTTTGTGTTTATTTCTGATGACCAAAGTGGGCTATTTCATTTTTTATTGGTCTGATACTTTGTGATGCTTCGATAAATAATTATAAAATGTTTTGGAACAATACAAATTAAAATTTTTCGCGAGGAGTTTTAAAACTGTTACATTTCTAAAAATACCTGAAAAACGATTTCACTGTGAAGAATTTTTCAGTGATTCATGGTCAGTATTACGATAAAGTTCTTCACTCACGTCATTAACCGTCATGAAGTCGTCATCGCCTTCCACCTCGCTTCCTGTAACACCGGTTGTTGAGGCCATTACCTCGTCATCACCGTCGTCTTCATAGATGGCATCACCAACCAGAGCGATTGAGATTCCGATTTTAGGAAGGGCTTTCTCATCAATTCTGCTGGCATTGAATTTTGGACATAATTTGACCATGCAAAGACAGTCGTTACGACTTGTTTCTGTTAGTTTGCTCCATTTGTTAGAGTAGCAGTAATGCATTCCATCCACGTTTTACGTGAACGATCCCTGAATTGCTCCTAAAGATAGTCACATGATGGCCCTAACTTGGATTCCGACACTGGAATGGTAGCTCTAAAGAATTTCAGGTCTTCCACAGTTTTTTGTGAAGGGTTTTATACTGCCATAACGTATCCCAAGCGATCACCGACAGTCTGAACAACACTGCTTCGGAACGCCTCACCCACACCTGGCGAAACAGTTACTGTTTCACCCGTCCACCCTTTTCCGTAGGCCTACACAATAATTCTAAGGGAGAAGTCATATTCATTGGTAATATTATCGCTTTAAAAATAACTCCAGTTTTAAATTGTGTACCATTACCCATGCATACCAGAACCACAGCAAATCACGCTGTTTCTCATGCCCCGGTAAAGGGGAATGTTTGTTAAATTGATTTCCCATAATAACTTTTAGGTTTGGATGTGTTATTTCAGAATTGTTATAGGTAATAAGTCGAATTCTAGATTTAAAATGCAAGATGACTCAGAAATAAATCAGGAATCTACTAAGAGAACAAGATAAATGGTTACTTTCATTGCGTTTGTATTAGTGTGAGAACTTCTGGAACAATATTTTGATCCCAAAATTAATTAATTAAATTATCATCAAAATCCTTACCTTTCAACTCATTTTAAAATTTTTATTGCTTATAAATTTCGCATTTCCGATCAGCTAAGTAGCCCGACAAGGATATAGCTCTTTAACGAAGGGCACTTTTATACCCATTGTCGCCGAAACCAAATGGTCTTGTTTTCTGCAAATCTCTTAAGTTTTGAGTAACTTTTGTTTCCACCAATTTCTGTGCCCCGTTCGAATACTGTGGACTTGTCCCATGGATGTTCCATTTCCTTTTTTCCCTAGCATCTTCTCCTAAATAATACTTCAAGCAAAATAATCGGGTCTAAATACGGTACCCGATATTTAATATTCCTTTTTTTCCGTTGCAATAACAAAGTCTATCTTTTCATCTATTTCCTCTGCAACTTCCTGATGTGCTTTCCTTTCTATCAAGCTTTTATTCATCACCCTTCTCCAAGTCCACGCTAATACTGCCCCTCAGCGATCTCTCTCTTTCCCCGAACTCAACTCGCACTTCCATAGAGCAATGCACTCCAGATGAAGGCTACTGCAAAAGTTTTTCGTTTATCTAAGTTCACATGACTATCTGTTGGGAATATATTCATTTTTTCGAAGGCAAGTTTTGCCATTTCCACCCGTATCTCTGTGAAAATACCTGCTGTCGCGCAGAGATTTCCTAGATCACATTGCAAACCTATGCAATTAACGCGTGCTGAAGGACGCGGGGTCTAATCGGGGTCTGCTCGCATATCACGTCACGCTTCGGTGGTGAAGAAGTTAGGTATGTGACAGGAGGATGGGAGAAAGAAGAGTTACACGAGCCGCGTTTTCACATGGCATCAACATCACACTGGCCTCTGATGTAGCAAAAGGAAATGACGCTTGCGATGGAAGGATTTCATGAAAATATCAAAACGTAAAGAGGGCTGGAATAGGACGATTTGTTCTTTATAGTTCCATCCGTACAGTTTTGAAAATGCGCATCCTTTTTCCAACTAACGTTTGTACAAGAGTAATATGGGACGAGAATGAGTGAAAAATAAGATTGAAAATTTGACGAACGTAAATACGGAACCATAAAATAATACCTCTTTAGAAAGTCTTCTTCAATTTTGGGGTTAATTTTTCGAAAGGAGCGCTTTGAGGCGAATGATGGTCAATGCGTATGAAATCTGTTTTTTTGTTTAATATAAAAATAGTCAATTTTAAAAGTAGATGATAAAAACCTAATTCAATACGAATTAATAATTTGAGAAAAAATAAATTTTTAAATGAAAATCCAAAAGTAGTTACAACGAGAAAATTTAGTTAAATCTCATTGTTTACTAAGTGAGCATAACAATCAAATATCCCTGAAATATGAAACACGTCACCAGTCCAACGAACTTTGACAATATTCGAAGTGAAAATTTGAAGAAATATACGGCAAAATTTCGGTTAATGATGTTTTTCAACAAAGTGGGAGAAGGGATTCAAAATTAAACGTGAAAATTTAGAACGAAATAGTTAAGGAAAGGTGCTAGGCTAGATCTCATATTGAAAACTACTTTTAAGATCCGGCTCAGAATGGTATAATGTTTTGATTAAAAGCTTTTGAAAGTAAATACTGGCCTTAGCAATACTAATTGTGGTGAATCAATAGAATTTATCAAAGTTTGTGGAAATGGAGGACTCGCTCGCAGTACGAAGCAGCATTTAATCGAGCAATAAATCACAACTCATATGAGTTCAATTTTCACATCAAGGGTTCTAAATAGTTCTCACTCTAATCTCATATTATTATTATTAATATCGGTAGATGAGAACCCGATAAGAAGTTTGGGGAAAGTCTCCGCAGGAAGACATACAAATCATGCTGATATCAGTAAAATTTGGCATTGATTACCATTCAAACTACTGAAAACTTGAGCGATGGCTATTCATTTTAAAAATTAAATGATTAAGTCAAATATTTCCCCAATGGCTGGTCATCTTAAACTAAACGCCATTACACAATATGCTAGAGATCGATACCGTATAGTTTAGGCTTTCTTACGATCCTATCGCGGAAGTTATGACAGTCTCTGTCATTGCAGCAACTTGAGCTGGTTTCATGAATACGCACGAGCGTACGAGTAACGCCATGACGAAGCATTTCCAGGCATTAAGGTGAAACGTTTGAAGAGATCGAGCTTATCAGCGGGGAGAGCAAAGCCTCCCGTGTGAATGACGGCACCATTCGCGGGTAACATCGAATTTATGGCCTCCGCAATCACGGTGACTCCACAAAACCTTGAACCGATGCAAACCAGTCCTTCGAACTCGTAGAACGAGGAAAAGAAAAGTTGACCGCTAAATATCTCTCTTCTTTCCGAAAAGGTTATATTCCAGTAAGAAGCTGATCTCCACTCAAACCAATTATAAAGGAGGCATAAGGTTAACTAACGACGGAAACATGCAAAAATTCACGAAAACATTTATAATATGGGTTACTTATGACCAATTGACTCTTTAAATAGTCAAAATTTAATCTTTGCCTAGTTGCTAAGAATATAGGGTGTCAATAATTTTTCATTCATTTTTCATTGACATCCCAATCTCATCAATCACCGCTACAAAAGAAGGAGGTAGAATTTCGTATTGATTGTCTTCCATTTCCGAATGAATTTTTGTAAAATGGATCATAGAATTGATGAAGGAACACCTTATTAATCACACTGCTTGGCAAATGAGTGTATGGATGAAAAACATTAGTCCATGATTTCAATTTAACCTCGTAAACTACGGATCATAGGTTTATGTCGTACCAAGCCCATGCATGTCCTCACACACCAAGGAAAGTTCGAGACTTAACAGTTAAGAGTGTAATTCCGTCATTATGCCTGCATGGCTCATTTCATCATTTCGTATATGCCGTCTCTTTAATCTCACTTATTTATATTTCTAATGTGGGAGTGTCTCGCGGCTGAGATTTAAGTCATGGGTGCGTACACCGGATTTCGGATTGTGATTTGACCTCAAGATATTGAGGTCGGGTGCAAAATAAGCGAGTGCGCTAGTCTTGTAAGCGGTCGTGGGCAATGAGCGCTGGTACATGGAGGACGCAGGAGACCACCCTTGGGTAAAATGACCTACAAATACTCCGAATCACACGAAGAACAGCCACTTGGAGAGTGGTTGTCTCCAAACAATGGATAGAGAGGCAAGCAGCCCTCCTTTATAGTGTGTAAGAAAGTGGAGGCCAAAGCGGTCGCTACAGCAACGCGGTACTGCTAGCAGACGTGACATAAATTGCTTGAACGACGGCAGAAATGCGACACCCGTCGAAGGCAACGAGAAACCAGCAGCAGACCAATCTTCTATTTTCCTTTCGTTAATTTAAGTAACAACTGTGATAGAGTTCTCTCGAGTACTAGGTATGTTTCGAAGGTAAATTAAGACCACATTTAAATCTCTATGCGCGGGCTACGGGAGGGATTACTTTTGTATTCAATCGAACACAAAAGTTCGATTTTTTCTATTGTTTATCGGAAACTATCTGAAATCGAGGTCTTTGGGGATCTAATGGATTACATGGTTTGAGGAATCGTATTACGTTCGTCGGCAGCTTTCGCCTAATCACTTTTTTCGTAAAAAATTACGTAATATATATTAATACATTATTAATTGCCTTCGTCTTTCACCAAACATCTGTGTAATGTGTTACTCTTTTTTACGCTGGTAATGTACAGTTCATTTCAAAATGTACAGCTCAGGGAATCGCCTACAGAGCTTTAGTTTACTAAAATATAGACAGCATTGGTTCGGCGAAGATCTCTCTCTCGTGATTGTCTTGCTGAAATTTTCTCATTGGGTGGATTTAATCGATCGACATTGGCCCGAGTTCATAGGAATACATGGAGGCATTATTAATTTTTTACTCTGTAGTCCTTGGGCCATTGCTTAGCACACATGAACATGCAGCACCGAACTCACCAGGTCACACCGTCGACAGCAGCGCTGCCATGGATGACCTGGTCTCTCCTTTCCACACCTTAGGATCTCACAAAAGTGGCAGGCTATTTATAGTGAGTCTGCCCAATCCAGAGCGCTCCCTTCATGGTTTCCCATGCTAAACGACGTAGAGATGAATGAACCCAGGAGACGAGGGACCAAGGTCTTTTTTCTGAAGCAATGTGATGTGTAACTTAGAACAGCCGCTTGGAAATTCTATACTATTCGTTCTTCGCTTTTGAAGTGTGCAGTGGTCATCCCTAAGGATTGAACTCGCCGTCTGATTCCGACTACAGTGACCAAATCAAGGGTCATATAGCTTTGGAAGAGGTGGGTCAGGTTCTCTCATGATTTCTAGAATTTTGTAATGTCTCTCTACTGTGCAATGGCCTTATTATCATTACGCAAAATAATGTCTTTGTGCTATAAAGGTTCACTTAGAAAATGACAGACAAATGCATATGTAAACGCGATCGCCTCTTTCTCGGTGAGATTTTGGTGCTCCAATCCAAGAGGAAACATTCGAAAATGTGTGTGTGTTCATATTTTTCATTACTGATACTTGTTTCTGCGGCCCAAAGGAAGACATGAAAAACTTTTCAAAATTAAATACGTGTCTCGATTGGGTCGAATGTTCATGCTGTGCGTAAGTGTATACATGTACTCCCGTTGATACAACAAGGCCACGATCAGCCATAAGGTCGACAAAACGCTCAATCCACTGTCGACCAACTTCGGCGACTGTCCAGTAGACTGTATGCTAGGTCAGCTACTCATCGGCCGGGAATGCACATACAGACGCGGACGACCGGACGTGGTTGGTCGGTTGGTGTGACCATTCAGTCCCAAACACCTAGGCGACTCCCTGGGCTATATACAGACTAGTTGATAAGGGCACTCCAGAACTAGGTATTTTTTATCTTTTTTTGTCATGAATTGAGCCTTTAGTTCCAATTTCACATTGCAGCTAAGACAATGCGTGCCGCCAATATCAGCAGTCGTCATTGTAAGTCACGCTGATAGGGATCCTGGAGGCTTTCGTCGAAAAAGGTAAACGCAATACCAAACGGACATCCTAATCCTTCGACACCACGCAGCAGAGCTTAGGTGGGAATTCGCGGCGGGTGCTGTAGACCGCGAAATGCGACATTTGCTTGCGCGATGGGAGAGGCGGGAAAGAGAGAGATAGCGGGGCGACTGACTGAATCGCACGCATGCGGACCAGATGAGTGTGTGGAGAGGGGGAGGAGGGAGGGATGTGGCATTTCATTCATCCCGGCTGAGCGATCACTACGTCGCGCCTCCGGTGTGATTCCCGGAATAGGCTATATAGGGATAGGGCGCAGAGCGGGTAGGTGTCAGAACAGCAGGAAGTTACGTCATCGCAGGTCACGTGCTGCTCTGGGGCGTCCGCAGCGGGCTCCACAGATGGCACGCCGACGTCAAACTCAAAGCGTTCAACACCCCCCACTCATCCCTCTCCGCCTTTCATTAGGTCTTTTGCTTACGATCCTCCGCAGTGCTGTGACGGCGGCACGGGAGTTGGAGAGGTAGGAAGTGAGTGGGCATGGCAAGACGCCTCGGTCAGCTCAATGCTGCGTTTATGGAGGAATTCTCAAGAGAAATTCTCGTATTTTACAAATAATACATTATCAAGTGCATCATACTAAAGATCTGTGGGGGTACGATTTGCCTGCATGGACACAAGAAGCTATTTCTTTGGCTACAATAAGTAATTTTTTAAAAATTTCGTATTTTCCTATGGAAACCATAAAAATGTCTACACTCTTTGATTTAATGATTGTTCAGGAATAAGTTATACATCCTGTCTTTCTCCTCTGCACATTGCTGCTCATCTCGATTCATCATTTCGCATCCTTTTTTCTACATTCACCCTAATGCACAGTCTGCATAATACTGCAATCCTTCCAGTGTGTCTCTCATGTGGTCAACATTTGACATACAGGAATTGAGACCACTATACTAATTAAATATTTTTTTTAAATATAGGGTGTAAGCAAAGATAATATAACCCCTGTCTACGTAGTCGGTTGATGGCCATGTGCCTCGAAATTTAGTAGGTCACGGCCAGCAAAATCTTGGAGGTGATGCTTGACCTTACCCGTTCTTCCTTTTGAGTCTGAACTCACACTTAATTGGTACTATGTTATGGTCTGAATCCACATCCGCTCCAGGGACACTGCGAATTAATCATGCTTTTCCCAAATCTCTGCATTACCATAATACGTAAAACTTATGTGATATCTTTTTGAATCTCTGAGAATTTCCTACGACTATTATGATCATTAAATGAAGAACAAAATGTAAATTTCCACTGTTCTTTATTTACGTATAACTAGTTTCAACGTTTAGGCGTCATCATCACGTACCTGATGATGATGCTTAAGTGTTGAAACTAGTTATACGTAAACAAAGAACAGTGGAAATATACTCGTACATTACGCTCTTAATTTAATGAAAATGAACTTCCACAAAGTTGAGTCTGGAACAATTGAATGCCTATTATGATGTTTAAACCCAAGTGTTTGTGATGATTACACTAAGCCTCCGTAGAGAGAGCCTATTTTTTCTCTCCGTGATCATCCCTTGTTACTAAATTTTTAGAAAAAAATATCATAAACTGTACGGCATTAAAATTTTGGAATGAGAAAAAGCATGACATAAATTATAGATTATTACAGTTGATGGGATCTCGAGTTAAGTTATTTCAGAACAGGACAAATGCTTAAACACAGCCTCAGCAAAGATCTATTGTTTTTGCTCCGCGGTCATTCCTCGTTTCTGAACCTTTATGATGAAATATCATACAATATGCGGCACAAAAGTTTGGAATTAAAGAAAAAATGTGAAATAAATTATTGATGATTACAGTGGATGGAATCGAGGGAAGTTATTTCAGAACAGGTTAAACACTGGGGCGTTATAATGAATTTAAGCCTTTCATAGGGTACATTCAATATAAATCATAAACACAGTAATCAACCCGAAGGTCGGTTTGGTAGGTGAATCATGGTAGGGGGGCCAGTTCCCTGTGCCGGCTATGTTTTCCCAGGAAGGCCTGGTACCCAAAACATCACAAAGCTTGGGTGCAGCTGAGGCCGCCCAGAGTAGCTTGCCTGGAAATCGAATCCGGTCCCTTCGGTCAGAAGTCCAACGCTCTACCCCAGGGCTATCGCAACCCCCAGGATACATTCATAAAAATGAAATGCTGGTCAGCCTCGAAGAGGATAATTCCAAGAAACTGCAAGAGATGCCGCAACAGTAACTTTTAACGGATTTATCCGCTAAGTGTGTATTACAATGCATCAATTTCAGAGAGTAAAAATCATTCGCCTTGACTGGGATTCGAACCCGGATTCCTCGATACCCGGTAGAAAATTTCAGAGTATAAGAGGATGCCTCGATAGCTTACTGGCTACAGCATTCGGCCGGAAATTGAGGGATCCGGGTTCGAATCCCAGTTAAGATAATTTATTTTTAGACCCTGAAATTAGTGCATTGAAGAGGCTAGTTTTCATTTGACGGATTGTATGAAAATGTAGCGAATAGGTAGGAGAAAGGTGTTTCTTCACTTTGATTAAGACCATATTTGGAGAAGAAGGCTTCAGGAATGGGCGTGCGAACTCAATTAAGATTTCCCTTTCCGAGCTGATTGCAAGGTAATGGAAACTCAATAAACTGCTGAAAATTTAGATGCGAGACTGAGACATTCTCACAACGGAACTAGACTCGGGGTTTTGATAAATTTCATTGTATAATCCACTAGACTTGTATTTTTGCATCCATAGTATTATAAACTACTTAACTAATGAATGAAAAGACTAATAGGCTAAGTCGAAAGGAGTTAGGTTATTCTGGTTTGCATTCTGTATATCGAGAAGATCAAAATAGGTGTAGTATAGTGGTTTCAATTATTTCAGATGTTGACCGCTATAGAAACATACTGGAGGAAAGTAGCATTTGGCAGGCTCTTTATTGGAGCGAATGCAGAAAAAAGGGCGAGAAATAAAGAATGGTGATGAGCAGAGATTTGCAAAGGAGAAAGACAGGTTTGTCATATGTTGAAATTAGATAGCCAATTATAAATCTGGTTGGTAAGGGAATCACGGTTATTATTAACGCCTAAACGAATTAGTTAGTATGGCTGCTGATGGATATAAATCAGACAGCTAATTTATTCAGATTCTTATGAAGTAGCAACATTGAAGTTCTTGTAAGTGAGGCATAGGAGGGAGAGTTCTGTTTAAAGAAGCTTTGAAACGATATTGTGCTCAAAATTAACTCTAGTGCAACACCAAACCTCTGGTTCAATCTGAGCGAAACAATAATATTATTACTGCTATTATTCAATTCACTCTAAGATTCACGAGTAAGATTCCACTGTGAAGTTCCAAAGGCAAAATACCATTGGTAATTATCTGTCTTCAGTGTACTATCAGAAGTTCCACTAACGTGCGTTGCGAGGTCACGTTAGTGGCGTGAGTTAATCAACATATTGATCATTTCACACATTCATCACTAGTCAAGGTGGTCAGGATTGACCCCACTGAAGACAACACTAAGAGCGAACAATATACATCCACCAAAACGTAGCGCTTCCTCTTATACCGATGGCTATGGAGTACATTTAACTTAATCTGTAATTCCATATATGTCAGGAAAAATCGATAAATTCAGATTATGGACAATGTCAAGGGTATCTCATTCAGCGACACATATCTCTTTACAATACGCAAGAGGTCTTTAAAGAGCGTTTTGCTAACGATGCTTACACTGCGACACCAAAAAAGCCATCTAATAGCCGTTTCACGAACTACCTCTACTCCTCTCAACTTCTTCTTTCTGGGTACTTTCACCAATTCAACAGGTGGGCGGGACGGCCGTCGGGGCCAAATGCTCCTTGTACTAAGTGGCGAAGTTACTTGCGAACTTAATCTAAGTGACGAGATTGAAACTTCAACGTGCCCTGCCTTACACCTCTTCCTAACACTGCCCATCCGGACTCTCCGTTCCCCACTCGCACCTGAGCAGTCTGAGACATGTACAGATTGCGGATTAGCCTCCTATCCCTCCAATCTATTCCTATTTTCTGCAATATACTCATTAGGTTTTTTCCAATGCACTCTATCAAACGCCTTTTTGAAATCTACAAAAATATTGAGGCTAAGCATAACTTACTTAGCGACAATCCGCATAACGAGTGACGAGGAGAATTCTTGGGATATATGATTTCCCACCTTTGATTCACGAAGGATAAAAAATGTACACTTTGGAAACCCTATATACAACGATACTGCGATACACTCTCCAAACAAAATAGAATAAAGCAAACATATTTTTATATTGGTGTGATTTTTGAGTACAATGTGATTCATTACAACTGTCTGATTTAATAGATCACTTTATTTTGACACGATTCCTCTTAGATTTTATCTACGGATTTGAGTGTACATCTACACCTAGAGTGGGCATCTACGCCGACAAGATGGTGTGTGCCTGGGTATGTCAAAACCACTATGGTATTTAATGACCGCACTGAGTATCATTTTATTTTCGTAATGTTCGAATTACCGTGCGTGATTATTTATACTGTGACCATCACGATCTGTTCAAGAGAAAAAAACTTGAATTGCATTCATTTTTTCATCCAAATCGGCAGTCCGAATTCTGTCTCATTGTGTCTGCCAATGCAATTTGGATATAGAATTGTTCCTCTGTTCCAGCGCTGGGCTTGAATGACATGTATTTACCTAAAAAGAGGTTTTTACATCTCATCTACACAATACACCGCCAGTTGGCGCTAGACCGTGTGTCGGGGGCTGTTACATCACTATTCATACATTAAATAATATTAGCCAACATTAACTAGGATACTGGTAAATCCTATCAGTCGTAAATACTAGTTAGTACAAAAAACACCTGCGCACATACGTACAGTCAACCAAATACCAACATAAATTACTCGTATACGTTTATTGCTGTGTTTGATTACATTATACATATTAGACTTTAAATTAATTTTTACGAGCGCTACAGTTCGATTTTGTCATGCTTACGTATCGAGCGAGTGAAGAACCAGTGCTTTAATCCGCCTGTTACGATATCTATCTTTCTTTTATTATGTACTAGCTGAATACCCGGCTTTGCACGGGTTAGGGAGAAACAATAATATAAATATACTACATAAATAAAAACAACAAATTATAAAGTACAATAATACACTACTTCATACAAATTTAAGAATCTTTTTTATTTAACACCTGTTTATAAACTACATTTTTTGTTTCATATCCAGGAGAAAGAATATATAAATTTTTGGGCGAACCTACTCTGGAGCAAGCAACATAAAGTTGCCCGTGGCTAAAACATGGCGATCTTAGATCAACACCACAAAACTTTAAAGACTGTCCCTGTGATTTATTAATGGTAATTGAAAAAGCTACCCGGACTGGAAACTGTAATCTTTTAAAGTTGAAGGGAAGATCAGTTGGTATTAGAGGTATCCGTGGAATAAAAATTATTTCACCTTTTCCTTTTCCAGTTAAAATGACTGCCTGGATTATATTTTTCATTAATTTTGTCACACACAATCGTGTCCCATTGCAGAGTTTTGGTGGATCTAAATTTCGCAATAAAATGATTGGAGATCCTACTTTAAGTATAAGGCGATGTTGTGGCAATCCAGCTGGATCAAGTGAATTTAGGAATTCCGTTGGATATTTGACGGCTTCGTCAGCATCCACTACGGTATCAACCGATTTATATTCAATCACGTCTCCTGGCAGCATGGCTAGTATCTCCTTGTTAATTTCATTAACATCATCGTTCTTAGGAGCAAGAATCGCTCTTTCTCGCAACCATTCTAAATTTTTATAATTTTGATTAACGTTAGGATAGACTGCTTGTATCATATCGCGGACAGTTTTCACCGATACACATAAATCTGATGACAATTTTATCATACCAGATGCTTCAATAACTAATCTATCTTCTCCAATCTCCAAAAGTTTATTTGCAAAATTTTGAGCATTCCCATCTCTTAAGAGGATTCGCATGTTTTGTTTAAGGGTAATTTCTTGGATATGATTCCATAGAACAGAATGTTTTAAACAGGCATAAATTTCATCGGCTGGAGTCGATTTTGGAATGACAGGCAGAGTTTGAGGGAAGTCTCCACACAGGAGTACCAGAGCTCCTCCCATTAAACTGCAGTTTCCTCTAAGATCTTGAAGTGTTGCGTTGAGGGCCTCAAGAGATTTTTAATGAGCCATCGTACACTCATCCCATACTATCAATTTACATTCTATAAGAACTTGTGCCTGGCCGCTTGTTTTATTTATATGACATGTGGGATTTTCTTGTCGGGAAATATTAAGTGGCAACTTAAGGGCAGAGTGGGCTGTTCTTCCTCCTTCCATTAATGTCGCTGCAATACCTGAAGATGCAACGGCTAGAGCAATTTCTCCATGAACCCTGATTTCAGCGAGAACTAAATTAATTAAAAATGTTTTTCCCGTGCCACCAGCAGCATCAAGAAAAATGATACCTCCTTCTTGTTTATCTACTTGATCCATTATTGTTTCGCACGCGAATTTCTGATCTTCATTAAAAAGTGGCTTTTTATCCGCGATGTATGCTTCTAAGTCTAAGACATTGTAGCTAGTTTCACGTATATAATCTGGATAAAATACACCCTGTTGATCTTGTACAGGTGCAAAAAGACCGAGTTCCACTAAAGTCTTGTTAACCATGGTGGTACACTTTTCCTCCAAAATAATCAAAGTTTTATTAAAAATGTCGGAGTTAAACGTAATATCCAATGTAGGATTTTCACTTCGAACTTTGGCCAGTATATCCTCGCTCATTGATTCTTTATATTTTTCCCATATTTTTTTTGGGTTAGATGGATTACAGGAGGTTATTATGATGGCAAACAAAATTCGGATTTGTCCTGGAAGAGAAATCAAACTGGCCTCTCGCAATGAGTCATCCCAGTGTTGATCTCCTTCTAGCAACCCTAAATTCTGGCAAGCTCCTCTGAATGTCTCACATATTTCTCCGTTTACCGTTCTTAATTCGGCAAATGAGCGAGGTCCTCTAGTGGTATGTAGAAGCATTCTTAAAAAATAACATTCGGCGTTGTTAGGATGGACTGTGTAGACTCGGCCCAATGCGTCACATGAATAAATATTATTCTCAGGATCAAAGTTGCCCATTTTTCTTCTACAAAAGACTTTCCTTGATGTATTCCACGTATAATATCTCGGCAATTCTGAATACAATAGTTTTCTTGCAAAAGTATCCTGCTGGCATAGTTGGAAAAATGCTGTTTCTATGACAGCAAAAAAGTAAACAAATTACAAACATACAAACAAACACTCTCCTTTATATATATAGATTAACCCAGTGGACGAATTTAACAGTGTCATTTGGTACGGTAATAATCCCCCCTGGATTGTAAGAAAACTCAGGTTTCCTCTACCTTTCTAAGGTCCTAAGTCTTGCCTGCTCTTTCCGAGATTCAAGGGGTCCCCAAATTAATTCCTCCAGCATACCCGTGACGCCTACTCTCTTCAGGTAGCAATTTGTAACAATTCTAATTACACCCTCAATGTCTCTCCAATTCATAATGGATTTGACATCGTCAAATGCGTACCAAATTTTAATATTATTTAAGGTCACATTTCCTTGATTTCCTTCCCAATTTGCCCATGCCGTTCTTGGGAAGATGCTTGCTGCTGAAGACATTTTGCGAAAGTCACGGCTGTCTTGTGGTAATGGTCCATTTAGACAAGAGTCCAACTCGAAAGTAATCTACAAGAAAATGTTCCACCATTTGAGCAGAATGAATATCATTAGAAGTCTAGATACCTTGAAGCAGGATGCGCAAAAAATCTTAATGATAACTAGACCCAAAATATTTGGATGAGTAAATTAACTGCGCTAAGTTTTCGCTATCGTTAAATGTAATATCAACTAAATTAATGACTCATTTACATTGAGATGGTCCCAAACTATTGATTCCTGCAAGCATTAATGAAATATAACAGATACATGGAATCAGTGCAATCGATCACCCGACTAACTCATTCCTTCCGGCATTACATTGGCCTCAATTCTTTAACAACCAGTATTTCTCCAATGATATGCAAGAAATAAATGCATTTAGAACAAGTTCATTTTTATTTCCTCCCATTTAATACACCTGAGAACTTCTGCGAGGATTGAAATTAACACTTTTTAAAAAATTAAGTTTTTCCGCTAACGCGTACATGCATATTTTTGCGCCGCCATTCTTTTCATTGATTTTAAGTGGTTGTTTTTTTTCCATTTTCCTAACCCTTTAAACACCCTCCCTCTCCCTCATAACGTAGAATTTCCACCTAGAGCTTCCAACTCCTGCCATACACATTTTCGGTGGATCGCCGGGTATTTCATATCCATAAAATATCTCACAAATCGTGTCAAGGGCGTGTGGCAGTGGATCTTTGGCCACCATCCATACTGCATCTAAACCCATACTTCCACGAACACTGGCAGCCCGTGATCAACTTAAAGGGAACTTGGGAGGGGGCCACGGGACATCGGCCATGCAAAATCCGTTACACACATTACAACTGTTAGCAACCACTCCACTTACTGCACTAAGGACACAAGTAAGGAATCCCTTTAAAAAGGGTGGGCTAACATGCAGCTCGGCCACTAATTACCAGGTAACATTCAACTCATGGAGGACGGACAATTCACAAACGTATTTATCTACACGAAACCTCACCACACATCCAAAAAAGACGCCAGCTATGAAGTAAGTTGAAGAGAATGTAACTTTTGTGTTCTTGACTATTTTCGCCAGTGTTTACCCGTTTCTGTCTAAGGTTTTACCCTCTTGCGCAAATGGTGCCCGAGAAAAGAGAACGCCTGAATCTATACCCTCGGCAGTCTATCTCTCTTATCTCGCGATAATTGTCTGTCCTGCATATATTGTTATGGGGCTGAATTATTACTTCAATTTCGGATGCAAAACCACACGACTGGTACCTTTACAAAAGGTTTAATGTTGCTCTGAGTCATCGCATATTTAAGGGTTCCTATTTGTGTAGATGTACTTGTCAACCCACAAGCCACCGCAAAAGCGGGTGGCTCGGGTTGTTATGGCATCAGCCAGTCAGTGGTTGATCGGTGGTCACCTAGGTATACTCCCAGAGAGAGAGAGAGAGAGAGAGAGAGAGAGAGAGAGAGAGAGAGAGAGAGAGAGAGAGAGAGAGAGAACCTACAGCGCTGACCTTGGGAGAACCGCGCACCCATTCCATTTGTCACGTTCTTTTGTATTCGTCAGTCCAATGCCATACTTTCCCCGCGTTTTCTTTCTCCTTCGTCTCCACTTCCCCTCATTCTCGCGGATTAGACAGAGGCAACGTAGAATGCGTGCGCCTTTAGCTTTTAGTTCTGCTGTATGAAGCCCCATCGTATGGCTCTTCCCGCCTCTACGTAGTTCGCCCTCACGCACGTGCTCGAGCGTTCACGTGTCCTGACTGCCCGATAGTGACGGAAGGTCGTAATCCTGACGAGTTTCTGCGATGAAACGTAACTGTGAACGATACATGGATAGGTGCATTACTTAACTCCAGGGACAGAGGAAGAGTCGAAACTGAGGGTTGGTTTCTGCAAGCTTCGATTACTTGCAAAAAGGGCAAAAGATAAATGGGGATAATTATGCGTCGTTATTACACCGGTTGAGCGAATAAATCAAGAAAAAAGTCCTCATTTGGCAAGGAAAAAAATTTCTCTTCAATCAACACAATTCACACCTGGGCAGTTTCGATGGAGAATATTATGGAATTAAAGTTCGAATTATAACAATATCCACCGTATTCACCTGAGTTGGTCCCAATGACATTTTTTTTATTTCAGAACTCGAAAAAATAGCTCGGCAGAAAAGAATTCACGTTGGACGAGGTCATCGTCAACTCAGATGCCTATTTTAAGGACCTATCGAAATCCTATATTTTGGGCAGCTTAAAAAAGTTGAAGAAATGCTGGGAAAAGGGTATCAAGCTACAAAGAGAGTATGTTGAAAATTAAACAAAAACCCAAAATAATTTGTTCTCTATTTTTTCCAAGGACTATTACGTATTAGTTATTAACGAGAGAGGGACCAATTGGATTAGGAACTTTTCATCGATACGTAAACAGAAATTAGCTGTCTATGGGTTGAGTTCATTCATCTCCCCTCCCCGAGACCCACCAAAAATTGTGTAGTAGGGGCGTGCAAGCACCAGGTGGAAAGGGTAAAGGAATAAGGGGGAGGAAGGGTGTTTAAAGGGCTTGGAGAAGGGAAAAAACAAGTTCATCCGGGACAGATGTTTTTTTCAGGAGTGCCGAAGGGAATTGCTTTAAAGCCCCATACCCTTTTTGTTATATTTCGACGATTCAGACCAGATATAGGAGAGACGTAAAAATGGGGCTTAGAATTAAAAAATGGAAAACATTAAAGTTGTGAAATAAAAGAAAAGACAAATAAGACGTTAATTGCAGAATAAGTTGGAGCGGTCGAAATTGGAGATACTTAATGGCATAATAAGAAATAGTACTGGACATGTTTAATAATTTATAAAATCTTAAGTTAAAGAGAATGGTGGACAAAACTATTGTATGGTAGAATAAAAAAATTATTTGAGTGCAGTATCTATTTCTTCCTCTCGCATGTATCTGCAGGAATAACTTTCAGATTGCATATTTTTGGGATAAAAGATTAGCTTCTCATTGATTTCAACAGAGAATAGTAAACTCTTATAGACTTTTCGATTAATAAACTAGATCAAACGGAGTAGGCATGAGCATGTCCATAAAAGGGTCTCGATAATACTCGTCGTAATAGTAGAAGTAGTTTTTTTATGGAAGTGACTGACAGCTGAGATCATTTGCGCCATTAGGGTTGGACAGGAAAGAATGAAGGGTGGAGAGAAACCCGGCGTCGGCCTACTCTTAACGAAAGGCGCCGAGGGGGTGCAAATTTAAAGGATATAGGGGTGGTGGTGGAAACCAACTCCTCGCCCCATCCCGTACCCACGGAACGGGATGCAATTAGTGTATACCTGTTTAATACTGTTACCTTCCTTTCCTTTACTTCCAATTTATAGTAAAAACGTAACTCCATTTAAGTATTCTCTAAATTCCAAAACAAAAAATCCAATTCTAAACCGCCGTCCACGTTACGAACAATCTCATACATTCGCAATTTATCTTGCTTTATCATATTTATGTTATTTTATTTAGTACCCTGCGAGCCAATACTGGGGTGTGTGGCAGTGGGTGAACACCACATTTCTTTTGACCAAAAATACTTTTCCCTCCTAGCGCGGTCGAACAATATTATTCTGAAGCCTTATCGTTCGTGGGAAAAATGACATCTTAAATCTATCTGTTCTACACTTAATCACTCGAATTAAATTGACATGATCTCTCCTACCGCAGTAGGATGGGGCAAATAAAACATATAAAAAATCATCGGTAAAGAGACATCCTTCCAATTAATGCAAGAGATTTAATCTGTAATGTAACCTTCCCTCCGTGAGTGAAATCCAACCTAGACCCTTTAATAATTTTGATGCATTACTCAGCTTGTCATAATGTTTCACATATCTAGCTCCTCTACGCTACACGCGATCCGATTCGGCAATAAATCCAACTTCATAAGGATCCCATATACTAGCAGCATATTATAAACGAGGCCTAACGAGCGAAAGACAGCATCTCCTTTAACCTTTTCATCACAGTTCCTCAACACACTTCCAATTAATCCTAATTTTTTGTTAGCTTGTCCACATGTTACCTGCATATGTTTCACCCAGGAGAAGAGGATGATCTCTACATCTACTCGCGCAAGCCGCCGCAAGGGCGTGTGGCGGGGGGTGTTAGGACACCACCCGTAATTCAGCAAAGAAAAAAAACCGCATGCTAGAACCACAAATTCATACATCCACACAACAAACATGGCATACGTTCATGCAAGAACACTTACACCCCACACATGCAAACACTCAAACTACATCTTACATACACATGCACCTGAAAGTATACCTAACATCTTTGCAGTGTTTAACTTTGCTCCGACTTGTAAATTCAATGTTTTTAATACTTCCAAACGGACTTCGGTTTCTTACTATTATGATTTATGATTGTTCGGGGAAATAATGAGTATTTGTACCTATCTCCTATGTCCATGATCAGGATCTCACAGGGAATGGAATCCTAACAGCCTCTGCCACACGCTCCCGTACATGCTCAGGCCGATATTCATGCAGTTTGAAGCTAGTGTAGGATGGAAACCTATCTATTTTTCCTGGGCTTTCCACGCCATGAGAATATGGTATGCCCTAGGGGAAGAAAGCGTATTCTTGGCTTGGGACTGGAGAGGGGTGAGAGGATGGAGGGAGAAAGGCACTCTCTCATGCCCCTGCACACCTCCGAATGAGGGTGTCTTTTCGGCGAAAGTCGAGGGGTATTTGGGGGACCAGGAGGAGTGCGCAACATACTATTCTTTACCCTTGGTATTTATTTAAGCTGACCCAAACTAGGTAGGTGTTAGCTGGGCTTCGCTTTTAGGCACCTAACGTGCCTAACGAATGTAACGCGCTAAACGATAAGAAGTTTGGACACCCTAAGCAGTGGTACTGACATCTATGTAGCTAAGAAGAAGGAATTGACAGATGACGTGCGAATGTAAATATGTTGACATTAGAGCTAGCTTGTGCAAACATTTTCAAAAGTTACAATAACCACGTTGTTTTTTTGCGAAATTCTAAGTTCACCTGACAATTCATTCAGTATTTTCAATTCAAAATTTCCATTTCTATCTTTTAATTTAGTACTGACACGATTTTTGGGAATAGTTTCGAAACACCATAAGTGTTCCGGAATGCTTACTTCGAAGTTTTATCTAAACCCTGATTCCTCAACTACAAACGGCTTTTTTGTGTGCGATAATCTGAGAAAGCTAAGGGAATGTAGAATTAAGAAACAGCTTTGGCGCGAAATCTAGCAGATACACTTATTTTCAGAAATCATTTACTCATTGCTCTTGACACTTGGAAGGTAATAGGTAAGAATAACCACTCCCATGGACTACAACCTTGACGTGGTGGAAGGGCTTGTGAGTTTCGATGACCCCTAGAGCTGTGCTGGCGGGAGTAATAATTATTGCTCCTGGTAGGGCCACCCATGCCAGGTAGGTCAAAGGTTAGGAGCAAGACGAAAGGTAGTCCACGTAGAGCCTGTTCTTCAGCGAGGCGGCTGCAAAGGCGTATGACCCTATTGGGGCGGCCATTGAGTGATGGTGTCACGTGAAAAACACTATTGAGGAAAGCAACGGGAAACAACCTCAATTATCAATCCCAGGAATATAATAAATAATATAATATAAAAGTTATAATACCATAGAAAATATGTGAGATCAATTTTAGTTCCTATTCCGAAAAGGATAAAGGCTACATCATGTGAGGGCCACAGAGCAATTAGTTTGATTTCCAATGAAGCTAAATTAGTTCTCGGGATCATCAACAAAAGGATGGAGAGCAAGGTAAATGATTACTTAGGGGATGATCAGTTTGCGTTTGGGAAGGGGAGAGGCACGCGCGACGCCATTGCAGTAATGAGATCGCTAATTGAGAGGAATATCAGGACGTATTTGCCTGTTTCTCGGATTTCGAAAAGGCGTTTGATAGAGTGAATTGGGAAAAACTAATGAGTATTCTGCAGAAAATAGGAATAGATTGGAGGGATAGGAGGCTAATCCGCAACTTGTACATGTCTCAGACTGCTGAGGTGCGAGTGGGGAACGGGGAGTCCGGTTTGGCAGTGTTAGGAAGAGGTGTAACGCAGGGTTGCCCATTATCACCGTTACTAGTCAACCTATATGTGGTGGAAATGATTAAAGAAGCATGGGAAGACCTGGAGGTAGGAATGAAAGTCGGTGGGGAATTCGTAAAATCAGTCAGGTTTGCTGATGACCAAGCTTTAGTTTGTCAGTCAGCCAAGGGTGCAAGCATTGCTGAGTGAATTGGAAATTTAGTGTAATAGATACGGGACGAGAATCAATTTAAATAAAACAAAGGTTATGCGATTTTCTAGAAAGAAAAAGGCTAAGCTTAACATTAAAATAGGAGGGCAAAAACTAGAGCAGGTAGAACAGTTTATGTATCTCGGTAGTGTTTTGGACCAACACGGTCAAAGTAGTAGGGACGTAAGGAAAAGATTTGTGCTGGGCAAAGAGGCTTTCACAAGGAGGAGGGAGTTGATGACCGGGACGTTGGGTAAGGCCCTTAAGAAAAGATTCATTAAATCTTCGATATGGAGCGTGGCTAACAAAACACTAACAAGATACGTAAACTGTTCTACCTGTTCTAGTTTTTGCCCTCCTATTTTAATGTTTAGATTTGTGTATATATGCATGTTATTATAAATTTTATGCCTAAAATAACAGGTACGCGACGATGTGATAAATTGAAGAAGAGGCCATTAGTTCTTGATTTCGCCCAAATAAAAACCTCTATCTCTGTATCTTAATTTCGAAAAGACATTAATTGTTCGTCTAGTGGCATCAATTCTTTCAAATGTTGACCACATTAGAGGCACACTGGAAGGATGCAGTATTTTGCAGCCTGGGTATGAGATGGAATGTAGAAAAAGGGTGCGAGATGAAGAATGAGGATGAGCAGCAATATGTAGAGGAGGAAAGCAGATTTATCATTTATAAGATGCTCTATAACTTATACACCAAGGATATGGCACTAGTAGAACGAGAAAACGTGGAGGAGGGAAAAAATGAGATTACATTTAGAATTATGAAGCACGCTAGCAAAGGAATTTTGGTAATTACTAAGCGCCTAATGAAATCCGTTAGTGCAGCTTGTGATAAATATAAATAACAGTAAAACTAAGTAATTATACGACTTAAAAAGTAGCATCATCAAAGTAATTGGCGCATGGAGGAGAGTTCTGTGTAAGGAAACAATTCGACAACATTCCTCTTCATGGTAACTCTGGTAAGGTTCAGATTACATCGTTATTGAAAATCATTACTCTCATTGCGCATTTCAACTCCAGAATTGTCGCGCGCAGCTTCCAGTGACCAATTAATGACCGCTGTGTAACACCATATATTTTAGAAAATTAATTGTCCTCAGGGATAACTGTCAGAAGTTCCACTAACGTGCGTTACGAGGTCACGTTAGAGGCGTGAGTTAATCAACATATCGATCATATCACACATTCATCACAAGTCAAGGTGGTCAGGATTGACCCCACTGAAGACAATATATTTGCCAATTCTCGTGGACGGACCCCCGTTACTCCGGTCGGGGCTCCACTGTGTTGCCTTTCCAGCCGCCTAGGCTTCTAAGGCAGGGCGTCGTCTTCTGCGTTGTCACGGCGTTCTGGCGATCCCTGCTACTGAAGCCTGGGCCTCTTCTTCGCTGGGAGGGCATCTTGGCGATCCATGCTCGCAATGGGGCGCTTATAGCGGTCCCACGTTGAAACCTGGATCTCTCCGAGGCGTCGGATGGTGGCGACGTCTGAATCCGCAGCCCTCTCGAAGAATCTTCGAGACAGCTCCGGAAGAAGGACGTTCAGAGGTTCCATGTTCCCGTCCTGGTGCATCTCTTCCACGCGGGCGTAGCGCCCGCATCCCAAGATGCACCGTAGCGCAGAGTTCTGCACCACTTGGATGAGAGCGAGGGTAGACTTCGGCACTCCTGACCATACCGGCGCTGCGTACGTGATGACAGGCAACACGCACGCTCGGTACAGTCGACGCTTCGTTTCCGAGCTCAGGACCCCCGGACGAATAATCGGCCGAAGCCGGTTAAGCGCCGCGAAGGCCTTCTCTCGGACACGTCGCGCTTGGGCGTTCCAAAGGAGTTTCCGGTCCATCAGCACTCCGAGGTAGAGAACCTCGGATTCCCACGGAAGGGTGACTCCATTCACCGACAGCTCCTCTTCTGTCGGCGCTCCTCTGCCGGTATGGAAGACGATTGCCTTCGTTTTTCCGGCATTGACTGCAAACCGCCAGCGTCGATACCACGAAAGTAGCTCGTCGACGACGATCTGCAGCCTCTCCACGGCGAAAGATATTCGCCGGGAGCTGCACAGGAGCGCCGCGTCGTCCGCGTATAGTGACAGGACCTCGTGCCTCCCATGACTCCTGGGAATGTCATGGGAGAAGATGTTGAATAATACTGGCCCGAGAACCGAACCCTGGGGGACACCAGCGGAGATCCGGTGCACCCCAGAGAACGAGTCAGACCAGGAAACGACGAAGGTCCTGTCTCTTAGGTAGGAGCGGATCACCTCGATGATCCACGTCGGGAAGTGGAGTCTCCGCATCTTCAACAGCAGTGCCTGGTGCCAGACGCGGTCAAACGCCTTGCTGACGTCGAAAAATGCGCCTGCCACAGACATCTTCCCGTTGAAGGCGTCCGTGATGAAGTCCGTGGTTCTCACCAGCTGATGGACCGTGGAATGCCGCTCGCGGAAGCCGAACTGCTCATCCGGGAGGATGTCAGCCTCTCGGACGAAACCTACTATCGGCTCCAGCAGAAGTCTCTCGTACATCTTCCCGAATCCGTCGAGTAGAGAAATGGGCCGGAAGTCTCCGGGTCCCACCTCCGTCCTCGACGTCTTCGGGAGACATATGATCCTCGCTCTCTTCCAAGTCGTCGGGAAATAGGAAATCCTGACGCAGCCGTTGTAGATGCTGGTCAGGTACGCCACCGCTGCATTCGGAAGTTCCCGGATGACGATATTGGGTATATCGTCATTTCCCGGGGCTTTCCTCTTGCGTAAGCAGCGTATCGTGCCCAGAACGTCCTCCTTCCGGAACTGGGGAGCAGCCTTAGCATCTTCAGGGGCAGCATTCACCGCTTCCTCCGACACCGCGATCTCCTCCTCGATGGCCGCCGAATCCGCGTTCCCGGGGTTAGGACTGAAGGTGCCCTCGAGATAGGTCGCAAGCATTTCTGCCTTCGCCCCGGGAGATGTCGCCACCTCATCACCGCAGAATACGATGGGGTCCAGTCGCTGGCTTCCTCGCAGCTTCCTGCAGATCTTCCAGATCTCTTCCATGTCCTCCGCGCCATCCTCCCGCAAGAGATCTTCCCGTAGGTGCGCCTCCCAGTTGTCCGAGCGGACTTCCTGGAGGGCGCAGCGGACTTCCCGGTCAAGCGCATGTAGCTGCTGCCGAAGGTCGTCGGTCCTGTACCGCTGCCAGCGCCTGCGGATGTTATTCCGGCGCGTGATGAGTCCGCGAACCGGGGGAGGAAGCGGCACACGCAAGTAGTACGAGCGCCTCTCCCTTCTAGGAATCGCAGCCTCAATGGCAGCGGTGATGGTAGCAGTGAGATGACCGACCATTTGGTCTGCCATCTCCTCCGATGTTGGTGGAGTCAGTTCCCTCGGCAGCTTACCAGCGATGAGCCCTCGGAAGGTCTTCCAGTCCGCGGCACGAAGGTCAAGTTGAGATCTGGCTGGAATCACTGGAACTCTGGTCCCCAGCAGCAGGATGGTCGGGTTATGATCCGACGACAGTTCAACACACGAGTGCATACTGAGAGACGTCCGGACACCACGTGAGATTGCAATGTCAAGGACGTCTCCAAGCTGGTGCGTCGCCGTCGCCGGGCCAATCACCGTTAGTCCCTCGTCGTCTGCAAGCTCGCGGAGGGCTTGTCCTCTCGTGTTGGGAGACCTTGAATTCCAGGTGGGGTGCTTGGCGTTGAGGTTTCCCAGAATGATGGCCGGGCTGCCGTTTCCTAGTAGGTCCAGGATGAGATCCGGGTCCCAGGGCTTCCCTGGCGGGAAGTATAGGGAAGATATCCGGAGCCATCCTCCCCGCGTCCGGACGTCCACCGAGACAGCCTCCGCGTTCCGATGAGTGATCATTCGGCACGCTCGGTGTTCAATGTTATTCCGGACGAGGATGGCCGCACCTCCTGATGTTCGACCACCCTGGCGCTGAAGTTCCCGATCAGACCTGAAGATGGTCCAGCCGGGGAGTCTCCATGCGTCGGACGGACGGAGATGCGTCTCATTGATGGCTGCAACGGCAGCATTCTTGTCCTGGAGGAACGCCCGAAGTTCTTCACGACGGCGAAGAATGCCGTTGGCGTTCCACTGGACGAGCACTAGAGGGTCTCTACCCATGACTGGGTGAAGAAACCGATCTTGCGCTCGCCAGTTCCTCCAGGAGTGAGAGGAGCAGGAGCCCTTGCTTGCTGCTGATGTACCGCCTCAGAGTCTTGGAGATCGTCGCAACTGTCACCCAAAGCTCCTGGTCCTCCTGCAGAGCAATGGAGGCGACGGGAGCGACAGCCGCGGAAGCAATCTCTGGGTCACGGGGAGCGTTGGTCCAGCCAACAATAGAGATGCACCAAAACTTAGCGCTCCCTCTTATACTGATGGCTATGGAGCACATTTAACTTAATTGGTAATTCCATATATGTCAGAAAAAATCGATAAATTCAGATTATGGACAGTGTCAAGGGTTTCTCATTCAGTGACACATATCTCTTTACAATACGCAAGAGGCCATTAAAGAGCGTTTTGTTAACGATGCCTACACTCCGACACTGAAAAAGCCATCTAATAGCCGTTTCACGAACTACCGCTACTCCTCTCAACTTCTTCTTTCTGGGTACTTTCGCCAATTCAACAGGTGGGCGGGACGGCCGTCGGGGCCAAATGCTCCTGGTACTACTAAGTGGCGAAGTTACTTGCGAACTTAATCTAAGTGACGAGATAGAAACTTCCTACTCCCGAATTTACAAACATTTGTATGTATCTGCCCAAATTGATCCTAAAACAGGCAATAGCACTAATGCAAAAAAGTAGCAACCGTTAAAGGATACGAATTTTGGTTAACAATTCATTTTTACATCACTAATAACATTGTTTAAGTGGCTGTAGGTAAAAGAGTTTATTGGAACTTGAATTATGATTGGTGAAGTATGTCGTAAAAATATCGCTTTCAATGATGATTTTCGCCTATTATGTAGGAACATATGGCAGCATGCATGCATTAACGCGGCTCAAATCCAAACCCCTTTGCAATTTTCACCTTCCGTGGCTTCGTGTATTGCTTTATGTCTGTAGAGACCAGGGGTCATGGGGGTCATGTTCGCGTTTTACTGGTCGTTTTATGGGTTTACCCGTCATGTTCGGGGCAAATTTAGTCTGGTGTGTATTCACCCTCTGCTACACACCCTAGCGGTGGCTTGAAATGGGACTAAAATATCTAAATAGACATGTCCGTCTACTAATGACATACAGGGTAGATATTTTTAAATTACCTCGATGCCTACTATGTTTTACAGCGTCCTCAGACATCAATTTCGGTAAATATTAAAAAATTCCATTTTTTCGGAGTATCTACATCTACTTAATACCCCGCAAGCCGCCGCAAGGGCGTGTGGCGGGGGGTGTTAGGACACCACCCGTAATTTAGAAGGGAAGTGTGATCGGGCCGTTGCTTTTCTTGATTTTTGTTAACGATTTGAACCGCGAAGTGAAAAGTAAAATTAGGATGTTCGCGGATGACACGGTGATCTATCGGGAGATATCTGGGGATGAGGATCGTTTTATTCTAGAGCAGGATATAGATTGCATTACTAAATGGTGTTCTAACTGGGGATTGACTCTAAATTATAATAAATGTCCAGTGGTAAATTTCTTTAAAAGATCAACGGGATTTGCTTACAAATTAGCTGGAGGTGACCTAGCAGTAGTTGATACGGTAAAATACCCAGGTGTCACATTCACAAAAGACTTAACTTGGGGGACTCACATACGTAAAGTCTGCGGTCAAGCATATAAAAAAATTGGGATTCATTAGACGCATTGTCGGCAAAAGTGACTCGAAGGTCAAGGAACGTTGTTACCACGCTCTTGTAAGGCCTTATTTAGAATACGCATGCAGCGTGTGGGATCCGAGTGAAAAAGGTCTCATTCGGGAAATTGAGAAGGTTCGACGCCGGGCAGCCCGTTTTGTAAAAAATTCCTACGATAAAACGCAAAGCGTTACCGAAATGCTCATGGATTTGGGGTGGGAATCATTGGCTGAGAGACGATTCAATGCAAGATTGAAATTATTAAATAAATTTAGATCCGCATGTTTCAGCACCGAGGTCTCGCAAATTATTCGTACTCCTACATACATTGGTCGCTTGGGTCATGCATATAAAATTCGGGAAATAGATGCCAGAACTAGCCGACTCAAGGACTCCTTCTTCCCACGGACAATACGGGATAGCAACTGCAGGGTTATAGATAGCAAAAATTCCACTTGCCACCCTCAGCGTCTAAAAAATAATTAGTTTAAATGCATGCTCTTCCACTAACCTTATGTGTTTTGTTATAATAACCCATTCTTTCCGAATGGCCTCATTCGTGTTCTGTTCATCTGTTTTTAAGTTTCCCTTTCAATCCCTCGTCCCTCTCCGCGGGGGGAAATTCCTGCTACCTGCAACGTTGGGTCGCATTCCCTGCCTTTTACAGACTCTTTGGGGGTAGAGTGTTTCGTGGAGCATTTTCATGTGGTAGTGATGTTTCAAGTTCTTGCTTGTTGTGTCCTGGCTTCCGTGTTGTAGGATGGCTTTCGTGCTGCATCATGGGGTGCAGTTTTTTAGTTGTTTTGCGGTATATGTGTTTGCATGAGTATTGTATGAAGGGATTTTTGCATGAGTGTGTGCGCTGCTGTGGGTGTAATTTTCCGTGTTGTTTTTTTGCATGTGGTATTTTTCCTTTTTACGGTTGGTGACCTAACACCCCCCGCCACACGCCCTTGCGGCGGCTTGCGGGGTATTATGTAGATGTAGAAAAGAAAAAAAAAACCACATGCAAAAACCACAAATTCATGCATCCACAGAAAAACATGGCATACATTCATGCAAGAACATTTACACCCCACACACATGCAAACACTCAAACTACCAACTAACATACACATGCACCTGAAAGTATACCTAACATCTTTGCAATTTTTAATTTTGTTCCAACTTGTAAATTCAATGTTTTTAATATTTCTAAAGTGGCTTCGGTTTCTTGCTATTATGATTTCTGATTGTTCGGGGAAAGAATGAATGAATGAATGAGTATTTGTATCTATTTGTACTGGAATCTATCTATCTATCTCATATAGATAATGTAGTATAGGTAATATCACATGCGTAATTGATATTTAACGTATTTAAAAGAGTAAAAGAAGTTAAATTAACTATCTTCGAAAATTTGACTCGTTTTATACTCTCCTCAAATGCGTTTTCGGGTAGAACAACGCTAATATACAACATATACACCTATATCATCCTACGTAGCCATTCCCATTTGTGCCGGACAACCTTAACATTTTAATTTAAATTGCTTAATTTAAGGCTTTCCGCGAATGCGACTAACTTTGCACTTTTTCATTTTATAAATAGGCATGAAAATATACGTAAGGTATTATATTTGAACGAAAGAATTGGAGAATCAGAGGAGTATTGTAATTGAACGAGAGAAGATCAAAGAAAGCCATAGAAGGACTTTGCACGGGAACAAAGGGGGTAAATACATTAGGTCAGCAAGGTTAAACATAGAAAGAGAATATGACGTAGATGATGATAGTTTAGGGTCAGGCGTACCGAATGGCGGAATGGAAAGGGCAGAAAGGGAATTAAAGTCAAAGAAAGCCACGGGTAGAAAAAATTTCCGCAAAATCACTTAAGGGTTTAGGAAAACGTGGGAGGAAGATTGTTTAAGGACTGATTCGTAGCATTTATGAGGCAGAAAGTTAACAGCAATTTAAAGACAACTGCAGAACAATAAGTTTGATTTTGAATGCAACTTAAGTACTTCTCAAGATAATCAACATGAGGATGGAGAGGAAGGGGAGAGACATGCGTTATGCCATAGCAGTGATGAGGTCACTAAAGAGAGGACCGTAGAATACAATCAGGACGTATTTGTCTGTTTCGTAGATTTCGGAAAGGCGTTTGATAGAGTGAATCGGTGAAAACTAATGACTATATTGCAGAAAATAGGAACAGATTGGAGGGATAGGAGACTAATCCGCAACCTGTAATGTCTCAAACTGCTCAGGTATGAGTGGGGGATGGAGAGTTCGGATGGGAAGTGTTCTACTTCTACTTAATACCCCGCAAGCCACTGCAAGGGCGTGTGGCGGGGGGTGTTAGGACACCACCCGTAATTTAGAAAAGAAAAAAAAACCGCATGCAATAACCACAAAATCATGCATCCACAAAAAAACATGGCATTCATGCATGAACACTTACACCTCACACACATGCAAACACTCAAACTACATCTTACATACACATGCACCAGAGAGTATACCTAACAGCTTTGCAGTGTTTCACTTTGCTCCGACTTGTAAATTCAATGTTTTCAATATTTCTAAAGTGACTTCGGTTTCTTACTATTATGATTTCTGATTGTTCGGGGAAATAATGAGTATTTGTACCGATCTGTCCTGGAATCTATCTCCCTTAGTTTATCTTTGTGGTCTGATCTACCCAAGTAGTGTGGGACCATTATAATTCCTTCAGTGTCATAGTTAAACTCGTTTGTTCTGAAACTTTCTAAAAGTCTAAGCCTCGCTTGTTCTCTCCGCACTTCAAGTGGTTCCCAGCCTAAATCCCCTGAGAGATCTGTCACACTTGTGTTCTTATCACAACAATTTTTAACAAATCTAGCGGATTTTCTCTGGACTTTATCTAATTCTTTTTTTCAAATTTTCTCCCAAGGATCCCAAATACTTGCGGCATATTCCAAATGAGGTCTAACTAGAGCAAAATAACACCTCTCTTTAACTTTTTCATTACATTTCCCCACCACCCGTTTTATGAAGCCAAGTTTCTTTAAAGCTGATCCGCATATTGTCCTGATATGTGCTCCCCATGAAAGGCGTGGTGTTAGAACAACTCCCAAATATTTAACTTGATTTGCCGTAGTTAATACTGAACCCTCTATTTTGTAGTTTATATCTTGTTCCTCGCTTCCTTTGTTCCAAAATTTCAAAACTGCACATTTATCTATATTAAGTGTTAATCCCCATTTATTGCACCATTCCAAGATATTGTCTAAGTCTCTAGAGAGTAGCTCGCGATCTAGTTGGCTTCTTATTTCCCTGTATACCACCGCGTCGTCAGCAAATAACCTCAGATTGCTACCAACGTGTGTGCTTAAGTCATTAATGTATATTAAGAACAAAAAACTTCCCGTGTTGGGAAGAGATAGATATCTAAAATAAGAGTTTTATATCAGACAGGGTTGTCCGTTATCACTCGTCCTATCAAAGTATGCATTGAGGAAATGGTAAAAGAGGCTGGGGAATAGAAGTGAAAGACGGTAGATAATTCATAAAATAAGTTAGGTTTGAGGATGATCATGCTTCAATTTGCCAGTCAGCCAAGGGCTTGCAAGCATTGCTAAGTGCATTGCAAATTCAGTGCATTAGGCATGGGATGTGAATAAAGGCAACTAAAACAAATATTATGCGGTTTTAGAGAAAGAAAAAGGCTAAGATATATATCAGAATCAGAGATAAAAAAAATAGAGCGGGCTGAACATTTTACCAATCCCGGAAGTGTTTTGGACCAAAATGGTCAAAGAAGAAGGGGTATATGGAGAAGGATTGCTTTAGGCAAAGAAGGTTTCACAGGGAGAAGGGAATGGATGACAGGGTAGTATTATTTTTATAATTGGTATTCTACCAATTAAGGCAGGTTTCGAATGGCCACAGCCTAATCAGGACTTAGTATAAGGATGTTTAAAAAAATCTTTTTAAAGCTTTGACATGAAGCGTGGTTTTGCATGGCTCGGAAGGTGTCTTTGAAGCAAGATGATAAGCGCAGAATAGAGGATTTTTTAATTTGGATGTGGAGAAGAAAGGAAAAGGTGAAATGGACTAGAAGAAAACAGACGAGGAAGTACTAGATATGGAAGCTGAAGAGGGACGATTAAAGAGAGAAATCCGAAGAAGGCGGGAAAGATGGATTGCGATCGTTGAATTGGGGAACTTATGTTGAAGACTATGGTAGATGAGAGAACGTAATGCGAGCGGGGAAGGGTTAGGGATATGAAAATCACATTGAACGGTATCAAGGGAGGAAGAAAGTATTCGAAATTGAAGAAGTGTTCATTATAGTGTAGGATGTCAGATGAGTTTTCTAATGACAGTTAAAGAACTGTATCATTGTACCGTTCTACTGTCTGGGACCAACCAAATCTTAACTTAAACAGTTAAATATCCATAATAAAAAAATACTATTTGGGTGTCAGTGCATATTTATACTTAAAAGGCTGGTAATGAAGAAACATAAATTTCTCCGAGCTCAGGAAATGAAAATTCGCGTCGTTTCTTATACTTGTTACTAAAACAAGTGGATGTTACTATGATCATTCCTGCTATATATTTGTATTCATAAGATATAAATGAGATGACATGATCTCACTCGTAGTCTCACACGATGTGGTTCACTTTGATACATGTAAGTCATCAAGTAAATGATGTTATTCGTATATTTGTATTTATGTGTACTTTTCTACTTTTATTGATGATATTCTATAATGAGCTACGAAAAGTTTAAAAACATTTTGTTGCCCCGAGTAAGATTGACGGGAATAAACTGTTACTTGGAGAAATTGTCATGAAATACACCAGCAAGTAGATATTTAACGTGAACATCAACCTTAAAAATAATTAGGTTACATCTTTATTTTTTCAATTATTTTTAAACTAATGCATTAATAAAATTTACTTATAGTTGACTAATGCGTTAAAATTTCGAATAAAAACTTTTTTTAATCCAGTTACCTTAAATGTAACATCCACTATGCATCGTTAGACGATTAGTCCTAAACGATTAATTTAGCCCACATAGTAATGAAGTCAAATTAGGCAGTAGGGTAGAAGGCATCCATATAATCTGAAACAAAATGCTTCTTCTAGGTAGTTTCTTGTGAAATTATTCAATGTATATTCAGTCAATAGAATGGATAACATCACAGGTAGAAGGTCGTCTTTACACATTACTGCAGGTAACACTTGAGAATCGGTTGATCGCGGTGACTACGGTAGGAGATGGCATTCTCTACCACGATGCTACTCGTTGCTTTAAAAGTACAGTAGTTGTAGATTGGCGAATGATACCAGGAATTGTTCACTCAACTTTCTGAGATGAGACTACCTCGATTTTGCGGCACTGTGAAACCAGCAGAGTGTATTATTGCTTTTCTTAAATCACTTTACACCAATCAAAAATCAATAGTGATGCTGAGATTTTGCGCTGGCCTTGGGCGAAATAACAAAATTCACAGCTAACTTAATAATAACTTAGATTTCCTAGACTAATGTACCGTGGTAAGATAATTTTATATTAACTTAACGCCAAACATGGCTTTAGTTTTTAGTTCACTGATACTTACGATAACACGATATAAAAACATGCCTTTAAGTGCCTCTATTTTTTTTATGACCAGCTCCTGTCACCATAAAGTAGAAAATGCTGTTACTTCTCAGCATAAGCTCACTGTAGACTTAAATATTTTCACGATGTGGATCCATGGCCGCCGAAAACACTTCCGAAGAGGATTCTTTCACCCACTCGAAAAACCGGCTAGTCCATGGCCGAGGCTTCATTGGTTGTCACACGACGCTCGCATTCTTGGAACTGTCGCACTCATGTATGCAAATTTTTCACATCTATTTCATCACCACCGGATTTTAACGCATGTAATGACGAATTTAGATGGGTGCCAAACCTCGCAAGTGAATAAAAGTAATCATTACGAACTCGTCGAAGCTGTCGATGAATGTAGACTAAACAACGCCAGTATATTGGATATTAAATATCGTATTGAAAACGTTTCTCCCTCTCGTGGCAGCCATTCTAACCCTGTCCACTCCACGGCGCAGCTATGCCAATTATTCATAAATAGTGCTCGCGTTTATTAAGCTCAGCCACATCTTCACTTTTATTCTTGAAGTCCTGAGAAAAGTTGAGGTACCTTAGAACTTGAAGGCACCTCGTATATCACCTTCAAAACCCATGTAACAGAAAATTTTTACTTTTATCTCAGCTTAGTAGATAAAAATATATCAAAATAAGTAAAAATTGAAATTAATTCAAACAATTTAATTTTGAAATTAAACTTGATCATTTAATTTTGAACTTTTAACCAATTTCAAAAATATTCCCCGAGTCTTAATTGTAAGCAGGATTAACATTGCCATCATTTGTCCATCCGTACCACACGGCAGTCTCTTGAGACAGATGAGATCACTTTAAGATAGCGGAAATGTCTGGCTTCCAGTTGTCACGGCTGGAAAGGTCTTAGATGAAGTACAATGGTTCAATAGATTGTGGATGAGACGCTAAGAAGTCACAGATTGAGCAATAACGTGGCCGTGCAAGGAGAATGTACTGAAAGCTCTCACCAAAGGCACTCGACTGCGAGTTTACCATCGCCTGATACCTGCTGAAACCGATACCTAATGGAATATTGAATGTGTGCGTAGAGTATGCGAAGTGTTTTTAAAGCTCAAATTCCGCTCCCAATTCAGAGTTCCAATCAAAATTAACGGAGAGACTATCTCTATGTGTTACTAAATGTTCGGAGCTAAGCTAAAAGCTATTTCGGTGAAAGTAATCAAGGCAGGCTAGACAAATAGAAAAATACCAGAAGGCTTCGAGAAAAATGTATTGATTACGATACCGAAGCAAACGAGAACGGAGGGGGTCAGTAGCACCGAACCTTGAAAGAGTCCCATTGAATGAGACCAATGCGTCCAAAATATATACGCGGATGATAACCCTAAAGATACTCATAGACGGAAAAATGGAGGCAATACGTTGGAAAATTTACATGGATGAAGGACCGGGAATTAAGAGAGCATACATTGTCCGGGGGATTTACAGAACCGTTATAAAAGTTAACCAAAAATTGCATGTAGCATTCGTGGACAAGGAGTGCGTCTTTGCGAAGCAATCACGAGTGGAACAATTGTTCATTACTTGGAACAGTTCAATGTGGATTACACAATTCCCCTGGAAATATAATCCATTAACTCTACAATAACAACTGTTTCAGGCTTAATTTCGCCGAAAATTTGAAGTATCATACAATTATAATTGGTCCTTTTCTACTGAGTTACAAATGAATAATACGACGCGTTTCGCCTTATAATTGAAACTTCAGATAAATACCAAAATATTCAATCGTCAGAACGCGAATACAGAAATTTATTTAAGCAGATATAAGTGTAAATATATATATATATATATATATATATATATATATATATATATATATATATATGTATGTATGTATAAATAACCCAACGGTGTGTGAAATTCACATATCAGTGTAGGGGGGCCATTTCCCTGTGCCGGCTATGGTTTCCCAGGAAGACCTGGTACCCGAAAAATCACAAAGCTTGGTTGGAACTCAGGGTACCCAAGGAGGCTTGCTCAGGAATCGAATCAGGGTCTTTCAGGAGTCCAACGGCCTACCCCTAGACATCTGCGACCCATATATAATGATATACATATATTGATATGTATAATGATATATATATATATATATATATATATATATATTTTTTTTTTTTTTTTTTTTAAGGTAATCTACCGTTTAAGGTAGGTTTTTGGATGGACACAACTACCAAACAAATATTTTATTACTCCTTACAAAACACAAAATCCATCATCCTACTCTATATCAGGGCCCTCTTCATCTCTGAGTACTTTCTTCCTCCCTTCATCCCGTCCAACATCCCTATCCTGTTCCTTCCCTTTCCTCTTTTGCCCAACATTCTACCCTCTATCACAGTCTTCAACATCCCACTGCCGGTCAATACCCCCTTCATCCACTTTTCCTGCCTCCACAGGATTTCTCCCAACAAACCCCTCCCTTCGCCCGCCATACCAAGTACTTCCTTGTTTGTTTTCTTCTCTGTCCATTTCACCTTCTCCATTCTTCTCCACACCCACATTTCAAAAGCCTCCAATCTACGTCTATCATCCTGCTTCAATGACCACGTTTCCGCACCGTACATAGCTACACTCCATATCAAAGTTTTTACGAGTCTTTTCTTAACATCCTTACTCAGAGTCCCCGTCATCAACTCCCTCCTCCTTGTGAAAGCCTCTTTGCCTAGCGCAATTCTTCTCCTTACGTCCCTCCTACTTTGACCGTGTTGGTCCAAAACACTACCGAGATACTTAAACTGCTCTACCTGCTCTAGTTTTTGCCCTCCTATTTTAATGTTAAGCTTGGCCTTTTTCTTCCTAGAAAATCGCATAACCTTTGTTTTATTAATATTGATTCTCATCCCATACCTGTCGCACTGAATTTCCAATTCACTCAGCAATGCTTGCAGCCCCTTGGCTGACTGACAAACTAAGGCTTGGTCATCAGCAAACCTAACTGATTTTACGAATTCCCCGCCCACTTTCATTCCTACCTCGAGTTCTTCCCATGCCTCTTTGATCATTTCCTCAGCATACAGGTTGAACAGCAACGGTGATAATGGGCAACCCTGCCTTACACCCCTTCCTAACACTGCCCATCCTGACTCCCCGTTTCCCACCCGCACCTGAGCAGTCTGAGACATGTACAGGTTGCGGATTAGCCTCCTTTCCCTCCAATCTATTCCTATTTTCTGCAATATACTCATTAGTTTTTCCCAATTCACCCTATCAAACGCTTTTTCGAACTCTACGAAACAGGCAAATACCTCCTGGTTGTGTTCTATATTCCTCTCGATTAATAATCTCATTACTGCAATGGCATCACGCGTACCTCTCCCCTTCCTAAACCCAAACTGATCATCCCCTAAGTAATCATTTGCCCTACTCTCTATCCTTTTGTTTATGATCCTGAGAACAACTTTAGCTGCGTGGGATATCAAACTAATTGTCCTATAGTCCTCACATGACGTGGCCTTTACCTTTTTCGGAATAGGAACTAAAACTGATCTCACAAAGTCTTCCGGCCAGATTCCCTCCTCATAAATACTACGGATCAGCCCATATAGCCTCTTCCTCCCACATTTTCCTAAGCATTTTAAAAGTTCCACGGGAATGTTATCTACCCCCACGGCCTTATTTAGTTTCATCTCCCTTAATGCCCTTTCTATCTCATGGTCTAGTATGCCTGGACCTAAGCTGTCCTCCTCTACGTCATTTTCTTTTTCAATGTCTAACTTTGTTGGTCTGAGTTCTTTACCATACAGTTCTTCTATATACTCCTTCCATCTCTCTTGGATCTTTCCTGCGTCAACTATTACCTTACCCGCCTTATCTCTAAATGTTAGCATAGCTTTTCCTTTCTTACTTCCCGATAACGATTTAACTTTGCTGTACAGCGCACCGATTTCACCCTTCCTCTGCAGACTTTCCATATCCTCGCACTGCGTCTTCCACCATGGTTCTTTTGCTTTATTTGTTGCCCGCCTCAATTTATTGTTCAATTCTTTGTACTTCATTTTGCCTAATTCTGTATTCATATTCTTCCATTTTCTCCGCTCATCCATCTTTGTAATCATCTCATCCGTGATCCATGGTTTCCTAGTCCTTTTAGCGTTAACGGTTCCAATAGTGTCTTTTGCGGCTTTAGACAACCCCTTCTTGATCATTTCCCATTTTTCTTCGATAGTACTAAGCCCTTTACCATCCTCCATGATTTTCTCTACCGCCTGTTTGTATTCCTTCCTTTTCAACCCATTTAACGCTTCTACATTCCATTTTCTAACTCGCCGCCCCTGCCTTATCTTTTTGAAACGTACGCTACATTTCATAACAACTAAATTGTGGTCTGAGTCCGCATCCGCTCCCGGAAAGCTGTGGGAATTTATCACACTATTCCTAAACCTGTGTCTAACCAGGATATAATCTAGCTGATATCTTCCTGAGTCACCTGGCATTTTCCATGTATACCTGCGTCTTTTGTGGTGTCTAAACCAAGTGTTGGTGATGACTAACTTCTGTCTTCTGCAGAACTCAACTGCTTTCTCCCCGCGGTCATTCCTCGTGCCTAAACCGTAGTCCCCCACCTCATCACCATCTCTTCCTTCGCCTACCGTCGCATTCCAATCCCCCATCACTATCAAATGTTGCCCTGCAGGAACACACGCGATCATGTCCTCTAACTGATCGTATATCCTATCGACCTCTTCTTCCTTATGGTTGCTCGGTGGCATGTATACCTGAATAATAACTAAGTTCGTCGGTTCTGCTTTTATCTCCACTAGTAGTATTCTATCCGTTACCTGCTCTATGTTGACTACGCTTCTCCCTACCTCTTCATTTAATACAATGGCAACCCCTCGTTGGCTCTCGTCCCCGCCGCTGTATATTATTCTATACTTATCACTACAGTAATCCCCGCTATCTTTCCATCTCACCTCGCATAGACCTAAAATATCTATATTTCCCCTTTCCATCTCTCGCTTAACATTCTCCAATTTTCCTGTCCTCATCATTGTCCTAACATTCCACGTTCCTATTCTAACTAATTTGGTCTTCGTTTTGTGCGTCTTCTGTCCTGCTGCTGCTGGTTTTCCCTTGCAAGGGTTTCGTGGGATGACGACCGCGGAAGCCTTGCCTCCCCCGCTGCCGGGCACGACACACGGCCGATTGGGCCGAGCCCCGTGGTTGCCAGGACTCAAAATATCTCTATTGTCCATAATATTTTTCTAGGGAATGATAATTGAGGTGGTTTCCCGTTGCCTTCCTCAATAGTGTTTTTAACGTGACACCATCACTTACTGGCCGCCCCACTGGGGTGAGACGCCATTGCAGCCGCCTCACTGAGGAACAGACGCTGCGTGGACTACCTTTCGTCTGGCTCCTAACCTTCGACCTATCTGGCATGGGTGACCCTACCGGGAGCAATCATTATTACTCCCGCCAGCACAGCTCTAGGGGTCATCGGAACGCACAAGCCCTTCCACCACGTCAAGGTTGTAGTCCGGGGAGGGATATATATATATATATATATATATATATATATATATATATATATATATATATATATATATATATATATATATATATATATACATACGAGGGTCATCCGGAAAGTAGTACCCGTTCGTGCCGCATGAAGTGCTGACGACGCGAGTAGCCGCTGGACGAGGTCAGATAGCTTCAGTGGCTTGTCTGCCTTCTCTGAGCCAAGTTGCGTGACGCTAGCATTGCCTGTGTTGTTTCTGTGATTGTTTACAATGTTTAAAAAAATTGAGAACGCCGCCAGTTGTGAAGTGAGGGCAGTGATTAAATTCCTCAATGCAAGAAACGTTCGCCCATGTGATATTCATCGCCAATTAAAGGAGGTGAATGGAGACAATGTAATGGACGAGTCGTCTGTTCGGCGGTGGTGTCGCAACTTCAACATGGGGAGGGGGAACACACACGACGATGAGCGTTCGGGGAGACCGTCTGTCATTACAGACCAACTGGTGAGCTCAGTTGACGAATTCGTGAGGAACGATCGGCGCGTCACAATTGATGACATCTGTGAGCATTTTCCCAATGTTTCTCGAACAATTGTTCATGAAATTGTTAAACACCATCTGCATTATGCAAAAATTTGTGCAAGATGGGTCCCTCGCGTATCTCAATGAGCTGGCGGCGAAGGACTATGCAGCAGGAATACAGAAACTTGTCACACGTTATGACAAATGCCTTAATTTGCTTGGAGATTATGTTGAGAAGTAGTTTAAAGTATCCTCTTTCAAATAAAATTTTTTATGTTTGTTAATATTTACTTTTGTGTCTTTATTTCACGAACGGGTACTACTTTCCGGATGACCCTCGTGTATATATATATATATACATATACAAAATGTGGGTCGCGGTTGTCCAGTAGGTAGAGCGTTGGACTGCTGACCGGAGGGTCCCGGGTTCAATTCCCGGGCAAGGCTCTCTGGGCACCTGCAGCTCCACCCAAGCTAAAATGATTTTTCGGGTACCAGCTCTTCCTGGGAAACCATAACCGGCTCAGGGAAAGGAACTGGCCCCCCTACCTTGATGTGTGAATTTCACATGCCGTATAGGGCTTAATACTGGGTGAACTCTACCATCACCTTCTAAACCGACCTTCTGGTTGATTACTGTGTTTATGGTTTATATATAAATGTATATATATATATGTGCGTGTGTGTATATATGTATGTATGTGTGTGTGTGCAATTCAATCGAAGGAGTGAGAAGCCGTTTAGAAAAACGAAAAAAGGACACAAGTATTGCCAAATTTTCGGTGGCAAGATCACCTTCCTCTTCCGACAGGAACTGACATAAAAGTAGGATACATAAAATTTACCAGCTCAGAAAATATTTAACCTATATAGGTGCATAATATACAATATATAACTTCCTAAACATTTTAATACCTCTTTCGTTTAATGGAAATTCGAGTACACGTAAGGAGACTTAAATCACTTAACTGAATAACGCATTCGAGCCTATAGCAATAAATGCTAGCCTAAACGTTTACCTGATAAACTTCACGTGCCGCACTAATGAACTTGTTCATGCGGAATATTTGTGGCTACTAACAATATAGCCCTACGTTGGCAACCTATGACATTGGCAACTCCACTAAACATCGATATTTTTTGATAGATATAGGCATTAAGCATCCCAGAACATACAACGCGATCAAAATGACATACAGGTAAAACGTTCGCCGAAGAACAGCTATAAAATTCAACCTTTCCAATCAATCATGGTTATCTTTTTTCTCTCTTTAAATTATACATTTCCCAGAAGTCGTTTGGGCCAGCCATAATTTAACTGTATCCACCATTCTTTTATCATACCTGGCAATAGAATTTCAGTAAATACTTAATGATGTTCGTTTCGAAAATAGGTGTTTGAAATCAACGAATGTCAATCGGAAACGACCCTTTCGCTTAAAAACTTTGTGCTAACGTATTATGCTGCAAATAATTTTCTCTTGTATATTTTTCCCATAAAGTAAACAAGAAAAGTTGGAATTATACACCAATAAAGGAAATCAGAAGGACAGTCTTAAGCGCACCACAAGCATCGATCGTTAATTTTAATATACGCTCTCTATTCTTGAAAATATCTTTCCCCATAAACAGTAGAAAAGAGTTCATAATATTTTCCCAAACAAGGTCACTACTTTCATTTACTAGGCTTTGTACAACTGTACTCAAGCGGCCTCGTAATTATCTTTTATGCCTCTCAAGAAATGATCTTAATAACTTCGCTGAATACTAATTCTCTCCCATAACCGAACAATTTTCACGCGTGTACAATAGAATTGTCAGTCGATCCGTTCACGTCTAATGACTTACACACAGACGTGTATACCGACGTGAATTGAGTGCACAAGTCTCAGCAACGATATTGGAGCGAGTGAGAATCAGTAAAACCGATTCGCTGAAACGGACGTCAGGGGCTTCCTAGCTGCTCATCTCATGACTCATTGAGATCAGGGGAACTAATCCGCGTGACGCAGGCGCTCATCTTCCTTTGTTTAAGTCAACCTACAGTCTCGTTTCTGCGTGAAGGTGAGCAGTAAACAAAAGAAGATCGAGTGGCGGCCGCGAAGAAGTGGGTGGCATCGAAACGAGAGCGCTCCTTATTGACGGCGGAACTGTCGTTGGTCGTCGTCGGCCACTCCTCGGACAGAGGGGCCGGGGGAACGATTTTGCGATACATCCTGCGGTCTGAATTCCCTTCCTACAGCCCTTGACACCAACGATAAAGAATAACTGTGTCATAGCAGTAACCTTCAGGATTTTAACAATAGCAATAGTGGTACATCAAGTTGATGACGCCTTTTTAACACGCCTTCCCTAAACATATATTTCCCTCATTGGTTGTATTATACCTCGTTATTTTTTATTTCCACAATGACAAAATAGACTTTATGAGGGAGTTAGGGGAGTGTAATGACAACAAAATAAACAGAATCGAATATTACGTAAACGCTACGAGTCACGGTCAGCACGCAATCTTATACATTATAAATAACCCGTCGGAAATACTCTTAACAGTCCATTGAATGCATCAAACATTTCTTTCTCGGATAAAGCTCGGAACATAAGTACGCTAGAATGCCTCATTAATTCATGGGTTACGATCCGGATAGGCTGTTACAGGTGAAATCGGGCGAAGTGAACTTGTAGCAAGAGTATGAATCGCAAAAAAGTCAGGCTAAATATATTTCCTTCTGACGTGGGCGTATATGAAATAAAGTTGTAGGTTACATTCACTCATACCGTCAAATTTGAGATACTTTTCGTAAGTAGTGCGTAAGAGATACTTTTAAATTCTTTCAGCAATGCTTGCAACCCCTTGGCTGACTGACAAATTAGTTTGGTCATCAGCAAACCTAACTGATTTTACGGATTCCCCGCCCACTTTCATTCCTACCTCCAGCTCTTCCCATGCCTCTTCAATCATTTCCTCTACATACAGGTTGAACAGCAACGGTGAAAATGCAAAACCCTGCCTTACACCTCTTCCCCACACTGCCCATCCGGACTTTCCGTCCCCCACTCGCACCTGCGCAGACTGAGACATGTACAGGTTGCAGATTAGCCTCCTGTCCCCCCATTCCATTCCTATTTTCTACAATATATTCATTAGCTTTTCCGATTCACTCTAACAAACATATTTCACCCTTCCTCTGCAAACTTTCCATATCCTCGCACTGCATCTTCACCTAGCTTCTTTTGCTTTATTTATTACCCGTCTCAATTTATTATTCAACTCTTTGCACTTCCTTTTGCCTAACTCTGTGCTTACATTCTTTGATTTTCTTCTCTCATCTATCTATCTAATCATCTCATTTGTGATCCATGGTTTCCTTGCCCTTTTCTCATTAACGGTTCATATAGTTTCATTTGCGGTTTTCGATATCCATTTTTTGATATATTTCCATTTCTCCTCGATAGCACTTATCTCTTTTCCCTCGTCCATGATTTTCTCTACAGCCTGGTAATAATCGTTCCTTGTCAATCCAGTTAATGCCTCTACATTCTTTTTATATTTACCCCAAAGTGCTTTCCAGGGATGGCTTCACATTGAGGAGATCGAGGCGCCGCGGATATTTGAATGACATAATACCGAAGAAGGAATCGTAGTCTTTTGCATGGGCAATATTTTTCTTATATTTAAAATAATTGAAATTATTTAGAACTTTACCGAAACTGCATTACAATGTCCTCGTCATTCGTGGATAAAATCCCTTCGCCTAGAGTGACAATAACTTTAAAACCGTCCCTGTGGTTACCAGTTCGTTTACGCCATAATAAAAAGACTAAATATCATGATTTTCTTTCTAAATTTGTGTCTATGGATGGAATGATAAAGACAAATCGCGCAGCAATGAGCGAACAGTGTTCCTCAGCTCAAGGGCACTTTTAAACAATGAAAGAACTACGCAGAAGGATACAGTGAAAAACTTCTGTTGTCCTTAATTGAACAGAAGGGCAAACCTTGTTCGACCCAACGAGTATATTTTAAAAGTGACGTGAGCGGAATGGGCAAAGCAGGAAATGTATCGTCAAAAACGACACCACTTTGGCGAAAGCATTGTATTCAAATGAGTAAGGGGAAAATTCAATTTCCAATTTCGTAATAGTATTATGACCTTTTTCACTCAAGTATTAGTGTCCTTTGAACAACGAGGGAGGGGTTTGGGTAAAAAGTATTCTGAATGCGTCAAGACGTAAATCCAAAAACCGAACTCCGTCCTAACTAACGACCCAATTGTAATACGGCTGCTTCGTGGAAGCGATGACCAACCGCTCCCGTATGTATTATGAATCTGCCTAAAGTTTGAATTTTCCCTTATAAAGGCTTTGAATTTTCAAGCTGTGACGTACCGGCTTACGTATATATGTATAACGTATACGTCAATCGCCTTCACCTACTTCAAGCACTTCACGCGTACGTGATACCTGCCAAAACCATTACTACTGTATTTTATGACTCAGTCAACGTCAATGAGCTCTAAGATAGGTGTCGTAGGTGTATGCGATCTAAAAGAAGTCTGTGATAGAGCAAATACAATTCATTTAAACCGGCTTCATTATTCCAATATCAGCAACCGAGAATAGACCTGAAGTCAGTAGAAGGGGTGAACTAGCTGTGAAATGAAAACGTAATGCGTGTGGAAGACTATTGAATAAAAAAATTAGCACTTGGACGTAGCCAAATCACTTAAGAAAATATGCTTTATGTTAGGAGACTAAAGTGAAAAGGCGACATCATAACCCCACGCTTTGGTTTGGCCAAAACTCAGAAGAGAGAGTTTTACCACTTATTACGATGTCCATATGGAGATTGATTGGACACAATATTTCTAAGAATGGAGTAAAACTCATGATTAGTAACACGCCAGAGGTTATTGCTCAAGACCTTTCTTTTACAAAGGTGATATTTATGTATTAAGAAACTAAGAATAAAAACTTTCAATGGATTAATGGAGGTGAAGTCACTGTATGACATGCACACTATAAATCTCATATCCTATATTAATTGATTCTAAGTACCCGAAAAAAAACTCTTCACGTTGCTGCAGTATGCACGCAGAATCTCTCATCATAACATCAAACTTCTTTCTCAGATTTCTTACGCACTAAAAATTGTATATCGACAGGGAAAGGAATTAACAATAATTAAAAATTATCACTGCTAGTATAAAAAGGTGAAATTTGTGACGTGAGGAGCCATTGAAAGAGGCTACTGACAGCTGGTATCATTTGTGAACAATGGTATACATTTACGTGGGCGGTTTCGAGTTATATATAGTACGATGACAGCCTGATTGGATTATCAGAGGGGCTAGTTTCGGAATCACTGACCGACGGCTAAATTAGAGACAAAATACATAAATTGAAAGCGGGCGTCTTTTTTAAGGTATTTGAAAACTAAATTACATTTTTAACCCGTTTACACTAAATGCGGTAGGAGAGATCATGACATTAATACTAAAAACAAATTAGCGAGAGAAATTGTAGAACCGACAAATTTAAAATGCCATTTTTCCCACGAAAGGCAGGGAATCAGAAAATATTTTCACTAGGTAGCTACGTGCATTATTTCCAACTCTTATTGTAATGGAAGTATAACTAACAGCTACTCCCGCAACCGTAGAAAGTACTTAACCCGAGAGTGGAGCAATTAAACTCCACGTCCTGTACACCGAGCTCCACTTGACGCGTTCTCCCCGTGACCCCTGAACGCCTCAAATATTCGGATAATTGTATGTACGGAAGATTATACGACGTTCAGGAATCAAGCTCACACACCAGCCAATTAACCCATCCGAAGACCATTTTCTGCTGAATCGGGTCTGTAAACATATAAGTATTTATTTTTCCCTCAACTATATGCAATTGTCATTTTATGGCCGATAAAAACCACGATGCGGTACAGATTGGCAACCTTTCATCATGGTAATTCTAATGAAATTAAATTATGAATCTTGACGCAAACATCTCAGGACACCGATGTAATAAATGTTTTACATTAATATTCTGAAGCCACGGAACTATATTTGCAGTGAAATTGTGTTAATATGGTTATTAAGTGCAATAATAGCTTCGTTAACAATATAAAGGCAGAATAAAGTTAAAGGAGTCATAAAATGGATTTTTACGGATGATGATTGCAATTACCAAGGAAGAATTGTATATTTATGATTGAAATTAAAATTCCATAAGCGGATATTAGTCTCTCATTGTTGCAGTTTCACGACTTTCTCATGAGATTAATAATGCATAAAAGTGTTTCGTGAGTAACAATCTTTCTCACACGTCAAAATAAATTATTGAAATAGTTCTCGTTAATTCCACGAAATGATCGAAATTAACTCAAGTAAACTGGTTTCCTTTTCGAATATTCCGGATTCACCTCCCGTATTCCGGTTTATTTTTTATATTCCCAGCCCTCAGTTTCGCCTTTACACGATGGCTATTCCATTTACAGCACTTCAACCGTAACTTAGGATTCAAGGTGTACGAAGTCGATCCGGTAAGGATCCAGCTATACAATATTTTGAGAAAAATAGCCGACCTAGAAAAAGGAAACCTAAGTCCCCTTCGAAGCATTCTCCTTGGGACCTCATACACTTATCCCAGCGTTTCTGCCACTTTTCAAAACTACTGGCTAAGTCCTTTTTTTGGAATGATCATCAGCTACCTTGTCGCTTTCTCCTTTATCTCGCCAACGTCAAGAATTTACTGCTGCAGTTACAGGGGACTTACTCCAAGCCACGAACGATGACCCAGCTTTTCTAAAAAAAGGTCATAACTGGAGATGAGCCATGGGTCTACGACTATGACCCTGAAACAAAAGCCCTGTCTTCCAAAAGTTGGTTCACGACAAAGAAGAATGCGACGAGGCAGCTGATGAACATGCCGAAAAAGGACTTTCCCTTTCCGGACAGAACTCGTACCTACAGGATGAACTACTTTGTCACCATCTGCTAGTACAAGAAATTTGACGAATTATAACCTATTGATTGTGCTAGCGTCGCGAATCCCCATGAACCCTAATTAAAAATCCATTCAACATACTGGTGTAGCGCGATAAATAAAACATTTAAAAGTTTCGACCAGAGGAGCCTCGCAATATATCTCTCCACGGCTTACAGAAGTTCCAAATAACTAAGGATTTTTTACAGAGCTTGGTGCCGTGACATTCAATTAAAATTATTTCTTGCCCGGCAAGTATTATAGGATCTTTTTAGCAACGATGTTGAAAATATCTTATAAACCCCATCGCACTACGGTAGGAGAGATCATGTCGATAAAAATTCGAGAGATTAAGTATAAAACTGATAGATTTAAGATGTCCATTTTTCAACGAAGGATATGGGATCAGAATAAAGTTGTCCGACGACCATAGTAGGGAAAGGTATTTTGGGTCAGGGGTAATCTGTTGTGTGCGAGTTCACATTTCTGAGATGATTTAGGCCAGAACCCCTTTTATATTAGTTTAACACGTTCTGTCCATTCACTCTCTCGCATCTCGGGGGATACCTTCCCCTGAGGCTAAGATTGAGGGTAACACACAGAACATTAGCTATGAGGAGCCTTGCATTGTGATAAGGCTAGCACGCATTTGAAACGTGTCCCAGTATCGCACCGCCGTACGTGCATTGTCGACTAGATCCTATACTACGACACGTGTCGGATTTGATACGGAGATACCAATGGTAGCGCCCGCTTCGACCGCGATGTCAATCAATATATGGCCGTCACATCCGCAAGATGATATGGTCGCGGCATCATTCACGAGTCTCTATATGTTCTTAGGGCAATATTGCCTCCCGAAATTCCAGTAAACACAGTAACTAGGATAGCAATCTTGGCAGCTGTTCCTAAAGTGACCCATAATCTGGGTTCTAGCGGTGATTTTAATTTGATGTCGATAACTTTACTATAATTCACATAATGGGTAAACAATGAATTCTATATACACTACCAATAATTAGCCAGCCCCGGTGGCGGCGGGGTAATGTCCCCGCCTACCAAGCCTGAGGTCATGGGTTCCATTCCCGCCTAGGTGAATTTTCATACATCAAGGGCTTGGTTGTATGTGATTGTCTTCAATATAATGTCTGTAATGTAAGGGTAAGGTGGAAGAAGGGACTATTAGTCTCAACCTCACCCAATTTAGTCGATAAATATATAAAATTATTTTGGATCCCTTATTAATTAATTCATCAACGTAGAATAGGCCATATGATGAATTATTTATCATCATTCTGAGCTCCAAAAAGGACTTTGAGAAGTATCAAGTTTTCACCAAAGAAAACCACGTCATGATTTTATTACTTTGCATGTTTAATGGATTTCAAGATGGAGATTAACGTTAGTACACTCCTCGTATTCCCAGCGAGTCCGTGGTTTTGAAAACTAAAGCAATCTTAAGCTTCGGAGGGCGTCACGTAGCAGGAGACCTCTTGGTGCTTTCGGCCAATATAGAATCAGGTGCTTTTTCTATTCTCCTTCCTCTCCAATCCACCTCAAATGAAAAATCTCATCGCCTTTCAGAGCTATCCAACCATTAACGAATTACATTTATAAAGCTGAGATATTTACATACTAATCTCGCCCTTTTATTACTCTCTCGGTAGAAATTAGGCTTTTCAACTGTATCGTCTATAAGTTTAAATAATAATTGTGTTTTTATATGCTGGATCCTTAGTTAGAATCAAATAATAATTCAATCAACGCCGTAAAGCAGACTTCTCACTAACAATAGGCAAAAATTGGAACCGGAAGCTACGATCCCACTTGCCTCTTAGAGGTCAATATGGTCGTGGTGAAGAGACTCCTTGCCTCACTCATTGAAAAGATTTTAACACCTCGTACACCGTGTTACCTTCCCATTAGCGCCATTCGGTCGCAAGTTAGATCCAGTGCGACAATTGAGTGACATGGCTACACGGCGTTCTCCACCCGAAAGTAAAATGTTTGTATTCGGGACACTTAAATCCCGGAGAGTTCTTGTGGAAAGTAATCTGTTGCAAGATGCGAAAACGAGTAAAATCTAGCATGATTTCTAATTATGCTCCATAATGCTTTAGGCGGTATTCTCAAAGTGGCCGATACGGTGCTACGATAATGTACTCGTAGTATATAGTTGGAGCGATTGGTACTCTCCTCCTCGTAAATAAATAGTAAACAAAACAGAACGAACTTCCGATCCCTCTCCCCTGGCCAGTGAGTGAGTGAGAGAAAATGGAAATCCGTGAAAGTGTCAAACCATTGAATAAACATGAATACGGCACACTGATGAAGTTTGGGTTCAGAGAGTACGTATGTCAAAATGAGGTCGGGTAAACCCACACGAGCGCAGAGGAGAGAGAGAGAGGAAAAAAACGAAGCGATACCACGGGAACACTTTCATTCTGACCCAGCGAGATAGTTTAATGAAAGAGAACTGGAGTCTCATGTGCTATTTGTTGAACTTGGCTTTCATTAAAATCTTCATGACGTATTTCCCATTCAATTTTAAGTAACTTTTAAATATGCTATTAAGATTTAGTGCACGTAATTATAGGAATCGAAATAGCAATTTTGTTGGTCAAGCCGTGATGAGCTTATTTTATTCCTTGTACACTATGTACAAGAAAAAGGCAACAAAAATAAAATAAATTTAGATGGAAACGAGCCTAGTTATCAGTATTTACCATAAGATCTTAGTGTGGTGGGTGCCATGTGTTTGTAAAGGTATTGGATGCGATGCATTACGGCTGGTGACCCAGCATTTGCAGCCACACGTTATTGCGACGTATTGTTGGGTCGCCTATGGATGTAGATTTGAGCCCATCATCATCGATATTTCTGTATAGCAGCGTCCACACTAGAAAAAGTGAACTGGTATTTTCGAACGGCAATTTGAGAACATCTTATGATACTAAGAGTAAAAAAGATAAAGAATAAAAATAACACTAACGAAGTACTAATTGGATAAGCATATGGCTTATTGGCTTCGTTTATTGATCGAAATCGGACGGAAAACAATTACCGAAAATATTTCGGTAAAAACTGCGAAAAGAAAAAAAAATTAAGTGGATGCATTGTACCTCAGAGCCGAAAGGATTATTTAAGGAGAAAGAACTCAAATTCTCTCTCCATATAGTATTTGCAGTGGAGCTATTAGTGTGATCTCATTTAAAAAAATTGAGGTTGAGGAAATGAAAGTCACAATTATATCGATTACGTTAGTCCTTATAAATAGAAGTGTTTAATGACCGCAGGAAACTCATTTTTTTCATTTTTATTAACAAAAAGGTTTTCAGCTCCAATCGACTACGGCTATGAAAATGAAACCACGCGATGGGTATAGCTGAACTGTTAACAGCAGTCTAGTGGGATATGAGTCTTACTAAAGGCAAACATTTTCTAAAACTACGAACGTCATCTCCCTGGTTTTCTAAGAGATTTTCTTTCTGCTGTAGTTTTTTTATCAATAACAAATCAAATTAATAAAATCATTCAGGAAATAATGAAAAAAATGTGCCACACGTGTAGTTCTCACCTTTGCAGTAAGAATGCAATAACAGAATTTTAATGTCGTATTTACGGAATAAATACACATAAATAATGTACGTACTATTTATCAAAGCTGCGGGTCATGAGCGTGGCGTTTGCATTTGATGAATTTTTATTTGAAAGAATGTGTTCTGAGCCTTGGTACGCAATTATTGTTACATATTTATTTAACTTAAACACGACATTTATTGTAGCCGGAGATTTTGAAAACTAATGCCACGACTAAGGTCGTTCCTATAATATATCAGATATTATAAGATTAGGACAACCCTAATTGTAGAAGAACCCTTGAGACGAATCTTGAACACGAAATGCGTATAAAATTTGCAAATGGGACTTAAGGAACCGGAATTGTTTATCGATTTTGGCTTAAAACTGAGGAAAGTTTCACCCACTGTCACGAAAAACGTATTGAATTGTAGATAAACGGACAATCCATAAAACTATATACATAGAATACTTTCATACTTGCGCGAAAGATTAAGGTTTTGAAATGATTATTTTTTTGAGGTTTTCAAATATGTTTCTTTTTCTATTTTGCTTCACGACACAAAATAATTTTTCCGAATGACGAGTCGCGAGGGAAAACGTCCGGCTCACACGAGTATTCAGAGATAATCCACGATAAGTACGAGAAACATGGATCTAAAATGATTAACACGAAAATTACGAGGAGTGTATTTTTATATTTTCCTTATCATATCCGATTGATGTAGTGTAAAACAGCATACCTTGAATGAAAATGTTTAAAGGAAAAGAGATCATCACTTCATTTACGTCGCGCTGATGTCACACTTGGGGGCGTGCCTAGGAAACCAGGCCGCATTCTCTCAACAGAACGCAACTTTTCCAAGACATCCCAAGCGCTTCAATACGACATGACACCATTCACGTCAAGTTTTTACGACCAACTGATTTAGAGAGAATGACAAATTGGTTTACTAACTACGCTTTTTTTTCCTATTTATCCAAGCGGACAGAAGTGAACAACCATAAAAAATTTTTCCTCAAAAAGATTTAAGCTTATCAAAAATGACAAGAACAATGACTTTGACTTTATCAACCCGGAAGTTTCATCACATTTTTATTGCCTCCGTTTCCGTAAGTCAACATTTTTTTCCCATTCGCGGGAATCTGTACGCCGCACTCACTGTCACAATCTGTTATTCACATTAATGGAAAGAAAATCCCACTCTTAAAGAAGTCACCTCCCAGCAAATAAGGAGGTTGTAAGCACATGGAATCTTGGGCCATAGTTCGAACAGGATGCAGAAACACGGCGGAAAACGATTAAAAAAAAACATATTTATTTCGGTGTAAACACCGTACACTCCTAAATAAATACCCTCACTCAAGGTGGAGACTGTCTTATAAACACAACCGCTTTCTCCTCAATGACTCCGCAGTAAAGCATAGAATATGAGTTACCAGAGTCCACTTTGTCCACATAAATGACACTGGATATATTTTTTTTCTACTGAGTGTCTAATGGTGAAGTCCTTCGAAACGTATGAGGTGAGAGAAATCTATAGTAGACACCGACAAGAAATACGAAATATACTAGCAGGAAAAAATTTGGGGGACGAAGTTGAGGAAAGTATTGGAGCCACGGAAGGAGAGACCTGTGGAATACGATCAGAAGTGAAGCAAGAGAGGACAGTCACGGAAGATGTAGGTCTTCCATTACATTCCTCCCTTGCTTCACGTGAGGAGCTATGGAGGAATGAAGAGATTATTAGAGGCAGTTTCAAACCAGTCGTCGGATTTATTTAATCTCGTATTAATTGTCATATAATTACGGTACAACCTCTGGTGTAATTACTTGGTACGCACCATGGAAACGCGACCGTGATCTCATCTCTAATCAAAAATGAACTAATTTGCTATAAATAAATGACAAGCATTCCTCGTAGCTCTATTCTTACGTATTTAAATCAAGATAAAAATAACCACTTTTTCATGGTTAAATAAAAAAAAATTAAATACTATAAAAATGGCGATCGCAGCTAAGATTACACAAAGGATAAACAAACATATTCAGATAACTTGAACCACATCTTGAAAAGTGGATCGATCAATTTGCTGGCACAAAATACTCGCAAAGATGGCAATGTGCTCTGCCCGAAAATGGAAAAACAATGATTGATAACTTCCTCTCCGTTAAGTGGACTGACTTAATAAGATTCGAGGAAAGCAAAATAAGATAAGAAAACAGCAAAGAAGAGTTTCCTTAATTTAATAGCAATATTGAACCCAATTGAACTTACGCTAATAATAGCTTATTTGGTGAGGATTTGACGAAGGAAGGAAAGGCCTGTTAAGGAACATTTCTTCCTATCGTTCAACATTACTTAACCAGGATTCAGAATTGGCGATGACTGAATCGCAGTAAACACATCATTGGAGGACGCACACTGCCAAATAGCCATTCACTAGATCTCTTAGGAGGGATTTTATGCCGGCGATATTATGATGGATGACATCATTTAACCTTGAATGTGTCAATACAAATAAACACACTGCCGATACAATTACCTCAAGCCAAAGAAGCCGCGCAGGACGTAATAAAAAGATATTATAGGATGACAACGCACAATCGCTTTCACTCACTCGATTTAGGGTGCCTAATTTTCATTTTGGGAAGCGCAAGTCTCTATTCGCAAGTTCATTGAACGGATCACGATATGTTCCTCATGAATGCACATGAATGATATTCAAAGGGCAAAAGCATTAAAATATTATTGCATGAATTAATCATTAGTGCTGTTATCAAGAGAAATATCCATATAAAATATTTTTGGCATTAGTCACAATATAATACTTTATACTTTTAAGAAAAGATGTAAGGAATATATGCAATAATTTGATTGATGTATGGTGTATTGTATTACATGTAACAGCTTAATTTTTTTTAATTTATCATTTTTTTTTCTTGCTGATTGATTGATGTTAATGAGATGGGGATTTTCTTGCTTTGCGAAAGAGATTTGTGTTTTGAATTTCCCTTTAAGCGTACTTTTGTTTAATGACTGATTTTACCTTTGTGATTATTTGGGACTTGTGGCCACCTAACACTGTCTATCAGCGCATGTGGATTTTTAATAAATAATAATAATTTTGAATCAAAATATGAAGTTTACCCTTTTTCGAAAAGGGACGACCTATCAAATAAGACCCACAGTTGCCTAAACAAAGGAAGAAATAAGAGAATGAAGTTTCGTGTTTGAGGAGAGCGGAATTATAAAGTATATACCTACATAAATACATTACAAACATGCTCGTATGTACGAGGGGATGGCCCCTTATTATAACAGCAAGCCACAGATAACCCTTGGGCCTTTAAAACTTTCAGTGTCATTGCTCTCGTAAATAAAAACTTTTTATTGAACATTCGACCAAAAGACTGACCGCGAAACTTTTTACCACCGAACAATGCGGCTTTTGTGCGGCTGTGCTTTGCTTGAGTTGGAACCGTAAAAATAAAGAGAACAAAAAAATCATCCCGAAAACGCTTTGTTACGCGGCGCACCGGAAGGGTGAAAAAGGGCGGGAGGCGTGGGGGGGAAGGGAGGGAGAGGTGAGGAAGGAAGTTCCTCGTGTATTGCGAGTCAGACCCGCCTTAAATTTATTCGCGAGTCCCTCATCGTTTTTTTATTTCTGTCGGTGGGCGGTGTTCGGTCATGGGACGGGTCGCTGAGTCGGCGATGAGACGGGCTTCCGAAGGGTAGCGAGGGACAACCGCTGGCGATTCCCAAGCGCTGACCATGAGGCGGAAGGGGTCGCCGGTGGGGATGGATGGGACGGCTGACTAATGTAGGATCTCGTACTGCAAAGAATTCCGGGGGGGTGCGTGCGAAACCAGATTCATAATCAATGACTGTTCTATAAGGGAGGGGGGGGGGGCGCAACCACTGTCCCGGTCGGTTTAGACCCGCCACTGAATCAAAACCGATTCCTCGTCATAAGAACGCCGGGGAAGGAAATGGCGAATTGACGGTTGGTGTGACCGCTAGGTGCATCCTTCCCTCTTCGATCCCGGGATTTCCTTTCCTGGCGCGTGCTCTGGAACGAGGGGCTGGCGAATGCTGAAGAATGCGAAGCCAGGGAAGAACAACGCAAAAGGGTGGAGTGACCGCAGTGGCTATGAAGAGCTGGGGAAATACATGCTTAGGGTTGGGCTAAAAATTCCAGTACCTGAGACCAATGCATAGGTATTTTTTTGACAAATAATGCATCGCTACTGAATCTAAGAAGTGCCAATTTCAAAGGCACGAATAGTTTTAAAATATTATTGTCTTCGATCATAAAGACATCTACTCACCAGGAATTTCGATCGCACCATTGCCATCACATAGTCGAAGAAGTCCCTCGTGGACGATCCTTTCGCTTTTTTCTTACCGGACAACAATACGGTCCGTTTGGAACCTTGATGTATTCCCTCCATTTGTCATGTTTCCCAGGACCAGAGCGATCATATCTTTAGGACGGATTTCATAGACTTGGCGCGAAAATCTGAAAGAAAAAAGCGCAATTATCGAATGAAAGAAGAATACAAGGAAACATTTTATTTGGTACCACTAGTTTCAACGCATAGGCGTCTTCCTCAGTAACATGGCCAGACCGATGCGTTGAAACTAGTTGTACCAAATAAAAGGTTTTCTGCATACTACCTAATACTCTTCTTTCACTCGTAAATGAATTTCCACGTAGTCAATTAAAAACAGTTAAAAAACCTAATGCAATATTGATTTATCCTTTTGTACCCTGTTCACCATCGATGGCGTCGGCAGTGACCTGGACTATCCCAAAGACTAATGTTGACCTCATTAGTGGGAAAGGTTAGTAACTGCGTTGCTTCATTAATTCAAGCAGCGACGCCAATTTTTCGCGTTTTGTGTCCTTCTCACGCGTTTGACGTCTAAAAATTATTCACCAAACAACTTAGCTGAGAAGCTGACATTGATGGAGAGTCCCATAAATGTTGTGTACTACCTCGAGGACATGAAGAATTATCCTCGAGTTTTCAATTTCATGAAATGCTAAAATTTTGTGATAACAAAAAGGATGTTTAAAACCTTCATTAAGTACTAGGAACGTTCAGTAAGGATGTTAGGAAAAGTTAGAGAAAACTTCGATGAGGGGCGTTGTTTTGTTGAGATCTGGATTCAGGGTCGTAGAAGTAAGCTGATAGGCGTAGATTGGAAGATTTTGAAATGTGGGTGTGGAGAAGAATGGCTAGTGCAATAGACAGCAAGGAAAGCAAACAAGGAAGTGCTAGGCACGATGTGGAAGAAGAGAGGGCTGTCGGGAGCAATCCAAAGGAGGCAGGAAAGACGAATGCAGAGAATTTTGATTGGCAATGGAATGTTGAAGATTACGATAGAGGGAGAAACGATAGGCAAGCAAGTAAGGGCATGGGCAGGAATGGGAATAGGATGGGTATGCTAAAAAGTATGACGGGAGGAAGTAAGCGGAATTGAGAAAGAGCTTATCGTACTGTCTGCTGTCAACTTGCGCCTAGGTATGTGCATCTAAGAAATGCAGCAGTAGATAGTTTAAGTCTATCCAAAACCTAACTTAAACATAAGACTACCAACTAAAAAAGTCCATTTTATTCAGCCCAATACTCGTATAACTGTGGCGCAATGAGGAACAGGGCGTCGGGCCTAGATATTACAAACGAAATTAATCCAACAGCTTTCATTATTTCTTGAACCATTGTCTACACTCGATTAAAACTGCGATTGTGGGCAGTGCGAGTATTATTTCCAACAATATTTTCTAATTTAATGAGGGTTGGCAGAACATGTGGCCTCCTAATGGGTCCAGAGCACGTAAAATGCTATGCGACTCCGCGACTCAAGCCGAACTACGAATGAGTTCATTCATTCCACATCCATTGGATGGAATTAGAATATAATACTTGGCCTGTGTAGAAGGGTCTGGAATATACGTATGTTTGGAGGAATACATGAGAAGGAAAAGCATATTTTGCTGTACACTGGTCTTCAAATTGATTCCCTATATAGAATAGAAGAACTGGTAAAAACTTTTTCCGACCCGGCGTTTTCGTGTACAGTCATTATAGTGCAGAGTCTGCCATGAGGGATATACCTGAAGAGCATCAATCTCTATTCAATTATCTTCATACACATTTCCCTTGAAACTATGATGCGGCATAGTAATTTTTTTATTTTTTATAATATTTTTCTCGAAATATTTCGAGTTCATTGTTGTTTAACCAATAGATTCTTACTCAACTCACAAGAATAAAACTTGAAGGCTTAAAATTTTCAGTAAAAAGGCAATCTCATTAATCCTTAGGCTTCTGCGCCGTCTATCTGATGAATCCATGCTGGTTTCCGGGAATTACCGTCGCGTAGTCTAGTTGGTTGACAACTGTTTCGCCTCCAGTCCTGGAGGCGTCTTCAGGTCGAAGACGCCTCTAGGACCTCCAGGCGAAGTCGACCTGAAGACGCCTCCAGGACTGGGGGCGAAACAGTTGTCAACCAACTAAACTACGCGACGGTAATTCCCGGAAACCAGCATGGATTCAGGCAATCTCATTATTTAACTAAGAATGTGGAATTTTTAAAAGAATCAGCTATGAAATAGCATTCGAGCTTTGCTGCGACAGAGATCAAAATGGCATCCGTGGAAAAATTACCAAATTGTTCTTTAAGGGCATAAAATTGACACAATTACTCCGGTAAGTCGTTGTCGTCGTGGTTTCGTATATTTTCTCATTTGTGCCCTTCCACTGAAATAAATTTAAGTTTTTAAAACAGTGGAACAATGGATAATATCAAAAGCTAAGATATTTTCCTCGTTTATAATTAGGCAGGAATTTTGAAAAGACAAGATTTTTTATGATACGGAGGTAGAAGGGTGAATTTCTCTCTTAAAGTCGATATTAGTCTGCTTTAAACAAAAGGAGCCGAGGTGTCCCCGACACTTCCCACCCAAAAAACGAAGTATCGTTATTGAGGTGCTCTGCAAAAGGCACTCAGGAAGGCTTAATTTATATTAAAAAGTAAGGTTTAGGAAGGTTTAATGTGGTGAGAGGTACTTGATTATGTCTTTCTGGGCGAGGCGGGAACAAGCTTCCCATCCTGTGACTTCAGTGTGGTCATCTTCTGTCAGAAGTGGAAGGGGTCGCCATCACGCGATTGATCATAAGGTATAGTGCTCTGAAACGTCTCTTCACTGAAGCTAAAACTCAACCTCTCTGTGAAGACTGGGATGCCCAAATGACTGGCGGTCACTTACTGACAGAAGGCGAGCATTGTCAAACAAACTGAGGTAGGCTGAACATCGAGAGCGACCTCGTTTCTACTCTTGACTAGAAGCCAGAAGTCTTTAGACGAGTAATACTCGTAGTATTTCTAAAGGAATCTGGTCTCCTATGACTCTTGTAACATGAAAGTAGTGAAAGAAAGCACACATTAAAGCTAGGCCAAATGTTATTTTAAAGTTTATAGTTCACAAATTTTGTTAATTTCATATCTTCGGCACGCGCTAATAAGTCTATCTCTACTAGTACTACTAGGGCCGGAGCGGTGTTTAGTCTGCGTTAATCTAAAATCTGCTTTATATGTTAAACTACCAATCATTAACAATATTCGCCGAATCGCGTCCTAAATGTTCTTAATTTGGTATTATCCTATATTTTCGTAATTTTCGTATCGAAACACAAGAAAAATACGATTTCGTCGTGTTCCTTCGTTCATAATGATCTCTATAGTTGTCATTCTCTCCTTTGCGGTGGCGTTATCACCTTACAATGGTTTCTTTAACGACTTAAAAGGAATTCTTCATCGTTGCCAACGTTTACACTGGATCGTGCTTAATCTGTCACTTCCCTCAGTCCAAAGAAGTGTGAGTAACCGTCCTTGAATTGGTTAAGAGAATTTTCTAATATAACGAATCCACTCGTTGGCACGTGCCATAGATAACTCGTTAATGACGTGACGCATATAACCTTAAGTAGGAATCATTTCGAATAGTCGTTGGAAAATCGGCAATCTCTTCGCGAAACTCTTCAATGGGCAAGAACTACGTTGCTGGGAAATACGTTTTGAACATTCTAAGCTTTGGATTCAGCGGACTTAGTAACAATCAATACCCAAATGCAGAATGCTGGTTCTCCTTAAGGTAAATTTACCAGCTGACCGAGTACTTTGAACTGGGTACATTTTTCAACTGCGTGGATTTGATTAATGCCTCAAAAAGAGGGCGGGTATTATGTGGTTATTATATTATCTAATATGATTTTGGTTTACGCAGCGATATAGATTTTCTTTTCGGGAATGTAGCAGCCGGATATTTCTACTTTTAGGTCCGTTGCATTATTGAATTTTAATGGCTTCCCTATTATGAGCCGTGGAGTAAAAATATCCTAAGTTAATTTATATTTCTCAATCATTTAAGTTTCCTGAGAAAAAAATCGATAAAAATTCAGACCGATGTCCTAGCGCGTCTTCGAATCGCTCTCGCCTTCGATTTTTGTACCTCGCACCATATACATGTGTGGTTTTCAATTAAATTAGCTGATTATTTTTATATGTTACATTAATGGTGGTCGCGTGGTAGCTAAAGCGAGTTTTGGCTTGTTTTTATTAATTGTAATTATTTACTCTTATAAAAACTTATTTGGAGAGATTGAGTGTAGAATAGATAGATTAAAAGTGTCATTTTTTCCACGAACGATAAGGAATTAGAGTAACATTGTCCGACCGTGGTAGAGATAAAAATATTCGGGTCAAAATTAGTCTGGTGTGTATTCAACCCCTGCCACAAACTCTAGCGGTGGCTTGCAGGGTACAAAAAAAATACAAAAAAAATACTTTTACAAGGAGGCGGGAATTAATGACAGAGATTTTGTGAAAGAATGTTAAAATGAGACTCGTTAAAAATTTTAAATGGATTTTGGTGTTTTATGGCGCCGAAACAATGTCTTTGAAGAAAAACGAATGGCGTAGATTGGAGGATTTTGAAATGTGTGTGTGGAGAAGGATGAAGAAGGTGAAATGTACAGAAAGAAAAAAATGAAGAGGTGCTGGGAATGGTGGGGTTAGAGAGAGGATTGTTGGGAGAAATTCAGAGGAGGCAGGAAAGGTGGTTGCAGAGAATTTTGATGGGTGATGAGATGCTGAAGACTATGGCGGGGGAAAAGGAGGGGTAGGAATTAGGATGGCCCTGTTGTAAGGAATGACGGGAGGAAGGAAGTTCCACAGACCAGTAAAATACGTCAAAATTGCTCTAAAGGATCCCATCCTCAGCTGGATTCGTTGCTACTCCTTGGCTTTTTGTGCTGCCGTCTCGTATGTCTTTAATATAAATGATACTGTCATTACTCATCATACCTTGGTCTTCATTGGTTAAGTACTCGTGATGATATATTTTTCTCTTGGTCGTGGTGTCAGATGGTCGTTGAATATACATTCGTCTATGTTAATAGAACATACCTGTATGTCGATCTGATGGAAATTTCTATCGGCTCAATGGAATTCTGATCTTCGAAAGGATAGACCGTTGAGAGAATGCCAACCGCTAATTTTATCAATCAGCGCATGCACTATTTGCTAACGTGATTTAAATGAAATCACGCCTCGGTATGTCGAGTCGCGCCTACAAGCGTTTTTTTTATCAAGGTGAAAATACAACAGTGAATGACCAACAAGAGAGGTTGATGCATTTACATAGAAAATATGTCTAATATTCGAATCGTTGAATAATAACTAATTTCGTATGTGACTGCATGATTAACGCTCCCGCGTAAATGGGTAGAGCGTCAAAAAATTTCGAGAAACAGCTATCTTCTTGCCTCAAACTTCGTGATTATCGTCGACTAGACTCCCTAGGTGACAACTCTGGGTTTCCCAAATTAAAAAGACCCAATTTCCTTTCATATCTCCATCGATCTTTCTATAAGGTGCGAGAAAAATTTGACGCAACAGCATTTTAACCAGAACGCAGGAAATTTTCGGAGAAACTGTACAGCTTACCGTCGAAGAAACACTATCCGTATCTCCGCCGAGGCTTGACGTAAGAAAATATAAAAGTGCAAACAAGAAAACGTCATGACCGAGAGCGAATCTTTTCGTTAAGACGTAACCTGTGTGCGAAAAGTAAACACCTCTTATCAAGTTCCGAGATACGAAAGTTGAGCACTCAAAATTGCTTTTTGTGCGGGCCCTCTCTTCCTAGGTAAATGACTGGAAAGGGCGTTGTCAATAGCGGTATTAATAGGACAACTCCGTAAACAGGCATCGCAATGACGTCGTCATTCGTAGGAACAGAATGAATCACCCAGGACCATAAAAATATGATGCATTCCCTCAAAATATTTCCAAGCGATTCATTTTCAATGTTGACAGTAGGGTTGGGAGATGTTAACAGATAGTTAGCATAGATGACGATAAGTGATGTAAAAATAGCATTACCGGACAGAATGCGCATTTATACATATTTTGCCACTCAAGTTCTTTATAATTTCTCTTTCGAAATGACAAATGACCTGTCATTTATAGCTAATGATAAATTGTGTTACTGATAGCTAATGATAATCTATAAAACCACCTATAATTATCGCCTGCGGAAAACATTGTATAAAATATTAAGGAATGTTAAGATCTGAAGATCAAATAAGAGTTGGGAGTATAGCTTATCTCGTACCAAGCAACACGGTGCGTGAAATCCATGCCACAGGGTGGGCTTGGAGCAGCTACACAGCAGCTACGGGTGGTAGTGGTTTCCGTTAACGCTCACAACTGGTGTTAAGTTGTGAATCTTCCGAAGCACGACCCGGATGTGGATTGTATGGAATGTGAATCAGATCAACAACTGCACGTTCTACCTCCTCATTATCAACTATGCCACTCTGACTCACATCCGATATGAAAATAATTCCTCATTATTAATAACCATTATTTTTTTCACATTGACGGAGGTTATTTTTTTATGATTTCATACTTATGGAAAAAAGATGATTGGGAGAGTGATTAATCGCTTTAGGCCTAACTTTATGGGATTGTTCCATGATGAATAATTTCAAAAATAAAACTTTTCACTTTTTTATGCATAAAATAAACTTTAATTCGACCTAGGTTTAACAGCTGAGCAGTATCATCAGGACCTGATGATGCTGGACAGCAGTGAATCCTAGGTCACATTGAATTCTATTTTATATGTGGAATGACAACATTTTATTTTTGACACTATTCATTACATGGAGAGGGTAATTAGAGGAGGAATCCTCTTCTTCCGAAGCTCTCTCTTCTGAGCGAACGCTTGAGATATTGCTGGAAATCATCCCTTCTTCAATTACTCCTATAAAACTCGCACATTCGTGTCATTCGAGGGTTCTCCAGCCATGATTTTCTTGATCTCCACCCTTCCCCCAACGGTTTTATTTTTTCAAGAATTGTAAAAGGGGAGAGTACGGTGCCACTCAGGTCGTCTTCCGATTGACAATTTACGTATTTTGACCGTCCATATAATTTATTTACCCTTGTTCATTCGATTTAATACTGTCGCTTTGAAGCATATTGGTCCAGCTGGCATAAACTATCTATCTCAGAGTCAAATAACATGCACTTCCAGCATACACTTGGAATGAACCTGCATTCTGTTTCCCCAAGCTTCCCTACCGTATTGGTCATAGGAAAAAATTAATGCTCCCTTTCAAATATTTAACGTCAGATTTTTACTCGTTTCGTATTATTCTCCTCTGGTATTCTCAATATGACATCTAACTAGGAACTCCAGGCAAGAGGAGGTGTCACTGGAAGAAATTAAAAAGAAGAAGCAATAAAGCCATATAATTGCACTACGGACATAAAATTATTAAGCTGCAATAAAGTATAAGCTAACTGCGAATGAAGATAAGCAAACGAATCAAAAGAAATAAACACTAAAAGTAACACAAAAAAGGAATATTAACCGAAAGAACATTAGAAACTAAAGGGAAAGAAGGAAGAAAGGTCACCGTAACGAACCATAAAAGAAATAAAATACTCCTGAGTGGCAGCCCTTAAGGACAAGAGTAATACCGACTAGCATAATTTCTCTTTGAATAAATAAGAGCACCAGCAAGAATTTGAAGCCAAGCCTATACATAATCACGAAAAAGTTGTAGATTATATTAATTTAACAAATATTAAAACAGGGAGATGATTGAAAATAATTGAGATATGAATGGGCATGGGTAGGAATTAAAAGGATTATGGGAGGTATGTTGTGAGAAATTTTCAGGAACTTACATTCTAAAAAATAATGGCGGTATTATCCTAGAAAATATTCCTAGCATATAAATGTTTTTTGCAGAGCAAAAGTGGATATGCTGACTTGTGAAAGGAGTGAAAATATTTGGAATCAATTAAATCTATTAAAATTATCTACCATCGAAAGAAGTTCCATTTCCATTACTTACTCCAATGTGGCTTCTTATCCTAGCGTACATAGTTTAAGAATGCCGTATACGTGCTTTCCATTACTTTGTAGTCACTCAAAACAAAACTTATTTGCAAAAGTTGCAAACTGCTATATCAGGCCCTAACTTCCTTTTTGTATTCCGCCGTCTAATCTGGCAATGTATTTATTTTATTATGTCAAATTAAAATTGATAGAATGGAAATATGAAATATCCATTAATAGCCATCTTGAATACGTCCTAAGGGAGCACTTTGTCCATGTGAGAGAAGTAGCGAAATAACTTAGCGTTCTGAGTGCCTCTGACAATGAGAGTTCCGGCATCCCCAAAATAGAAAAGTTAGCTCACGGAAAACCCTTGAGAAACGATATTGATTTTCAATATTCATAAAAATTAATGTATAGAACTGCCCTAATTTATGTTTTCTAAAGTTAAGAAATTCAAATTGAAAATGTTCAGATGCACCTCACATCTTTTTCCTCGTGCCACTGGGTTATGTACGAAGATACAGGTGTAACATTCGCTCGTAAATTAACTACAAGATTAATTTAACGAAAAATGTTATAACTTTTGGAAATTTTAACATACAATAAGTATTAGCAACACTGCAAAAGATATTTACTTAAATTATAGTTTCAATACATACAGTCGCTTTAAAACTGCAGGCGGACGAAGATTTGCTTCACCGTCCCGCTAAACAAAAAGGGTGCTTTATTCATTCTCATCGCTATAAAATAATCATTCAATTGGTTTAAAAAGAGTCGTTTTATTTAAAGTATAGTAAAATAGACAAAAAAATGTTGGTGCTTATTATGAGAATCAGACGAGCCATTTTTGAGTTATTAAAGTTTAAACTAGAGTCTACGTGATTTAATACAACAGTTGACAACCACCTGTTCTTCAGAGGGTAAAATAGACCCTATGCTCACTGTAGGAATTAAACTCACAACTTTCCTGTTGATCTGTATACGAATCGACTATAAAAACCCCCCTTGGGGCGTCTTTTACCAGCGCATCATCTGCTGTTTTACCACTGAGTACATGGAAAACACCCATTTCTTTAACCGGGAGTGAGAGCGCGCAGATATTTTCTTGACAAGAGATTTTTACTTTATATCGAGTGAGTCAAGAGATATTCCTACTAACGTACGACGGAAACTGTTGCACGTTAGTTGGAATTCCCGAGCACTATCCGCCGTGCAAATCTAAGCGTTTTAACAGCGAAAGAGGAGCCATAGAAACCACCGAAAATTCATCTGGATTCTAGCAACATTACTCTCGTGAGACGTTGATTCTGACAGGAATGAGAAGGGGAACCGCATGGATAAATCACCCTTGACTAACCTTCAACTTGTATTGAAAAAAATAAACATCTCAAGCACACCTCTTGCTAGTCCTCTCTCTCTCTTCTTATTGTTTTCATATGCGCTCTATCTTTCTGGACCGCCTTTTAGAAGGGGCATCCCCCTTTTCCCAAAGATCACGATCCAAATGCTCGCTCGCGTCACGTTCTGCACGACCGACTCGCCAAACGATTAAGCCTCTCTCTCCTTCTCCCCGGGGGAAGCAATGAAACAGTTGGAATAATTTACGACATTGCTCCAACCCTATTCCCAGATTGATATTTTTCAATACGGAGAGAAACCGGCAGTGAAATTAAATTTTTCTCTGTGCCGCAGGGTCTAAGTTTGAGAACGACTATGGATTCTTAAGCTTCAACCAGAGCGATTGAGGTGAGCATCTTTTAAGTCGATGACGTGACCTGACAAAAGCTAAACGCGGGAAAAATATTGAGTGTACCGGTTTTGACCATCAGTCCACCCAAGCTAACGCGATGGATATTTCAGGAACGGGGGAAGAGATCTTCTGGATCATTCACCGTTCAAGCTTGGAGCTGAGGACATTATGTGTGGTAAAATAATTTCATAGCTTATTATTTCTGCTCTTTTCATACTTAAAGAGGCCAATCAAAAACAAGTTTTGGCTCGAAAACAGATTCCCTCAGTCCCTCCCATGCATTAACGAGATTCTAAAGCAAAAACGCCCCATATAGTCGTAATTCCATCGACTTTTACTGTGAAATTTACCTGATAAGTTTTCACTAACAAGTAAATATTATTATGAGGCGATACGATTATATCAAAGGAATTTTCCCGATGCGAAATTGTAGAAAGTACACTAAAAAAAAATGACCAACTTTTTCAATATATAAAAATACAGAAAAAAGTGTGATATGTATGGGATGAGAATCAATCATAAGAAAATGACGTTAATGAGATTCTCGAGAAATACGAAGGCTAAGATTAAAATTAAAGTTTAGGCGCTTGAGCTAGAATAGGTGAAACAGTTCTACCGCATGAAATTTATTTGGAAAGTAATAACAGTGACGAAGACGATTGAAATGTTCCACTTAATAATAACTTATTAAGTGGAAAATTGTAATAGTCTTCGTCTCTGTTATTATGGAACAGTTCCACCGTATCACACCTGAATCTTTAATATATATTATTTGGAAAGTGTTTCGGATGAGTGTATAGCAGTTCTCAGTATCATCAACAAAAGAATGGAGAGAAGGGCAAATGATTTCTTAGGAGATGATCAGTCTGCATTCAGGAAGGGGAGGGGTACGCGTGATGCCATTGCAGTAATGAGATCACTTACAGAGAGGGATATAGAATACAATCAGAACGTACTTTCCTGTTTCGCAGATTTCGAAAAGGCTTTTGATAGGGTGAATTTGGAAAAACTGATGAGTATGTGGCAGATAAGAGGAATAGTTCGGAGGGATATGACGATGACCCGCATCCCGTACATGTCTCAGGTGCGAGTGGGGAATGGAGAGTCCGGATAGAGAGTGCTAGGAAGAGGAATGAGGCAGGTTCTCCATTATCACCTTTGCTGTTAAACGTACATGTGGAGGAAATGATTAAAGAGGCATGGGAATAATGGAGATAGGAATGAATTTCGGTAAAAATTCTTAATATCATTTAGGTTTGCTGATGAACAACCTTTAGTTTGCTTGATGACCAAGCTTTACTTGGCCAAAGGTTACAAGCATGGCTGAGTGAATTGGAAATTCAGTGCGATAGATACGGGATAAGAATAAATGTAAATAAAACAAAGGCTATGCGGTTTTCCAGAAATAGAAAGGCTAAGCTAAAACCTAAAATAGGAGGTAAAAACTAGTCAAAGTAGTAGCTGTTGCAAACGACTCCTAATAAGGCGAAAAATTGTGCTAAGCAAAGAAGCTTTCACAAGGAGGAGAGAAATGATAATATGGAGGTTGCGTAAGGATGCTAAGAAAACGCTCTTTAAAACTTTGCTCTGGAGTGTGGTTATGTACGGCGCAGAAACATTGAGGATAGACCTACGTCTATCCTCCTGCCTCAATGACCAGATTGTAAGCTTTTGAAATGTGGTTGCGGACAAGGTTGGAAAAGGTGAGGTGGAATGAAAGGAAAACCAACGATGACGTCCTAGGTAAGGTGGTGGAGAAGATAGGATTGTTGGGAGATGTCAAAAAAAGGCTGGAAAGATGGATGCAGATCATTTTGATTGGCAATGTTGAAGACTGCGGTAGAGAGGAGAACGTTGGAGATACGCGGAATGGGAGAGATTAGGAAAGGGATGACAGATCGAATGAAGGGAGGAGGTAAGTATACGGAATTGAAAAAAGGTTAGTGTTGTTACAGAAGTCATGTTGAGTTTTGTTAAGAGAGGCAAAGGAATCGTCGCTGTACCGTTTGCTAGCTTGTATCTATCCAAAACCTAATATGAATAGCGAACTATCAAAGAGCAATAACGAATCTTTGAGCATGTTAATTTGGGGCACCGTTCACTGTCTCAAACACTACATTGTGGAATTAAGCCAGAACTGGGTTTTTATTTTAATTGGGATTTATGCGTTCATGAAAGAATGTAAACAATCGTTCCATGTACATCGCAAAATTACTAGGGTCGATATCCATTTTATTTTTCGATCTCAGTACCGCATGAAAAGTCTCCATCCATCACTCTCTACCAGCAACTGGAAGTCAAATTCCTCTCAATGCATGACACAAGTTTATGAAAACAAAAAAGACAAGATCACGACAGGAAATAGGCGACCTTTGCTATAATGTGGCCAAGAGATGAAAATAACACCAAAGAATCTTGAGACACTAAACCGCGAATTTCCGGGTGGATAAGTAAGCTAGAATTTTTCTGTCATTCTTCTTTATGACTTTTCCGATTACTAACACTTCCTAAATGGTGATATCATACATGTATCACTAGAGTTATGACTTTCTCAATGTTATCTTGTAAGTAAATAAAAATGTGGAGGGTGTAATATAATTTTTCTATTGGAAGACGCAATTCAACGCAACGCAATATAAGTTTGCCAATCAAAAACGCCATTTCACCTGCCTCATTCATTTGCCTAGTTATTGTAATATTCCAACGCAATGGGGTACACAATGCGCTATAACCAAGTGCAATCGTCAACATATATACTTAGAAAGAAGAATTTGAAAATCAAAAGCTTAATTTTTACTTCCATATTATAATTCTTCCAACATTTTGCTGTTCTTATTGTAAGTGAGAGACCGCTCTTCTTTGACCGTCATTTCAATAATTACGTCCAAATCAATCACGTGATTATACTTTCTATCATTGCCCCTACGAATTAACAGAGGCGTATATGTTACAAATAAGTTTTTATGGAGAAACCTACTTCCAGAAATCTTTATTTATTATAGCTCTTCTTTCGTCAGGGTGAACTCATAAAAATGCTTTTGGTTAACGAAGGTGTCCACCAAAAAGTTTTCGGAACCACCTGCTCTCGCGAAACTAAATTTAGACAGCAGTGTGAGCAGGTAGGTTACTAGGAACTTGATCGGGATGACCAGGCGAAGGACACTATCCCTGACGCATTGTGCGGCCGAACACTACCGAAGTTAGCCAAATATCTTCGCGGACAAATTGGCGGAGAAAAAAGATTTGTCTTGGGAATTTATTCGGTTCCAAGAAGAAGTGCAAGAATTTCATGCCTTTGACACAAATTCCTCAATCTTTCGGTTAAGACGAAAAAGATTTTATTCCCGCAATGAAAATCAAGATTATTGCAAGGAGATGTCAAGGAAGGGAAAATACAAAAGGGATATCAAGGGAGATGCCATGTTTTATGATTCGTCTGAAGAAAATCTGAATGTATCCAAACTTTTCTAGACACTAAACACATGTCTGCATCGTTTCAAAATGGATCGTTAATTCGTGTAACCCCTATTCACCGTGACTGGATACAGACTGGTGTACCCAAACCGCCAGAACTCATCGTCAATGATACGAAATAGGGAATTCTTCCGACTGCTTATCAATTTACAACTCTGTCCCTCTGTTTGGAAAAAATGAATACTTTCCTTCCTTGGCGACGCAGAATTTATGGCCTAACAGGAATCTAATCTAGAAACAAGTGCTAATTAATTACCTTCTTTGCTTATGACGCATCTATCTTTCTAAATATTACAGAAGACAACGGACAAACTGATATTTAGTTAATAATAAACTAACTTTTAGACCTGCACACCTTCACAATAGCATTACAATGGGATGATAGAAGAATCACTAGGATTTTAAATAAGTTGTTAATTTGTTGCCCTCACCTGCATAGCTACAGCTAAAGGACCTGCAGAGCGATGGTCTTAGTATTGTAGGCATGGTCCTAGTTGATTGTTAGGAGTTGGAAAACTATGCCATATATTGACTCAAGTTAGTAGAAACGTTTAATATAACTGGTGACAGTACTAGTGTTGTATGAAGGGCTATTATATTATCGATATTATATTCTGAAAAAGCGCAGACTATTTTTTATTATAATTTAGTAACAAAAATATACATCAAGTTATAATATGGATATGTATCTTGGGGAGCAGAAGGCTCACATCGAACTAATGCCCAGCTAAAATCATCTCACAAGAGGAAAAAATTTAAAGCATCATTTTGAAAAAAAGGTTGGCGGAGACTGAAAAGTATTGAAGAGAACGGTCTTCCGGGCAATTTTACCGCTCTTTAATTTTAACCCTGAACGCAGATTTTCCAAGGTTGCCGATGCTGAGCTTCGTGCTGTCTTCTTAAAGAGGGGGGTTTCCTTTTGAAGAGACGATTGATTATAACATTTCGCCTGGTACTTAACTATAATCGCCCATTAAGACTGTCTCTGTGGGAGAGCGTCACGTTTCTGGAGCGAAGGGAATGCTAAATCCATCACGATGAGCGAATTTATGTCACATGTCCATTCGCATGCGACGGAGACGAAGAGCCTAAACTACAGATTGGAAAAGAATGGGAAAGGGAGAGACCGAAGGGGATAAAGCTGACGCGACATCCTTCAGCGCAATTCGGATAAGGAACAGCAAAACGCTTTTAAGAGTACGTGCGGACATTCTCTTTGAACTTCTCAAGGCAATCGCGCAGGTTGGAAATAAGAACTTCCATCTTGACCACGCCTAAGTGATGGGGAATGAATGACCTCACGTTAAGGCACTTTCGGAACGATTATTACAACTATAAGTATTGCTGGTATCCAGCGAAATGAAGGATTGACACCATGGTGCTTCCAGTATAGTGACTTGAGGAAAACGAGAGAGTAAAGGGGAGTGGGAAGGAGAAAGCGGGATTGCAAGGAAAGCTGAGGAACGTTTGGCTTATGACGGGGTGAAATGCTTTGAAATGTCTACATTCAGAGACTGTAATCAATTATTTGCATTACAACAGCTCTCTGTTCCCAAATAGGGATAAATAACTACGAGCTACGTAATAACAATTTCACGAATTGATTTTAAAATGAGATAGGCGCTAACGCGTAATCTAATAAAAAGGATAAAAGATGCCTTTGAAACGAATGTACGGTTACCAAAATTGGATTCGTTCATTCTATGTATTATTATTCAATATTCTTGAAACAGTTGGACACAAAAGTACTCAACAAGATAAGTTTTCAACCAGCAGTCAGCCTCCCCATTTCTTCTCCGAAATTAATTGCCCTCCTTCATCTAGCATAAAATAGAAATTATTTTCCACATCCTCCATCGCTTATATATTATTCTCCCTAACACCTTTTCCTTTACATTAATATAACCTGACTCGAAGGGTTACGTTCTACCAAGTTGATAAGCTACTATAGGACGAAATGTTAAATTCACTTTATAACTTAACTTGTTAACCTTTTTACAGAATGTAAGGTAAAATTTACAGGAATCGCGACAAAAAATCTTTGTAAGTAAAATCACCGGCCGATTCTCACTTAGATGTACTTTTTATTTTTTTTTCTTATAAAAATATTGTCATTGTTCTGTTGCCTAGGCATATTCAATTTTTCGATAATGCGGAGTTGTCTGAAGAATCGAGGTCGTGAAATATTTCATATATTAACACTACTTGTGTTACATGATATTATCATTTTAAATGGATAAAGCCTAAAGTTCTTTTGCAGATTAAGTTGATTGTACAATTATTGTATTTCCACAAAAATAAGAGTAGACGTGTTTGCTATAGCTCCGAATCAGCCCCAGGCGTGAAAAATGTTTTACTAATTTTAATGTTTAATATTTTAAATGTTTTATAAATTTAATGTTAGTAATACTACTTTTAACATTTTAATGGATTCAATAATAAAATAAAATTGAAATTGGAAAAATACTCAATCGATTTAAAAAAATCTAAAGTTCTAAATTAAAAAACCAATTTATACCGTAAAAGGAGCAAAGCGGATAAATATTTGTTACATTTTTATAAAATACAGAATATTATTTGGTAGTCTACTCTTTGAGGTAGGTTTAGGCTGGACACTAACAGAGCATTGGTGTATTTCTTAGCTTCGCCTAACTAGACACAACATGACACCTTAAACTACGATAAACTTTTCTTCAAATCCGCATACATTCAACCACCCTTTATTCCGTCCACCACACCTACCCTCATCTTCCCACCTCCTCGTTTGCCTAATGTTCTCTTCAAATCTCAAGATACTCTTCAACATTCTTTCGCCTCTGAAAATGCTTTATATCGACACAATTTCCCGCAAGCCCCCACAGGGATATGTGAAAATAGAATGCAAAGCAAAGCATGAATCTTTACATCCACACTACCTGCCTCCTTTATATTTCTCCTAAAAATCGTCTTTCGTCCCCAACCATGCCTAGTACCTCTTTCTTTATTTTCCATTCCGTCCATTGTATTTTCCCATCCTTCTCTGTATCCAATGTATGCCTATCATCTTTCTGCAATGGTCAAGTTTCCGTGCCACACAAAACGGCGCCTGTTATCAAAGTTTTTATTATGTTTCTTAAAATCCTTACTTAACCTCCTTATCATTAATTTTTTCCATGTCAAAGCTTCTTTGCCTTAATTCGTTGTCTCAGGCGTGACTTCATGGAATCGACTTAACATAATGAAAGGAGAAACTTTGTAATTCCACATATCTATGTGGAATTACAAAGTTTCTCCTTTCATTATAAAATAAACTTCTTTGCCTTCTTCTAACTCAATGTTTCTTCTTCTTTCCCACTTCTTTGACCATCTTAATTTGAAACACTTCAAAGATAGGTAAACTATTCCAACTGCTCTCAATTTTGCCCTCTTATTTTAACATTTACCTTAGCCTTTTTCTTTCTCGAAAATCTCGAAGCATTTGTTTTCCTTGCATTATTATCATTCCATATCTATCACACTCATTTAATTATGCGCTCAGCAATGATTGTAATCCCTATGCTGGCTGGCAATATTATTGACATATAACCTTATATATTTTTTTATTTCAGAGTAATCCGACACCAGCACTTCGGCCTTCACATCGAAATTTTAACATAATATAACAATATACAATTAAAAACACCCAACAGGCGGTTATTACAAAAGCAATTTTTTTCGCAAAAGCTCTGTGGAGTATAAAGCTGGGGAGTAAAGCCAGTCATAAACTGGTGTTTTCTTCTTTTGAGAATAACGTTTTCTTAATTCCACTTTTTTCTGGAGCATTTAATATTTTTAGTAGATGCAACAGATAAAGAGAATTTTAATTATTTGGACAAGAAGCAACATAAATCAGATAAAAGGTATATTAATTGAAGGATAGCAAATAAAGTTTGAACAGGCGTGTTAAGTTGAATTTGAGGGAGAAAATGAGAGAGGAGAAGGGCAAAAAGGCAACGCTGTCGGCGTGAGCGTGATAATTTAATTCGGGAATTATGGGGCTTGAAATAATGACGGATTGGTACAAGGAATGAGGAATGAGCGGAGAGGGCGCCTGACTGATTCATACCTCCGTGGAAGACATTCAAAGTCGGGCATGAATCCATTGTTATATAAGTCTCGAAAGTCAAAATAAGGATCTCCCTAAAAAGCATTTCTCTCTCTCCGCGGATGAAACCACTACTACTGCTACGTCTACCAAAATGTCTAGCAAATATAAAAAAAAATCCTTCATAGGAATGCAGTTTATTTCACCGATGTGAATGAGATACCACGTAATTGATACGATCGATTTATTCCTCGATGCAAACATTAATAAGTTGCTACTAATGTTCCCGCCTATGAGCCATTCACAATGAATGATAACTGGATCAGATCGACTATAATTCCGGCGAAAATGGTAAAAATGCTGCTTGCCATTGCCATTGCAGGACTCACATTGCCATTGCAGGACTCACATTGCCATTGCAGGACTCACATTGCCATTGCAGGACTCACATTGCCATTGCAGGACAGCGAGCCCTGCCATTGCCATGGCAGGGCTCACTGTCCTGCTTTGCTCGACAGAAAGAGAGAAAAAAACATGTATTTTGACCACTTACTTAACTTGCCAAATAAAAAGACAATTAAGGAAGACCTTACAAAAAGGATCGTGTCACTGAGGTAATTAGACTTTTAGGCTGATGTTGCGGCAGTAGAAATGAGCGCCTTAATTTTAATTCAACGGAAAGACGAAATCTATGGTGCCCTTTCGAACTCAAGTGATACTTCATATATCACTGTGCTTAAATATTTATACGCTGGATGAAGGAGTTCGTTAACATTTCTTCGCAATTCAACACTCTGTTGATGATTTTAATGTTCCGTCCGTATTATATTTTCACTTTCAAATCTCCATTCTGACTTGAAAGGTTGAATTCAGTTTGCTACACTTTCAAACGTTCGTTGTTCCAAGGATTTCACATTTTTCCAGTGAACTAATTTTTCTCCACCGGAGAGGATCCTCGATCCGCATACGGACATTAAAATATTACAATGCAAAAATTTCAGAGTGTAAAAATCATTTGCCTTGCCGGAATTCGGACCCGGATCCCTCGATGGCTGGCCGAGTGCTTTACCCAGTGAAACTATCGAGACGTCCTCTTAAACTCTGCAATTTTGGGTTCGATCCGGGTTCGGATCTCGGTCAAGGCGAATGATTTTTACACTCTGAAATTGTCACATTGTAATATTTTTATGTCCGTAGGTCCGTTGTCCATATAGCCGTAGTATTGAAATGTATATTGGAGGATGATTCCGTTAAAAGTTACTGTTGCGGCATCTCCCGCAGTTTCTTTGGAATTTGAAATATTTATTTCTCATACCACATAAAAATGCATTCAAGAATAAAGGTTACCGAATTTCTCGCTTTAAATATTCCCCATTTTCGAACATTTACCCTTCTCAACGTTTTTAAAAAGTCATAAAAATACTAAATACAGCGGATGAGACCTTTATTCCAAGAGTCATAAATGGACCATAAGAAGACCGTGGTGTGAGTATGCAGACCGTGAAGTATTTACGTAAGGGACCATGGGCTCACAAGAGCAACAATTGCATCGAGAAGCAGGGAAAACCTTAAATAATTTCTTCAGAAGAAAAATTTTCATACGAAAATAAAACTAAACTTCTGAAATATTAATCTTTTCAGCAGAGTCGCAGAAATTCAAGCGAAAAAGTTCCTAATGGTGGTGCGCTTTTAAAGAAAGAAAGTTCAATACATGGATAAATACATTAAAGAATAAAAGTTACTGTAGCAACACTGAGTTATTATATAATGCCATCGTCACAGACGTCTTGATCTTATTTATGTTGGAAAACACATGAAGGATGTTTGTGGATTTGTATTGAAGAAGCGTGGGTGCATCAAACGAATAATGGGGAAATATACGAATGTAAGTTCGTTTATTTCCCCATTATATACGAATGCAAGAGGTTTTGTTCGGTGCTGGTTAAGGTTCAATACACGCTGAGGGTTTGGGGACCCCGCGAAATATGGGCCTAATTTCGGAGTCAAACTAGATTCCAAGAAAAACATTTCCGTTGCGTGAAATATCGCTATTCACGACCAGAGAGCGTCACTTTGTCAACGGACGAACTGGGTTGGGAACCACAGGAAGCGCGAATATTACAAGCACGACTTAAACGATCGCATAAATACAAAGTATTAGAATTTGACGCTGAGACGGAGGAAATAATTTAAGTCCCGCATTACAATAGTGGGCATGAAGGCGAGAGAAGTGAATTGTGAAAGGACCGATATAAGGAAAGCTTTATCCCTTGCACAGTTCACGACCACATCGGTAAGACTCTTCATGCACGACAATCTGAACTTCTCGAGAATAAAATATCATTCAGTATCATTGATTCACCAATTCATCCAATGACGTGACTTAGCACTCCCTGCCACATGCCCTCGTGGGGAATTGAGATGTAAGATTTAGATATGCCCCACCGTCGTGTAAATGCCCCCCAATAGTATTTCTTCATGCACTGCGGCGTACATTAATTTCACTTTTAAGCATAATAATTAAATATAAGCACATGAGAGTTATTCATGGCTAATAGCACACTAATATATCCAAAAGGTTTTCGGGTTGCTCTCAAGTCGACCCGAGCGAAAGTATCCCTGCATTTTCATCCGGAAGTACCATTACATCTTCAGATCGGAACACTGGAATCCTGAAGAAACTTTCATCCAACGGGCTGGATCAACGAGAGGATAAATCCATAATTTATAGAGTTGTATAAAAGTTGTATATCTGTGCAGGGAGGTGACACGCAGAACTGACCATTAATTCTGTTTGGGAACGCACGAAACCCTTAACTACCCAGTAAATTCCTCATAGCATGAATCAGATTTCCACAGGTTGGATCATCGAGTCGTTAAGAATCGTTGAGAGACGGAACCGCTAATTTGCGAACCCAATCTTGGCCGATGAGTCGCTATGGTTGCAAAAAATGCTGCAGGCGCGACAACAAACCTGGCAGACCTTAGCGCCTCTCGTGATAAACCATAGCAATGAACCTGACGGATGGCTAGGAGGGTGAGGTTGAAGCTCGCTTCATGACGAGACGGCGTGAGTAATTCACACATCTAGAGTCGGGGGGCCAGTCCCTTTCCTTGGACCGCCTCCGGCTTCCCAGGAAGATGTGTTTACACAGTTCACCTCGGGAAAACTGGTAATTCAAGGCGATATGAAGGCCCTCCTCCCTCCCGATCAGCAGCCAAAGGCTTTAACAACTGAGCTACCCCATCGCCCGTCTCCTAATGGGGAGATAACATTTTTTTCATTGCCTAAAAAAATTAGAATAATTATACAGTTGATAAGATTTGTTGAGGGGTTAAATGAATAAAAACAATGAGAAATCTGCAAAGAGGTTGAATTGATCACTCTGGTTCCATAGAGATGATTGAAGGTATTGCTAGAATAAATAATAATTCCACACACTGGCAGAATCGATCATCCATTATCGAAAAAAGACGCTCAAACAAGAGCATAAACACAATCCCTCTAAGGATTTGAGATGAAGGACAATTTAATGAGTGGGTGTAGAGTTATTAATAGCAGCCATATATCGAGTTAAAAAATTTTTTCGATGGACCAGGGCAAAATGCATTGCGAGAATACTTATTCCAGACTAACACAGACAATTTTCTTAGACCACATACCAAAACAACTCGCTCCTTACCTCTACGTATTCCCTACTTTGATTCCATCCGGAATGCTTCGGTATCCCATTACCTCTCATTATCACCTGCGTCCTGTTATCCTACCTTCTTCGCATTGTTCCCAAATATCTTCCTTCGCCATACAATCCCCAGAACTTCTTCGTTTATTTGCCTTTCCGTCCATTTTACTTTATACGTTCTTCTAAATACCCACAACTCAAAATCCTCCGATCTACGCTTATGCTATTACCTCAAATGGTCAACTTTCCAAGTCATATAGAAACTACGCTTCATATTAGAGTTTTCACTGGTCTTTCCCTAAAATCTTTACTGAAGGCCCCTGCAATCAACTTCATTAACGTTGTACACTTACTTATAAAATACTTCCTAAAAAAGGGAATAGTTCAAGTTTATGTTCTCCAACTGCAATACTTATCTTAGCCTTCCAATTCCTTAAGAAACTCATTTCAATAATAATTGGTATTATTCTGGATAAGGTAGGTTTTCGCTGGACCAAGCCGAAAAAATTGCACAAAAGTATACGTATTTTCTTACCTCTCTTCACAAAAAGCACAAACTGAAATCGGAAATCGCGGCACAATAGTAAGTCCCTCTTCAATTCCTAATCTTGTTTCCTCCCCTCATTCCATCCAACATGCACATTCCATTCCTTCCCTTCCTCGTAGTAGTTTTTAGGGGAGGCGACCGACAGCTGAGGTTAATTTGCGCCATTAGGGATGGAGAAGAAAGGATGAAGGGTAAAGAGAAACCCGGCGTCGGCATTAGCCTACTCTTAACGAAAGGCGCCAAAAAATCCGGAGCTTAACTTCCCATCTGACGGACGGCGTACTCACTCAAAGTGCTCTCCACAAAGCACCTCAAGTAGGGATCGGGATACCACTGAAAAATATCTGTCGTCTCCAGGATTCGAACCCGGATCCTCTGGGTGGGAAGCCAGTACGTAAGCTACCGCACCATCCCGATCCTGCTCCCTTGCTTGTTTTCCCAACATTCTCCCAAATATCACAGTCTTCAACATCCCATTGGTAAACCAAAATGATATGCATCAATCTTTCCTGCCTCCTTTTGATTACTCCCAAAAATCCTCTCTCCTCCCCACTTTGCCTAGCACTTCCTCGTTTGTTTTTCTTTATTCCACTTCAAATTTTCCTACCTTCTCCACACCCACATTTCAAAAGCCTCCAATCTATGCCTATCATCCTGCTTGAACGACCATGTTTCCGCGCCGTAAGGAACTCTATCTTCGTTATAGTTATGATTAATTATCATCCCATACCTATCATACTGATTCTGCAACACGCTAAGGAATGAATGAAAATCTTCCGCAGACTGGCTAAATAAAGCTTGACCATCCGAAAATATAGCTGCTTTTGCGGGTTCTTCACATACTTTCACTCCTGCCTACATTCATTCCGATTCTACTCCCACCATTCCTTCCGCATAAGTGTATAATGAGAAGAATTGACGATGACGGACAGTCCCCCTCTGCCTACGACGTCTTCCGGCGAAATTCCTTCGTCATAAATACTACGAATGATCCCATAAAAGCTCTTTCTTCCACGTTTTCCCAAACTCTTGAGTAGTTCTTTAGGGATGCTTTCCATCCCTAAGGCTTTGCTCGATTTCATTTCCTTCAATGCTTTTTCTATCTCGCAAATCAGTATTCCTGATTCCAAGCGTGTATTTATTTGTATATTATTGAATACGTACTAAATCATTTTCAAAATAATTTTTCTCACTTATTTCCATGAAAAATTTTGAAAAATGGAGTAATCATAACGTGATGACTTGAAGGTCAGCACCATCATTGGGCTCGTTGATTCCCAACATTCAAGAGAAGAGAATCCAAGTCGGATGACCCTCCCTACCCTTGAATCCGGATATGAGTTCAATAATTTCTGCACTACTGAGACCTGTAGCAGGTCCTTTACGCCGTGAACCCGTTGCTCCAGCAACGATTATTCGATAATTCTTCATTTAAGTCCGTCGGGATGCCATCACGTTTCTTGAACACCGGAGGAGACTCATTGGGAATCCATACGCCCAAACAAAGATGGGAGGAAATTCGCACGACCGAAATAAAAACAGCCGATGGAGGATGACTCGGCGGAAGTCGAGCTGTGCAGATGACCCTCAACGGAGTCCGCGTTGTTTTATTCATCCATCCCGAGATGGGGATGTGGTGGGGTTGGGAGGAGGTCGGGTGGAGAGGTTACGGATTGTAGGCGAAAGAGAGGAGGGATGAAGGTACACACACATCAGGAGGCACGCAACCGCCTCTCCCACAATTAACCGCGCGCCGTAAACCTCAGTCACGAATCCCGTACGAGTTCGCGATCGCCCACGTGCGCGCGAACCCGCCCCAAGGGCTCCCGCGCTCCGATCGCCTAGAACGCTCGGCCAATCGGAGGCGACGAGGAGGGGGGCGACTGGGGGAGTGGGGGGGGGGGGGTTGGCTCTTTTTGCTTTTTCATTTAAAGTTTCCGATGCGATTCTCGTTCCATCCCTCCCCTCGCTGCTCGTCTCAAGAGAAGGTGACGCGGTTGGGAAAGGACCACATGCGTTCGTCCTCTCGCACATAGCATAGTGCACATCGCATCGAGACCGGAAACGCCGGACGGGAAGATGGTCACGCTTCTCTCTGGGCGTTGAGGGTCGCAGGAGATCCTGGATGGCCTCACGCTCCGAAGGGACCTCCCTCTTCAACTTCTCTTTCGCCCAACATTCGGAGAAACCTCGATGAATCTCTATTTTCTTTTCCCTAGTCTTTGTATTCCCACGCCCTCTTCCCAGGCCCTACCACGATGCTCGCACTTTGAAGGAGAAAGGACGCACCCGGACGTGCCATTAGTGTGGTTACGGATGCGAAAATGCCGTAATCGACCAATTTGTACGGATTTGGCGTTATTATTGTAAACGTTTTCATTCTGCCACAAGAAATGAAATTGCGAGAGAAGCCGAAAACCCAACCGAAAGAAGGATTATCCAATAGGAGGACTTTGATGGAAGGCACCTTAAGTAAATATATAAAAAATCACTAGGGAAAATTTGAATATGGTCCGTAGTGTGGTATGGGTCGGAAACTTGTTTGTTGAGGCAAGAGGATAATCATCGTAGAGTAGAAACTTCTGAGATGTGTGGAAAATAATGGAGAAAATACGATTGTAAAATGGGCGAAAAAGAAAACAAACGTACGAAGTCATAGGCATGGTGGAGGAAGAGAGAAATGTTTGATATAAATTCGAAGAAGGCCGGGAAAGCGGACACAGGAGATAATGAGAGGCGACGGGATGCTAAAAACGGTTAGATGGGAGAATGCTAGGAAAGTGAGGAAAATTATAGGCATATTGGATGGAATTAGGGTAAGCGCAAATATATGCAGAGTTAGAGGAATAAGCGATTGTAATATTTTGCGTGAAGTTTAACAATATTTTTTGATTTTTTATTAGTCTGGGTTGAGAAGTACTCTAGCAATCGCAATAGTTTCTTCGTCCATCGAAAATCCATCCTTACCCAGTAGATTACCGCAAAAAAAACCCATCCGACTGCACAAGCGCCAAGAAAATGGGATTAGAACTGAAAGTAGACGGGGTGTTGATTTGATTTAGTTATATTAACGGAGAATCAAACTTTACCCAGCCAGTCTACGGAGAGATATCATCTATCATTGAACGCATTAGAGGGTAAATATGATACTCCTGAGATGGCGGTAAATTGAAAGAAAAAACTGCAAGTGATGAAATGTTCCGAAATTTCGATTTATTTAAATTTAACTCAAGAGTAGGAGGACAAACGTTGGAGCAGAACACACAATCAAATTCTGGTATGCAAAGAAACTTAAAATTTCAGTACTCAAATAGGGAAGACATTAATCACCTCGACTTTGAATGAAGATGTTAAGAGGAGTGAATTTTAAATGCTTTGATATGACCCGCAGCGTGTTACAGTTCAGAAATTTGACCTACGAGGGACATAACCATGTTCTGCGTCGATTGATGAATTTTCCCAATTCTTGGATAGAAAAGAATGAAGAATCAATGGCACAGAGAAGAAAATAAATGTAGAAGTATCAGATGAGGTCAGAGATTTGGGGGTTATATAGACGGAGATGTTGAGAAGCAATAGGATTTTTAGACATCTAATGGAAGGGAGAATGTTAGTGAAACGGAGGCAAAAAGTACAAGGAACTGAAGAAGGAAGTGACTTCACATATTTATTTCCTGAGAAGTCTCCATAATGAAGATGCGCAATAGCTTTCAGCAATATTTCAAAATAGTAATCGTATTACTGGACTTCTTACTATAAAAACCAAGTACCTTGATCAAATTTAAGATAAATTTAGGTCATAGGGTTTCTAATGCTCTGAGGCAAACGTTGGTGCTTCCCTGTTGTGCACCAGTGGAGCTGTTGACCCCTTAAGGTGAATTCTCCGGACGATGATCCCTCAGAGATCAATTATGAATTCATCATCACGAATAAGCAAATCCAGGAATGTCTGTTAGCTGATCTCTAATGTTTACGGTCCTCTTCTTCACTCGTTAATAGTTTCTTTCTATGACGTCTGCTGCAAATTTGATCTCTTGATTCACTCCCGATAGTGCTCATTAATTCTGGCCTACCGTGATATTTTTTTATCAAGGTTTTTGGTAAACCATTTGACAAAATAATGCTTCCAATAACTTTTATTCGTACTTTCACTGCACTACTCTCTTAACCCATTTATCAAAGGAATTCTTCATTAGCATCCCCCGCCACTATATTACTTTCATCATTCTTCTGTATCATTATATGATCCCTGCAGTCCTTTCTCTCTGCTATTGACATTGGTCATGTCTCATATCCGTGGAAAATTACAAGTTACGAGTAATGCTAGTGAATTTAGGAGAGCATAAAATCGCCTTTTGAAATGAAATAAGTAACATCGTAATTCCACACACACTTTATTAACGAGTAGAACATGAAGTAGGTTTCGACGTTGGACGTCGTCATCAGGTTATTGGATTATGACGTCCAAAGTCGAAACCTAAGACGTGTTCTAAATAAAGTGTGTGTGGAATTACAAAGTTATTTATTTCATTTCAATATGTTGTGCGGATTACATAAATTTTTGCTGGAGACAAAAAATTTCATAAAATCGCTATTTGAAAAAATTCCCAGGAGCGAATTGAAAGCGAGTCAATGAGTAACCCTTTACAAAAATCGAATATATGGATTAATTACGAGACAGTCACTCCAGAATAGTCAACCAAATCGAAAATAATCGTAGAGCAAAAACTTTCAAGGGTTGGAGGGAGATTGTACATGTAAAGAAAACGTGTACCTTTAGTTTAGACCAAAGAATTAACGGGAGATGCCGCAACGGTAACTTTTAACGGAATCATCCGCTAATGCGCATTTCAATGGACAAATTGTAAAAATCATTCGCTTTGACCCTGGTCAAGCCGAATGATTTTTACACTTTGAAATTGTTGCATTGTACCTTTAGTTTGTATGATTAAACAAAATTTAATGAAGCGCACTCTGAAGTCTTTCTCAATGGGCTCTCGCATACCGTCTTCGTTGGCTGACTGGTGCATTTGTTCCTCGGCCTCACATGACACGAAATAAGCTCCTTTCTGCCCATGTTTTCCATTTCCAGATCCATTTTCCATTTCCGTATAATCTTTGCGCTTTCCGTGGCTCACACCCACTTTCAAATTCAGTATCTAAAAATATAAGGAGACCTTCTGTTCGTCCATAACGATCTTCACGAAACGGGCCACTTTTCTGAGTATCTTAATAAATTCCAAAAAATGTGATCTTTCTGCTCATGGTTCCCAAAAGCGGCGTGAATCCAAAGCGATAAAAAACTCATCTCCTCAAACCATTCATTTGGCGAAGCCGTTTCTTCCGTGCAGTTTCTAAAGCGATCTTTTGCAAGAGAGTGAAAGTAATGACAAAGCGTGCCTATCGAATAAAAAATAATTTTTTACCCCTAAATTATATTGTCTAATTGGCGAAGCGTCAATTCGCAATGCGGAAAAATAATATGCGGTACATTATGTTAGCATTCGGTGGTCGTTCTTACAGCCATCGAGTGCATCCACCGGAATGTGGGTGGTGGGTCGACCTCGAGATCTAGATGTAAGCTGCGAAATAAGCGCATGCACTGGACGAATACGTAAGCAGTCGTATACGATAAATGAGATGGTATTAAAATTCTACGAAATCCTATGAAAGTGTCTCTCTTCCACTTAGTTTTCAAATAAAATAAGAAATCGCACGATAATCGCCGGTTGTAACATATTAGATATCCTGTGCTGGTGACTCAACCACCACCAACAATGCTGCTATCAGTAACATAACACCCCTGAGCACTAAGCAAAAATCACGCAGTAGTTCACTTATCTATGGCGCGCAGCGAACAACCGCCTGCTACGTCACATGAGCAGTTCAGGTATTTGAAATTCCGGAGCGGAGGATTGACGTCATTCCTCCCTCCTTGAAAGATGATAAAAACGTTATGGATGTTATATCCCGATGGGAGTAGTAATTACTAGGGGAGGCGATCGACAGTTAAGTACATTTGCTTGTATGTGGGTACTTTGGTAGCAGTACGTTTTTCAGAGAATGGAGATAGGGTGAGGAGAAACCCAGCGTTGGATAAGCCAGCCCACTCTAGACGTTAGGCGCTAAGTGATTCACAGTTTAACGTTCCATTCGACGGGCGATGCACCCCACTTGGAGTTTCCTCCGCATGGAATTCAAGTAGTGACCGGGATACTTCTGAAAAACTCTTCATCCGCTGGAATACCAGCCCAAGTCCTCGGAGTGGGAAGCCAGTTCACCATCCACCGCACCAAACCGTACCCCTTAAGGCAGATGTCGTTCGTGGCTCTCCGACAGTCAAGGGCAGATAGTTCGCCTGCTGACGTATGAATGAATACGGAGCATTGGAAGAATAAAAGGGGATGTCAACTGCGACATTTTAACGACATACTTGATTCAGAAATTACACTATTATCTTAATCGTCCCTTTTTTCCCTTGATTCTTGGAGTAATTCGTGGTTGGTCAACGAATCACCAGTTGTCTCGGCGCATTCCGAATTCTCGCCATATTTATTCCATTTAACAGATCCTAGACACCCAGAAGGGAGCACCTATATCATTCAATAGTAGACATTAACAACTTGAGTTTGAGACTTGAAAGGCTAAATTTCTTCGGAAAGATGGAATCTTAAGAGTATATCTTTTAATGGAAACGCATTTAGGGGAATGTTTTAATGTCTGAAAATACCATGAAGACCTTAACTATAACATAAAATAAATATTACCATGAATAATATTAGAAATCAATACAAATATTTCTTCGGCCGTGTTCGCACTCCTATGCCATGACAATTACTGAGGCAAATGACTAATACTTCATCAATAGAGGCAGTAACAGTATACAATGCGTTAGAATATCAGTTACTTAAGGACTAATTTTATTGAGATATATATGATAAATATCCTCTTATTTACGTACTGAGCCTCTAAAAATTAAGAATGGCGACACACAATAAAAAATGTGCATGCATAATGTCTCACTTTGGAACTCAGCACAGAATAGCATGAAAAGCACGTATGTACTTGAGGCAAGAGTAATTTAATCCCATCAGCCTTGATATGCATGTACTACATTACACATTCCAATTTAAATGACCACCTACTTCTTAAATCGTCCAAACAAACATCTAATAGCTATTAATGATCCTCTGTTAGTTCCGTTTCAAGCTATCCCTAGGCATTACTTTAGAAATAAAATTTGAGATACTCGTATTCTTTGAAGCATTGAGCTGAACCATTTTTTCCCAGAAGAAAATACGTACCAAATTAATGCATATTTTTTTACTATTATTCAATTATAACATTCTAAAATAATAAAATATGTAATTTTATACATAATAATAATATAATAATAATAGTAATATTATTGCGTACAACACGTTTCAATGGTAATATACAATCATCAGGTAATTTATGCCGTACCGTTAATATAGGGAACGCAGAAAAACTCATATTTTCTTTTTCAGCTCTCGCTTTTGTGGAGTGAAAGAAATTTTCTCTCTGCGGATGGGTGGAAACTTCCTGCTCCCCTCTGCTGCACTATAGTGCCAAACTGATAAATATCCATAGTTGTAAAATTTTAACCAAAGGCGACCCGATAATATTTTACTCAAAAACTTAATTCTCTATCGAATTCAGCGATAAAAAATATACCATTCCATTTTTTTATTTCTTGACTGTCTCTTTGCCCTTGGTGACCCGGTTTACAATGTACGTCATAGCGCCGCATTCATTCACACGAAATAGTATTTGACTTCATCCCTGACTCATTATTCAACGGCAACTTCTGGGACACTATCGATTGGTGCGTCGAACCGTATAATTATCACCATAACTACTCAAAGCCAACCATTTAAATGAAACAAACAACGGTGACTGAGAAGAAAATTAGAATAATCGTTCAATAATGTTTCACCATGAGTTTTTAATGATCCTTAATGATCTCCACGTTTTAAGAAGGGAAAAGATCAGCCTCTCTGCTAGATGGGGGTTAATAATTGCGGTGTTTGCAGTGCCGAATTGCGATACGAGGGGAAGTCCGCGAGAAAGATGGATGGGAAGGGGAGAGTTGTGTGGAAGGAGCTCGGAGGTGGAAGGCGAGAAGGGCGAAGGAAGGTGAAAGAGGACGGAGAAAGGAACAGGATTCAGGGAGGAGGGAAGGTGGTAGGGTTGGGGATGAGAAACGAACGAGGAGAGGAGAAGGCACTGCAATGAGAGAGGGAATGGCGTCAGAGCGGCGACAAGGGGAGAGGGCAATGAGGGATACAAAATAGTCGAGGAAACAGGGTCTGAGTATTGACATATTAACCGTAGGCAATGGCGTTGGCGCTCGCACAAAAAGTCCACGGTTGAAACATTTGAGCGTATCCCAAGAAATGACCAGCAGAGTTCGTACTTTTTTGATTCTTTTACTCATTTTCGACAAAAAACAATGCGACGCAAAAAAGATATTCCATATGCATAGTTCTCAAATAATAAATATAGGTTATACTTTTCCATGACCATCGTTTTGAATGCGAACATAAAATGATTTTTTGAATTATTCTCGTATTTATGACGGCAGGGTCGGTCGTGTGATAAACGTGCTCATCTACTAATACCTGATGAAAAATCAGTAGCGGCTTATCAGAGATCCCACGGGCGGACAAACCACCAAATACGCCGGGAAAAAAATAGAAAATGATTTAAAAACCTTGGCTGTGATTCAATGGATATGGAATATCTACAAGTTCCTACGTACTGACGTGTACTTAAGGAAAAAAATGACAGGACGGTAGATGAAAAAAGTCACCATATTTTGTGCTGGAGAAAGCCCTCTGGAATCGTTTACCTGCACCCCCCCCTCCTTCCTCCTAGTCTTTCACACACACTATTAACTTATTTTTTCCAGGCGTATTTTTTGAGTTAACATTTTTCTGTTACTCTGACGACAATAGCAGTTTCAACGAAGTTTACTATGTTATGATTTTAAACATTAGTAAATTATGAATTTACTTGTAAGTTCTGAGAATAGTAAATAGTTTTCCATTGCGAAAAAATAATGAATAACATTTTCTGCCAAATTTCATAATTACGAATCATGTTATGTTATAAAGAACAACGTGACAAAATTACTTTTCAGTCAATTAATATGAGAAAGTCTAACGTTTAAATACATGTAGAATAATTACATACTATAAGGTACTCCAAATATGCCCAGTAGAAGTACCCTTAGGTCTCTCATTATCTTGCCATATCTATACTCGTAGAGATTATTTTACGTGGCTTAAATAGTTGAAGATTTCCTCAGACTAAAAATTTAACCAGTGATATCATAACTTTTTTAGACAGGGAAAACTCATCCACTCGGTTCCATTTGGAGCCCATTTGTAATGACTGAAACAGGACACAAGTTGGCACAAAAAATACAGAGACGCTCAAATGGTAACTGAGGTTTTACGAAACTGACTCCTTAAGGAAAGAAAACAGGAGATGGAATTTCTTTTTAAGAGGAAGGCAGTAGGCCACAGCTGAAACAATTGTCACCAAACGGGTGTACTCTTCTGTCTCTGTTTATTTTTCACGTGTATCCTCTGTTTCCACGCACATACAACTCCGCTGAGTGTTTTCCAACGTGATGCAAATAGGTACCCATATAAAGTTGGGCTTCAATGCAGGGGTAATATATAATATACGAATATAGTTCAGGTATACGCTTGAGGATCACATGACTGCGTAAAAGAATGATGCTACGCACTCTCTCTGCTAATTTATTTAACCCAATTTGATTTTAAATCCTTATTTGTGGGAGATAATCAATTATATAGGATGCTCGATAGAGAGCTCACAAATTCTACTGAATGTGATAACTGGCGCAGGAAAGAGGTAGTAAAAAATGAACGAGCGTTTTTTTTTCAATCCGAAGGGCCCAAACTGGCCCCGTGAACCAACTGAGATACCCGAAGAGCCTTTACCCACCGTCTGATTATTATGTGGTTTACTGCTAGCTTTTTAACCGCTAACCACTACCGATTTAAAACCGCCACGTCCGAGAAGGGCTATTGGGAAAGCGCGATGCCCACCAGGGCGGAATTTCGTCGACAATGTTTATTTCAACCACTTATACCTTGGCGTTCACATTAGGTCTTTCAGGAAGATTGCCCGATTGACAAAGTGTATGTGTACGCGCGGCCTTGGATACAGGACGGATGTTTGAAGGCTGAGGTGGTCTTCAGAAGGGGGAGAAAGCGATTGTTTGAAAGGAAGCCGCCGGGAGCCGAAGGATGTAAGACTCAGGAAAAAATACGCGTCCTACCGAGGAAGTCGCCAATACATGTATTCCTCCGCGACCTTCCATGAACCTAATTAAGGCAACACCGTATGCCGAATCCTTCCTTCAAGCAGGTGTCAACCCGGGCCCAAGGAGACATCCCCACCGAGGGCGCTTTATTCCAATATATTTCGACTGGCTTCAGGAAAAAAATTTTATGTTCTTCCATTCCTCGTCCTGTTTCCCAGTCATGGAAAAACACGAAATTGTAGCGAGTTATAATCGGTTGAACGCACTATTTTACGTGCAGGCATTTCAAATTACAGAATTAACCAGGTTTACTGAAGGCTGGACTTGTTCATTCACTAATTATTGATTCTGAGTGAGGATTTAAAATATTTTTGAGTCTGACGGAACAAAAAATGTTTTCTATTTCATCTACACACATTTCGCTTTATTGCTAGATTCCACCTGCCTGTACTATGCAAATTTTAAAATTCGTGGACGCAGACAAAGATCAAATGTTCAGCCGATTCTGCCATGTTCCTATTGTACTCGCACCTCGCGTTCGCGACCTAGTATTAGATCAAGGTGAAAATAAGTTTCAAGAGCAAGTACTAGCTACTCTGTTGCCAATACCAATGTCAATGGCCAATGATCAAAAAATGAGATAAAAAAATAATGTCTAGACGAATTGCTTTGCCATTTCGTGTTTAGGAGTACTCCATAATTACTTTTAAATTCATATAATTGTATTAGTATGTTGTTTTTCTTAAACCTTTTTTCGTTAAGGTTGCCTTTTATTAGTGTAATGAAGTAGAATGTATCTTCAACTTAAAATATTCTGTAGTGAACACCTACCCCCTTTTATGCTTCTATAGAGGGAGGTTCGCGGAGAAAATAGCGACCACCTTGACCGGGAGTTGAACCCGGATCTCCAAACGCCAGCGAATGATCTAACCAGTTGGGCTGGAATCAGGATGTGATTTTTCTCTGAGAACATCTAAAGACATTAAAATAACGTCGTGCTACAGTTCAAATAGATAACGTAACTGGAATCGGGTTCGTTCTCCGTAAGAGGCAGATAGATGAGTTTCTTGGGCCAGAGTCAGAGCAAAGTTAGTGTTCCTTTTACTATTCCCTAGGAACCAGGTTCCACTAGAGGCATGGAGTTCATTTAGAAGTGTTAAAGATGGGTTCGATGATCTTGGTTTTTAGGAATTGAATTAGTGTTTTTTAATTTTAATTTTAATTTTTTTAAATTTTATTTGTTTTATTGTTATTTTTTATTTAGTTATTATTTTTTTTTATTTTGCGGTTGTTGTCAATAAATAATTATTTATGAAATGGAGTTTTTTTGTCGTCACCTTCTCCCGAATTTAAGTCCCCGTGAGCGAACAACTGCGCTCACCACTCATTTGCAATAGATGTTTTTGTAATGTTGATTTAAACTGTTTTTATACGACCTCAAAAAATGAACGGTACACTTTGATTTTATCAGTAATTAGGCAATACTAAATTGCAATGGAAGCTCAATAATTGTTAAGTTGTTTTATTTTTTATGCTTGAAAACAAAAACAATATAATACTTAAAGAACTGAACGCCATATTATTAGGGGGCTTCATGGGTTGACCGTTAAGCGGGTGTTTTTCCCAGACGTGATGAAATGTGATAAAGGTGGGATAGGTCATTGATTGGATCATCCAAAACCTACCTTTACCGGTAGATTACCTAATAATAATTTATAGATATATGTGAAAGATAGATCCATGTAATCAAGTGAATATTAAAAAATTAGAAAATATCCTCAATCTTTGGCATGGATTGGAACGGAAAATTGAGTCGCCATTTTTGTATAAATTTCAAAGGACGTGTCGTGATAGGGAGGCAATTAGAAGTGCGAATGAAGCCCATGCTACGGCATTTATCCAGAAAAAGTTGCATTCATAAGACAACTAAAACATACTGGACATTATTCATTCCACATATAAATGCTATTTAAAGGAAGAAAGCTCCCAATGGTGTACTTCCTGCCAAACCAGCTGTCTGCGAATTGGGCAGTAAGAAAACAAACGGAATGAACTCTTTCATGATATGCTTTTCAATAGGCAGTTATCCTGGCTAAAGGGATGACATCGTCATCCCAAGACGTGCCTAAGGGGCCAAGAAACGGAATAAAAGCGGCAGAAACGACCAAGATGAACTGAGGAGAAACCAAATCAAATACGTACGTAGTATACGTGAAAGGCCAACTGATCTTTTACAAATCTGTTTGACAATTGTGCTCTTTCGACCCAAAGCGTGACATCGCACCGCTTATACATATAATACTTCATCGTAGTAAGGTCTGCCCATACATTACGACATAGGTAAATGGGGTAAACCCCGTGAAAGTATGACCGAATGCGGGGAGGGGTAACGGGAATTGTGACGACGAACGGAAATAAATCTAATTTTCCATTATTAACGCGAAACTTACCAAAGAGTTTCTTTCCTTAGTACTGAAGCACGTGGAAGATTAGACAGATTGCTCAATTGAAAATACTGCTGAAAACTTGAAAATATATTTGGAATGAGAAGCAGGGGTGACTAATGTTAGAGCTGGAGTGGTCTGAATGTTTGTGAGAAAAAGTGTGACATGGACGCAGGGAGACGACTCAAAGTTAGTTAAAAAACAGCTGTCAAAAAACTAAGAAGCGTACTTTTTTACATCCAGAATGCGAAACTTCGCAAGGTTGCTCTATCTCTTTAGTGCACTAAAAATATGCAGTTTTGAAAATCTTCAAAGTTAAGATTGTGTCTACCTGCCAGCTAGTAGAACTTCGTGGGATGAACAACGATATGATCTCACGGAACTACCTCTTTACTTCAATTGGTCTTTTTGTCAGTTTTATTAATTATATTTAATTTTTATGCAACAAAATGGCGGACGCGATCATTCATAAACTTGCCAAATGTGGTAAAAATGATTGGTTTCTCCATGGAATCGTGTAACTTGGTACATACCACGTGATTCGCTGAAACTAATATAACGTAAAATTTGGGTGCACGACCTCTATCAACGTCGAAAATGAATTCAATTTTTCCAGCGCGCGCAACCCTTATCTTCCTGAGAGACAGACAATTTTTAATCAACTTTTACACACATTTCTGACGATTACATATCCCTTAGTTAGGTTATTACCATGATGAAAACGTTTCTCTTCGTAATGTAAAATACGGTGTGGAAAATTCTTAAAGAAATTCTCCACCCATAGGCCTTTATTAAGAAATGAGAATAGACTTAATTAGTCACTAGAGAAGGGGAACGCATATTCGCACGTACTCGCGTAGCACAAGAATTCGCTGAGACGGAGACATATTTATGGATATCTTGAGGGAAAACGAATAAGGATACCATACCAGCATTCTCCTCGTGGCGCTGGGGAGAAATGGATATCTTTGATCGGTGGAATTCAAGAAAGGTCAGTCGCGCGTGAGATGAACTCTGGCGAAGATGAAATGAGCCTTCGCTGCGGGGGAGTCCCCGGAGACGAGTCTGGGAAGAATTTAGCAAAGGAGCCCAGAGGGCAGAACGCCGAGCTTCAAGTGCGGTGAATTGGATGATGAAGATAAACTGAGGGGTGGGAGGAGGAGACAATCTGTGGACCACAAAGAGAGAGGTGGAGATGCTTTCAAAGCGGATGTTACAAGGAGGAACCCTATCTGCATGGCCGACCATTAGCAATTTAAATAGCGAGCCGAAATGAGCTGTGGGGAAAACCTGATGCCAATGATTTAGGAAGTGCTGACAGATCCCACACTCCGTGCCAAAAATCACCATATAAGAACTCACATCCTGAATTGACCTTCATAGAAGATATTATATATAGCCCAGGAAAAAGGGAGAGGATACTTAAAAATAATGTAGTGAGCAGTAGAGGAGAAAACACATGGTGATAGTAGGACTGATAAATATTTTTCTAAACTTTACCACCGTTTTCCAGTTTCGGAGGTAGGATTAAATTTGTAAAACATTCACCCGGAAATTTTTTACTCGATCACAGTTTGAGAAGCCATGAGGTTCATGTATTTTTACACTTGAATAATCAGCTGTCTTGAAAATATCAATTGCTTGCAAATTTTTAAATAGTGTTTTATGGGAAAGCTACGGTTTAATACGAATCCCACCACAAACTCGAGCGACAAAAATTCATCACGCGATATTAAAGAATCCGTGCTTTATGCGGAATTCTAAGCTTTGATCCGGCGTTTTATCGGCGAGCGTTTTACCCACCAAAGTCACCGGATTGGCGAAACACATTAACCACACGAATTGATATCATCAAGTTTTGAATTAAAAGTTTGATTCCTTTGTAAATTATTAATGCTAGAGGAAGGAGAAAAAAATATGAGAATTTTCTTCTCGACGCATGCAACTTCCTCGCCGGCTGATCCCCACCTTTTGAAGCAACCCTTATAATTAAATTTAATGCTTATCTCAAAGGTGAGAACATCTCCTGACCTTTAACGCAAATCTCCATCCATGAGGGTAAGGAACGAATTATAGGAATTTGAAAACCACACTGCAAACGATGTGAGCACCGGATAAAGATGTCTCACTTTGTTTTGTCTTAGTTTTGTAGGCGATCTTGAGTGACATCACTCGTACCGTGAGAACTACTAGATACTTTTATATGCACCCCACACAAATATGAGCATTAAAAATAAAAAAATAAGGATTTAAATGAAATTTTAGGTAAATTAATACGAATAGACGAAAGATAAGAGGAAGTTTAAAAAAGATTATAGAGCTTATAGAGTTCCAGGTTCGAGAAAAAAGGAGAATATGAGTTGTAGACAAAAATAAAAATGGAGCGCAAGAGTAGGGACCCCAATTGGTAGAAAGGAAAAGGCAGAATGTAGGTTAAACAAGGGAACGGTAGAGATACTATACTAATGAAAAGTTAGGGTATAATGAGAGATTGGAATGGAACAAAATGTGATGATAGGCAGTCATCGTAAAACTTGATATCATGCGTGCAGTATATAATTGATTATGTTTATTTTTATAAATATCAATCAATATATCAATAGGCATTGATTTATTTTGTCTAAATCTTCATATACATTTTTATTGTATCCTCAAATACGATATTAATGTTCGAATACTACGGTACATAAAATCATGGGGGGTACGACTTATTCAATATACAATAAATTTAAAAAAATCGAGGGCGCTCAAGAAGCAACTTCGGCACGATGCTGTTTTCTCAAATTATGTGCAGCTATGTGGAAGCCATTACCATACATTTTTTTATCAACTTTTTGTTAAATGCGGTGCTTGATATTATTCAATAAACAATAAATTTAAAAAAAATCGAGGGCGCTCAAGAAGCAACTTCGGCACGATGCTGTTTTCTCAAATTATGTACAGCTATGTGGAAGTCATTACCATAAATATTTATCAACTTTTGGTTAAAATTCGGCGCTTGATATTCAAACGGCTGTGAAACTAAGAATTCGGTCATCAAAGTCATCATCAACTGATGATGACTTTGATGTCGGAACCAAGGTCGTGTTTAATAAAATATATGTGGAATAACTAAGTATTTCTTTTCCGATATGAATCGCTTCCACAAAGTGACGCCTCAAACCATTCTATTGGGAGTCTCCCCAAGGACGAAGAGATCAAGCGTGTTAGCAGTAGTCCCCCAGCTATGGGAGTCTGTTAAGGGTCTCCCGAGTAAAAATTTTCCATGTGACTATTGACGCAGGAGACCTCTGGGAAACTCCAAGCATTGGAACATTAGCTGAGAAAATCTGACGTAGGAAACCCCTTAATGGTTCCCAGAAGTCGGAGACAACTATATATAATGGCTTAAGGCTTTAAGAAAGATACAGGGCAATTGATTTTATAGGGATAAAAGAAAATAAAAAGGCAACAGAACTGACAGATTTAAATGCCCTTTCTTCCCTAGCCAAAACTGCGATCACAACAGGAGTTAAATTTTAATACTCCAAAAGCCACGATCGAAAAAGAATTGTAATCTGCAAGTCCTATACGGACACGACACATTAACTGGTAAAAAAATACACATTATACATTTCCGCTGACTTTTTATGATCCTAATCCTTGCGCATGAACGATTCATCACAATACTCAGTGGGATTTTGCCCATTAGATTCTTTAAACACAAAATTCCAACTTTACAATTTAAAGTAGACAAAAGCGATCCTGACCTGTTATCAGTAACAATCATTGTTGATGCTGAATTCGAATTTAATAACATATAACTTTTTGTTTTGAGTATTTAATAAATACTTAAATGATACCAATTAGTGTAAAACAGAGATAGAGATGCACGCATATTTTACGGATTATCTTAGCTATTTGCAGAAGGCACCGACATCGGGAGGAAGTGCATGATATGCAATTATTTCTCGGGATGACTCACTTCAACGGACAATAGAATCTGAGATACGTTTTCAGGTATTCACGCCCTTACGGAGAAGTCACATAACTCCATCGTATTTTCTAGCATTCAGAGGATTGATTTTCAACGATCATTAATCAGCACAAATGGATTCGAATACTCTAAAAGATATTCACATCCGGGAATGCCAGCGACAAAGACGAATAGAAAGAATCATTCTTATTGTTCTCAGGAAAACCAATTCCACAGAGTCGTCATTTTGGGGAATGCAGTTTCGTAAGCTCTACGCTCATGAGAAGCAAAGAACTGAAATTAAGACCTGATTAACTTATTAAGAAATTAAACTACCATATAAGTGCAAATCTTGACGTTGGATATCTCTATAAATAAATACTAGATGGCTAAAAAGCCAAAGAGTAAAAAATATATATTTGGTTACAGATGATGCGCATATTTTTTCCCTGAGAGATTTCTACTAAATGCAAGGATTTAAAGTTTCCTTTAGCATTCCTTCTAAAAGCGAATAGCTAAAGAATATAGAGGACCTTTAATGCTAATTCAGGTATTGATTTTCGCTAATTCATTCAAGCAGAAAACGCATTTACCTACCTATGTTGCGTACCTATCTTGAGTTCATTTATGGTACCGCGGGAATAAAATCATTTCATGAGTAGGAACACGAAGTGGACCCCTACTTACATATTATAATAACTCATTCTCTAGCTCTGTATAATTTCTACCCTAAGCTGCCTACCTTTCTACCAAAAGGCTTATTCTTTTCCTCCCTCCACTCGCCCTCCCAACATTATCCCTCCACTACCGCCTCCAGAATACCACTGTCTGTCAGCATCTCCTACATCCACTTGCCCTGCCTTTTTCTAATTAATCCTAGCACCAATCTCTCTTCCCTAACATGCCTATAACATCATAGTTTATTTTCTTTTCTGTCCATTTTAATTTCTTCAATTTTTCTCACACCCAAATCTGAAAAGTCTCCAATCTTCTCTAATTCTTTCCACGCAATAACCAAGTTGCCAAGCTATTCAAAACTATGCTTCATATTAAAGTTCTCACCTTTATTTTCTTCATATCTTTACTTAAGGTGTCTGCTATCAACGCTCTCCTCTTTTTAAAAACCTCTTCACTTCACGAAATTATTCTTTTAATGCCACTACTACTCTGCCCAACCTCCTCCAAAATATTTCCTGAGTACCTGAGCTGTTATACCTGTTTTAGGCTATGTCCTCCTGCTTTAAGGTTTATTTCAGCCTTATTAATCCGAAAAAATATATGTACCTTAATTTTCTCATGATTAATTCTCTACCCGTAACTTATCGCACTGGTTCAGCAGTGCGTCAGATAATGATTGCACCGAAGCATGTGACACGAACTACATACATTTCAATTTAATCATATATTTCTACATTCACATTGATATATAAAAACAATATTCACCTACCTAATAACCAGCCAGCCACCTGGGGAGGGGGTAGAGTGTGAGTCCATGCGTGGGAAGTGATAATCCCACTCCAGATATGCATGCATCTGTCTTCCAAACTAATAATATTAAATCCTACTTAAATGCTATGGCCTAAAGGTGGCTTTGCATAATTCACACGTGGGAAATAATGTTTACAAACAGCATTATATGAACTATATTAACTGAGTTTAAAATGCCATTAAAAACATGCGAAACGTGCTGTTATTGATACCTGAAAATAAGATAGGACTTATTTAGAGAAATGGCCTAAAACTAAGTTACTATACACAAAATAATTATTTCCCGTCTGTTATCGTTGGTGGCCATCCCGATCCCTTGTCGTCTGCGGAATAAAGAGCTTTTTAAAATATCCGTTTAACAAATTAACTCATACGGGATATTACGAAAGCGATTCTTTTTTGTAACTTTGGTAAGTATCTAAGTGTTTCCGTTCACTGCTTTATCTGCTAAATTAATGTTAAAAAAATGAAAACTAAAAGCTTCATAATGCAGTATCCTTAGCCTCCACTCTCAAGTCCCAAGGTATTTCGGTCAATTAATTACCCCCACCCACGAAAGTAAAATTAAGATTATGTTTGCTCTAAACTTGAAACGAAGCGGAGTGCCAATACCTACAAGATACATGCTGTATATCGTGATTGAGTGATGCAGGGTGTGCATCATGCATGTACAGCATGGGAAGGTTGGAGATCACGTACCGTACTTGAAAGTGATTCACAAAAAATTTCACACAGAGTTCATAAAGTGAATCAACAAAGATTCACACAGTCATATTACGCAAGGACAAAAATTACGGTTCAAATTCTTGGGGGAAGATCCATCACCATTATTAGAGAGGGCATTCAAACAAAATGTGTCATGGGAAAGGAAAATATTTTTGTATTGAACTGAAGGCTTAAAACATGTAATAATTTCTCCATGCACGTATGTGTCGTGAAATCACTTTCTCGAGAATTTACTTACTAACATAGAACGCCTGATATTAGGAAGGCCTTAAAATGAGAATCTGTTTCGCACATTTCCCTTTCCAAATGCATGTTTTTTTTTATAGCGTCGGAGGCGGTATAAGCGAACCCCCATATCTCTCCTCAAATCTCTATGGCTTGGACTGTGTTTTCATCAGTGATATTTAGAAGTATGTTTTGCAAAAAATTTTTATCTTCAACTCTCTTGCATTTGCGGCTTCCGCCGGGACGGCACATCCCATGGATACTTATCACGTCAACTGGAGTGGCATACAAATTCAATTAAATGAATAGAATATTTCTCGCTTTTTTCCCTTACATGCAATCAAGATTTTCTCCTTGGTTTCTTCAAGTGGCGCGCTCCAGTCATGCTTGGATTACTCTTGTCGGCTCTAACCTCAATAGAGGCCGCCCAACTTGTATCACAAAAAATATACAGATTCATCAAATGTGCGACAGAAATCTTTTGAAGATTTAATCCGAGCTGGACTATAGCTGGAGATAGATGAGAAACTTAAAATTTACGTCACATATATTTTACTCGGAAAGAAAGTGGCAACTTGGGAAAACTCAAGGAAACACGAAATTATAATAGAACATTCATTTACTTCTACGTTAAGTCTTATCTCCAGTTTTGTGGCATGAACAAAAATATCATCTACTGAATTATACAATCCTAATGGGGATTTCCCGATTACTTATTCTGAATTTTACATGCATTATAAAACACTCTTTCCTCTAGAGAACAGAGAATAAATATTGCCAGGGTCACCGACAGCTAAGCAAATAGTTTTCGTATATTTGCATTTGAAAGCGTTGGAAGTTCACCTCTAATTTGAAAACCGTAATGGTATAAACATTCTTACCTCAGATATATTTTTTGTCAAAAATTAGGCCCAAGTAGTTTTGATCAAAAATTAATATTACCTTTAAATATAGTCAACGTTAACTATATTTTTAAGTTTCTGTCCTACTTCAAGCATGCGGGGCGATATACTACTACGTAACGGTTGAAATACAAAATGAGTGAGAATAATAGGTTTAAACGAGGCTACCTAAGAAAAAAATCATTTTCCGAATGACCTCGTTGACAATTATTCTGATCCGTTGTCGTTCGTGGGTGCAAGTAGCATTTTAAACCTGTCAGTTCTACATTGGAGCTCAGTCGGTAATTTCTCCCTTCTTTTCATAGGGATCTTGTTCTCTATATCCAAATGCTTAAAAAAAAACAATCCTATGCACTATTAAAGGACTGACCTTGCCAGGGACCGAATGACGCGGAAAAGTGGTTCGTTGGCCTCTTGAGAAACTACCAGTGTGTTCAAGCTAATATACATTCGGAATTTCACCCACTTTTCCGTCTATTCGTTGCGGCGACCAAATGTGAGTGGCATAACACTGCGTCGAGCAGTCTACTGCTATTTTGAGAACATGGCGAGTCGTATCATAAACTGCTGGAGGATGGAAATCATTGAAAATATTTCTGTACTGGCGGCCTCTTTGATGGGGACGAGTAAAAACCTCCATATTTTGTCAATTCTACGCGATAAGTATAGATAAATTAGTCTAATGACTAAAGTTATAGGAAATTCCAATAATTAGGTGGAATAATTAACCCGCCAGCTAACCCAGAGAAAGCGAAGTTTAATTCTCATAGATAGGACAGAATAGATATAAATTTTCATTCTCTCCTCGGCCGAACAGGTATCATAATAGCAACAAAATGAAAATCAATGTTAATCCAAGCAGGAGCCAGATAGATTGCCGCGTAAACATCTAGTGCACTCGTAGGCGCATGTGGTTGGGTAGATGAGTTGCTTGTATATGTATTTACATGTTTTTAAGTTTAAATAACTTTTACATCTACATCTACATAATACCCCGCAAGCCGCCGCAAGGGCGTGTGGCGGGGACTGTTAGGTCACCAACCGTAAAAAGTAACAATACCACATGTAAAACAACAACATGGAAAATTACACCCACAGCAGCGCACACACTCATGCAAAAATCCCTTCATCCAACACTTTTAGATGAATATATACGTGTGTGTGCGTGTGCATCAGTATTTTTTGTTGATATTCCAGGCAGTCGCACTTTACGAGTATTTTTACAGGTTGTGTACAAGCAAGCCCCACCACACGCCCTAACGGCGGCTTGTGGGTTTATGTGTTAAATTTAGATGATTCTCACAGTTGGACCATTTAGGGGCTTGTGTTTGGCTTTGTCTTTCCATGTTTTGTTACGTATTCCGATGATTAGACCAATTTAATTGTTTTGGTAGTTGGTGAAAAAATGATAATAATCAACAATCACAGGCAAAGGAATTACCCGCCCCTTCCCTGATGGGTGAATTTTACACGCCGTTGGGTTTGGCAACTCTACCATCACCTACCAAACAGTCCTTCGAGTCGATCGAAGTGTTTATGATTTTAATCAACAATTACTATTAGCTGATGGTTCTCAGACCCTCTGCCAAGAGCCCTCGGGGCGGCATGCATGTTGAGATGTAGACGTCCCGCAAATTGCGTGCGTTGCAATTTCAATTGGCGACGCGCCTGGAGCTAAGAGCATTGTTCCCATTCCAACCACCCCCAGCAAAATTTTCCCACGCCCACGGCGAAATTCGCCAGTTTTGGGTTATTCCAAGTGCAACCCAACGTTCTGACCGACCTCACCCACTTGTCCCTATTTCTCCCAAATTCTCAGCCGGTCTTTGGCAGCAGCTGGCCGCGGATCTCCAGCACTTCGCCACCGCCACAACCCTTCCCTCGCACTCGGATTCCCGGCCCGCCCTCCCGCGTATTTCACAGCCGTGACCACAAAAGGGAGGGTGAGATTATCCCCCTTCTTGAAGACAAACACGCCATTCATCCCACCCTCCAGTCCCCTCACCGATTTCCAGGATGTGCCGTGCCTTCCCTTCCCTAGACTCCTCTTCCCCTCTCTCTCCTTCCTTCTCTCTCTGTAACCACGTGCAGGCAGAAACAAATCAGGGGTCTTCTTCCTCTCCTCACTCCCCTATCTGCTTCCCAATGGTTGGAGGTTGGGCCTCACAAAAGAAACCCTCCCGTTGAGCTGCACCACTTGGCAAAAGGGCTATCAGGGCGGGGAAACCCCGGCCCAAATCAGGGGATCTTTGGGCCTTCAGGGTTCAGCGAATCGCTTCAAATGACATTTTAGAATACCAGGACCGCGGTCTAAGTTCGCACTGTGTTGTCACGAGTGTATTAAAACATATGCATTGACCCTACTGTAAGTAGAGGGCTCCAATAAAATCTGAAAAATGTGCAGAAATGAATTTCTTGGAAAATAAATCTTTACACTCTTATACCAACAGACTCTGAGAGATATAAATAAGAATGACGGACCAAGAAAAATATAAGGGAGTTACTACGATTGATGACATCTGTGAGCATTTTCCCAATGTTTCTCGAACAATTGTTCATGAAATTGTTAAACACCATCTGCATTATGCAAAAATTTGTGCAAGATGGGTCCCTCGCGTATCTCAATGAGCTGGCGGCGAAGGACTATGCAGCAGGAATACAGAAACTTGTCACACGTTATGACAAATGCCTTAATTTGCTTGGAGATTATGTTGAGAAGTAGTTTAAAGTATCCTCTTTCAAATAAAATTTTTTATGTTTGTTAATATTTACTTTTGTGTCTTTATTTCACGAACGGGTACTACTTTCCGGATGACCCTCGTAATAATAATAATAAACTAATTTTAATAAAGTAAATCATGATAACTACAAGCACACGCATTGCAGCATTTAAGTGAGCTACTATATACTTCCCTACGAATTCAAAAGGAGCTCTTTGTAACGAAAAGGACAATAAATATTGTGACACCATCACTCAAATGGCCGCCCTGATGGAGTTAGACGCCCTTGCAGCCGCCTCTCAGAGAAACAGTCGCTACTCGAACTATCTTTTGTCAGGATTCTACCCTTTGACCTACCTGGCATTACAGCAGCATTGATCATTAATGCTCCCTCCAGCACAGCTCGAGGGGTCACAAAGACTCACTTGCGCGTCACGGCTTACCAAGTCCATCACCATGTCAAGGTTATAATCAATAGGGACTTGCCAATTCAATGTGGTGTCATAATAAATACCTTGTTGTAAATGGTGCTAGGCGGTGCTAGGTTCCTCTGCACGTATGTATTAACCGCAAATCACCAATCACTCTGATGGCTGGCAGCTTAACCCCCATTGGCACACTCCCTCACAAGGGCTTCCAGGCTAGGATGTTTTGACAAGCTATAAAAAAAGTAACGAAAAGCAAGATGTACGTAATGCGAGGCATCTCATACCTTGCTAATAACTGATTCTTTTAGTGGCAGGGGGCGATAGGACCGTGAAAACATGGAACAATGCACATTTTGTGGACAACAACTAAAGGTACACCCTTCCTCTCCCATCCATCCCTAATGGTGCAAATGACCTTAGCTGTCGGTCGCCTCCCATAAAAAAAAGAAATTAGCTCTGCCTATTGAGTCCATACTAAATTTCTCTAATCTTATTTCCATGATCCCTCCTGCCGTATTTCGAAGGGGTTAATAAAAAATTATTAGAATTATCGCTGGAGATACCTGTTTCCAATGTATGCAAGAGATTTAAACTGCTATTCGACCTTCACTCAAAGAGTGATTCCGAGCATAGTTCCTTTATTAATCTAGATTCGCTAGTCATCTACATCTATACACTACCCTGCAAGTCATCGAAAGGACGTGTGGGAGGAAGTGTTGGGTCACCAGCCATATTACTTTAAAAAATTCGATTCGTACGCAGGAACACTTAGTTGTATGCGCATAGCATCTGAACTGAACCCTTGGACTACAACCTTGACGTGGTGGAAGAGCTTCTTCGTTCTGATGACCCCGAACACTCTCCTGGCGGTAGCAATGATATTTGATTCTGGAAGGGTGTCTCATGCCAGACATAAGTAGGTCGAAGTAGTAGGAACCTGACCGTCAACCTGTTGGTCGAAGGTCAGGAGGCAGACGAAAGGTAATTCGCGCAGCGTCTGTACCTCAGTGAGGCGGCTGTAGAGGCATTTAACCCCATTTTGCAGCCATTTCAGTGATAATGTCTAATAAAACACTATTGAGGAAGACCAACCAACCAAATAAATTAATTCACTGATCAAGGTGGTAGTGGCGCTCTTTTTCCTGTTTCGCCAGTTCCTTTTCCTTTGCAGCTGATGGTTTCCACGGAAGGTCTGGTACCAACGACATTACACAGCTTGGGTTAAGCTGTGGGTGCCCAGAGGCGTCACCCGGTATTATCCACCCCCCCCCCTCCCCCCGGTCATTAGCCCTACACTCTACTGTTCTACCAGGCCCTTGATTGAGTTTTTATGTCCATGTGTATGAAGCAATATACTAAACAGCGATAGCTAATACATTTATTATTACGGATTAAGGGTTCGATAGGAGTTGATCAAAATCTATCGAATCGAAAGAAAGAAGAATATTAAGTATTTTCCACAAAACATTTTATTAGGTACAAGTAGTTTCAACGCATAGGCGTCATCCTCATGTACTTAGGTGGCAACTAAGCGTTGAAACTAGTTGTACCAAATAAAAAGTTTTGCGGAAAATATCAAGCAACCTTCTTTCACTCGTAAATGAATTTCCACTTAGTCCAGCCTGATACCATCGAGTGTACCTATTGCATCCTTGGATTCGATAACATCTTTTTCGGAACCATCAACTGTTCGAATTCCAAATTGTATGGGTTACATAAATGCGGTCATCGCTCAAGTCTGCTTGGGATGAGAGTAATCGGCCAAGAGGGCTAGGAAGCAACGCCTGGGATGAATGCCCTCCATTCATTTAATCTCTGCTCGCCAGGCAAAAATATATCTCTGTCATCAGAAGACGTCGACTTGTGTAACGTTTTAGTGACACTTTTCAGGAGATGGGAAGATGGGAAAAGTAAGTAAACTGAACCCCGCCAAAAACAGCTCGGAGCAGGCACAAAAAATGAGTCCTTGAAGCAACGGCCGATAAAACGATCGCCTTAAAAAAATATCTTTAGGGATCGTTGGTCGCCTGCGCGAGTATGGTGACACGTGGCCTCATTGGAGGGCGTGCACACGTTGCGCTAAAGCTCTTTTTATAAGGCTAAAACTTCAGAACCCTCCGACCACTACCATGTTACGCAACATGCCGCCTTGTCCGGAACAATGACATTACTCATCAAAATGAGGAAGGTAATAAAAAATTTCTTTTCTCACGCCGAGGTGCCTATCCAATAGCCATTAAAGCTCGCGGTTCAAACTCTCATTCACGGATACCTTTAGTAAAAATAAAAAAAATTCGACCAGCGATCTCGTATTATTATTGGCAGTCTAAGGTTTAAGGTAAGTTTTGGATGGGCACGGACTGATCAACGCTACACTTCCCAGGTCCACCAATAAAGACATTTATTTATTTATTCAGTATAAGTCCGAAAACAGCACATTTTGGCCTTTACATCGAACTATTAGCAACGATAAAAATGGGCTCATTCACATACACCCAAGCCCTAGGTGGAGGAAAACTCACCCAGGCGGGAATCGAACCCGCGACCCTTTCCGAATAGCAGACGAGAACGTTACCCCGCCGCCACCGGGGTCGGCATATCTTGACAACCCACACTAAGACTATCTTTTCTCTTCCGAAAACTTTCCATTTCCCTTCATTCTGTACAACAAGCCTATACTTTTCTTAATCCTACCTCGCTTGCCTAACATTCTCTCATCTACCACAATCTTCAGCATTATTTCGTCAATCAAAATTCTCTGTATCCACTTTTCCTGCCTCCCTCTGTCTTCTCCCAACGGCCCTGTCTCCTCCCCCACCACGCTTAGCACTCCTTCATTTGCTCTACTTTTCGTCCTTTTCACCTTTACCACCATTCTCCACACCCACATCTCAAAGCCGTCCCATCTACCCCTATAATTTCACTTAAACGATCATGTTTCCGCACCGTAGAAAAATACGCTCCATATTAAAGTTTCCAAGAGCCTTTTCTCAAAATTCTTACTCAACGTCCCTATCATCAACTTCATCATCCTGGTGAAAGCTTCTTTGCATATCGCAATTCTTCTTCTGAAGTTCTGACTACTTTGAACATCTTGGTCCAATGCATTTCCACGATACGCAAACTTCCACCTCATCTTATTTTTTCCCTCCTATTTTAGCATTTAATGTAACCTCCCTCCGCCTCGAAAACCTCAAAACCTTTGAATTAAAATGAACGGTCACTAATTCCGAATAAATACTATGGGTAGAATCAACCACAGCCGTACTCTTAAATAGTGGGCTAAGGATGTGGTGAGGGAAATGAGGGAGAGAGGAAAACATCAAAATAAATAAAAATAAATACATAAAAATAAACAAATAAATAATAATAATAAATAAATAAATAATAGTAAATAAACATAAACAATAATAAATAAATAAACATAAATAAACATAAATATTAATAATTAAATAAATAAAAATAAATAAAACAATAAAAATAAATAAATAAAACAATAAAAATAAATAAATAAAACAATAAAAATAAATAAATAAAACAATAAAAATAAATAAATAAAACAATAAAAATAAATAAATAAAACAATAAAAATAATTTTTAACAAATAAAAATTGAAAAATTAAATGATATATTTATTTTTCCTCTTTAATTTCCCTCACCGTGTCCTTTGCCCATGCTTAAGAGTACGGCTGTGGTTGATTCTTCCCATAATACTCAAAACCTTTGTTTTGTTTACATTGATAGCCATCCCATACCTATCACATTGCTTTTCTAATGCTCTCAGCGATGGTGTTATTCCCTTGGCTGACAGACTAATAAAGATTGATCATTCACATATCTATCTGATATTTTGTATTTCCCACCGATTTCCATTCCTGTCTCCAGTTCATCCTATAAATCAAGTTTTTGAGATTAACCATACCAAAAAAATCTAATTCGATCTCAACACCGTTCAACACAGCATTACATACGAGGTGAAGATGCACATTCCTTTTACATCTACTCTTGGTATTACTATCTCAATCGCTAGTATTGGGTAATATTGAAAACTAGATGTCAATTAGGGTGAATATTTTATAATGCCTTATTTAAAAATAAGATCAATGGACGAACTGCGTTGTTTTCCGAATCCTTCGCGCGTACTATTTCTGCAATAATATACATGTATGATGCTCACTAAGTGACTGATATCATCTCCCCGCTGGCTAATTACCTTCATAATTTTCTCAACAAATTTTCTCTTTTCATAACGATGTTCAGGAAAAATGGGATTCCCCGGCATTTACGTATTTCCTCTTATAATTTATTTTACATTTTCTTTTAGTTTCAGCTTTACTGTGGTTGGCGACCTACCATCACCTGCTAAATGCAACGAACCTTTATTCTACAGATACACATCTACGCAAAACACCGTAAGAAGTATGTTGGGGGTGTTTAAGCACCAGCAATACAGGCATGAAAATGCTCTTACACATGAATATGAATACATTGATGGCCTGTACCTTTCTGAAGGTCTAAATCTTGCTTAGTGTCTTCAAGAATTAAGAGGCTCCCAATCTCATTCCGCCACCATGCTCGTAACGTCTATACCCTTTTCGTTGGACTTTTTAACAGACCTATCGGATTTTCTCTGCACTTTTTACGATGTCTTGATACACATTTTCTCACATGGATCCCAGATACTTGCCACGTATCCCTAATTCTAATTAAAGAGATGTAACTTCTCTCTTTTTTCGTTGCTTTTCTGCAACCTATCAAATGAAACATAGTTCCTTAAAGGCTGACTCGTATACTCTTCTAATATGCACTCCGTTGCAATCGTATATTCCTCTAAGTGCACTCCGCTGCAATTCATACCACAAGGGTTGAAGGTGGAGGGCGAAATGTAGGTGTGTGAAGCACCGGAAGTGATTTTTCATTCCATCTAGAAACCCCGCCCGTGTAAATATTCGTTGGCTAATACCATGCGTGTGAATCACATAGAAATGACGATGAAAGGTTCGATTTAAGAGTAACACCCAAGTATTTGACCTTTCATATGCTAACTAGTAAAATATAAATTTGCATACCAGCCACAGCAATCACCCCTAATTTTTGATTTGGTAGGTGGCTTCAACCTTGCTCAATTGAGTAAAAGAAATTTAATTCCGTCAAGCATGCCTACCCTTTTATCACCTCTTTCTTGCTTCTCCTTTCTATTATCACAGTATCCAGGATCCCATTGCCAATCAAAACGCTCTGCATCCACCGTTTGGGTCTCCTTTACAAGTATATCCTTGAGAACAATCCTCTCTCCTCGTATTCACCTCCTCGTTTGCTTTTATTTTCCATAGAACCAGCAAATTGGAGCCTTATTTCGATCTAAAGCGAAGGTGAAAAACCCTTTATTAGAAAGGAGCACGATTAGAGAAGGACAAAGATTGACTAGAAAAGAGAAAAGGTAGTAATTGTTCCTTACCAGCAGACCGCCTCGCATGCGGCAGAAAATATTTAAAACTAATATACCGTTATGTATGTAAGCTGTTGTTAAATGACTATGATTATTTCATTAATGTAACATTTCTTAAAGTGAATAATCCTAGTAAACATCGGATTTTTATGTTGCATACATGGAGTGGAATCACCCTCTACCACACTACGTAGAGGCGACTTGTAGGGTGTCATGTAAGTATGATATCGATGACCTCTTTTGGTTTTATTATTTCACCCTTGTTGTCTGACTGAATTTCATTTAAACTAAGCTAGGAGCCAGTGCTGCTCTTGCCACGACCATGTACTTTGTTAACAGTGGCTCCAAAACAGGAGTGGATAATAATGTCGTAATAATCTCGTTAAGAATGCGGTTGTTCTTTTGTGAGCATCACGACCCAGCGTCAAATCCCTCACTTAGTATTCCCTGAGAAAGGTAAGGGAGAATAATCATTGGTTTGATGGTGCAACACGAGGGCGCGTATGGGATATTGCGTTTTTTTGTGCATGCGCTCCAATTACACGGACAGGAACTCGTAAAACCGCGCTAACTTCCTCGTGACGCGCGAACCTTAGTGAGCTTACGCGACAAAGATTTGCAAGGCGTTTTTTTTCTCTTCCGTTACGAAAACAATGAAGGAGAAAGGATAGCTAACAGTGGCAAGATGAATACCGTCCCATACCGCGGGGTTTCTTCCACATCTTGGCACTTCAAATTTGCTAAAGTGGACTGTACCACGTTGCGCAATTTCCTGTCTCATCCTTCTTCGTTGATGACATATAACATGCTGGTCGCGTTGGAAATTGGCAGAGACAGCTGTCGTGACGTCATTCGTGCCCTTCCGCAGCACTCCAAATGTTGAGAAGCATGGCTTACCACATAAATTAACAAAGATCACTGTCACTGGCTGGAATATCAGCACGTTAATGCTCGGCGTTTTGTCAAAAAATCTATTTGAGGGGCAAAAATTACATATCTTTCGAATAAGGGGCTTATATTTACAGATAAACAGTAATATTATTAGAGAAGAATCTTTTAAAAGGCGTTTGGGAACCATTTATGCACAAGAGTAAAATCAACAGACCAAATTTCCCACTTACTTATTCTTAGCAAACAAAATGTGGGTTTCAACCGCTTACGAACACATTAAACGGTGTTTCCGGCTTGACTTGGCAGAGTATCTCCGTAGAGAGTAAAAATAATAAATCTGGCTGAAAAGGACATAATATGTTAAAACTACGTTCATGTGATAGAAGTTTTTAATAGTGAAGTTTACGGTTTCAAAAGAAGTTTTCCATGTTACCGACTTGGTACCGTCATCAGGTATACAACTTGTGTTCATTTATTTAAGTATAGAAATTCAAGAAAAAGGAAACATCACCTCAACCAAATCCCCAAATCCCATCACGTAAGGCATTAGATGGAATATTCGCACCGATGCAATTTCAACACAAAGATCCTTCGCAGTTATCATAAGGGACGCCCCAGAGACGCACTGGAGCAATTGGAAATCAATCACCACACGAAGCAAAAATAATACGATACAATTCTCCCAAAGAGCAATGTGCTCAAATACTTCCCTCTTATTCTGGCCCCCTATTTTTAAAACTGTCAACCAATCAATTTTGCATCCCTCGGCTTCGCTGATTCCTTAACAAATCCCCTGGACGAAATCCTCTAGGTATGATGATCTACACTCAGGTCATCTTTCCTCTACGCCACTACAAATCCTCTATCCCGCTTCCAAATTGTATGGATACATGCAAAGTATATATGTACATATACGTGTTTATGTGTAATCGCACACATGTATAATGCATGCATCCAAATACACAGATATATTTATGATACATGGACAACAAAACATTTAATACTTGCCTTATGAACCCGTCAGAATAGTCGATGAAAGTTTACAGGCAAATAAAGAAACCTAAGGAATTACCGAAAATATCTATATTCCCACAGGTGAATGCCGTAATAAATACAGTTCAAGACGAAAGATTATAGTTGTAATCAAATTATGACGCCTCGGCCATGAAGCGCGCACCGTGCTGTAAAGAATACTTCTGTTACTAGTACCGTCAGCGCATCAGCGCGTCAGCATCAATTCCATGTCAATTCTCGCCACATCACGTTCAAACAACCTGCATCGCTAGGAATGCTTCAACAGTGACCTAAATATCTGTCAAAATGATCGTAATTTTTCCTTTTGTCAATAATTACCATAGAACTTGGTAACCATCGGTAGTAATCAAATCTAAGTATGCTTTTCATACGTGAGAGAATAGCTCACCTCCCCTACTCCTTTCTAAGACTCGGCTAAGAGCCAAGGAGTGTGAATTTCACACATTTAGTGTAGGAGAGCTATTTCCTTTCCACGTGTCACTCACCAGACGGTATCTTACGAAGTGTTAGCGACCGGAAAGACTCTCTCGTCGATTGACCAAAGCTCTAAACTCTAGGTTGATACGCCTATGAAAAACTGCCCAAACAGAATGATGGATTACAGGTTAGAAGTTTGACGATAAATCCCCGGGCTCTTTTGCTCGACCCGAAAATAAATAATTGGACAATAACCCGCATCTCACCCGCATTCGTCTGTAATGAGCAGTAACGATGGGCAGTAACAAAGAAAAAAAATACTGAAGCCAGAGAAGATTAATTTTTTATCCAATTTTGTATTGCATGCATTTTTCACCACTTAATCGATTTATGCTGAACGTGGCCCAGAATTATAGGAGTTCGTACATTACATAGCAAAGGATTAATTAGAATAAAATAGACAAGGGAATATGACAGAGTTTCACCGACCCCTTGAACATTGGAAAATATTTTTTTAATAAAGAACTATTTATTATAAACGAATGCCAGTACCTGTCTTTGAGATTGTTGATTTCAGGAAAATATTTTAACCTGAATTTATTCCAGCGCTCTTAGTGTTTGCAAAATCAATAATAACCTGTAGATATGAGATAATTTAAATGAGTTGACCTCAACTATTAAAAATTGATATTTGAGATGAGTCGGCTACTATGGCCGTTAAAATCTCAATTATTTTCGAGACAATACTTTCCAAAAGGAAGTCAACATTTTTTAAACAATATATATATATATATATATATATATATATATATATATATATATATATATATATATATATATAGAGGAGTACAACTATGGTACCCTGGGAGCCGCCTCGAGGCCGTGTGGCAGGGGTATAGAATGGTAATAAAGAGTGGCTAGTAGAGGGGGATCAGGAATAAGATAAGTGTAAAATGATTCTGGTGTCAACAGAACATTGATTAAATACTCCTTGGCCCATGCATCTTCCGCTGAGTTAATCCTCAATATGTGTCCACATTGTGAGTGACTTTACGATAAATTAAGCAAAATTATATCCGGAACCATCAATAACGAGAGCATGTGATAGTGGTGATGCCATTGCGCGCACCATAGTCGACTGCTTTTGTGGTTGATCTGTGCCAATTTGACTCCTACAACTATTGCGCTCGAGACTGCTCATTTGAACGCACGCATACGAGCACACTCGACTGTTTCAGTTCAAACGTTTTCAGCGCACTTCACTTTCCGAAAAGCGAGTTTTTAGATTGAACTCGCCGAAATATTTTTATTACTGTATTATTAGCCCCATCGTACTACAGCAGGAGAGTTGATATCAATAAAATTAGAGATTAAGTGTAGAACAGATATATTTATGATGCCATTTTTCTCACGAACGCTAAGAGATGAGAATAACGTTTTCCGAGTGTGCTAGGGGGGAAAATATTCGATTCATAATTAGTCCAATGTACGTATATTCATCCCCTGCCACACACACTAGCGGTGGCTTGAAGGGTGGCTTGAACACGAGTTCGAAATTCGTTATTTACCATCATTTACCTTCATTTACCGCTTACTTTCACTTTAAAAACCCAAAAATTACGACAAAACGACGCAAAATGAATTAAATTAATCCATAACAATGCACGTTGGGCCAGTCCAAGAAACTTGAGTTATCGTTTCGTGATCATTGACCACAAACTTAATGAGATAAATAGAAGTAAGGCTGGCATTAGCTTGCAGTGTAATACGCTCATATATCCAGGATGGCGATCACGGAGAAACGGTCGTGATAAGGAATCTTCTCTAAGACATGCCTTCTTAAAACCTGGAGGACTCCCGTCAGGATCTCCATTCCTGCGCCACCAATCCCTTGCAACACAAAATAGACCCGGTCTTCAGAAACGACAAGATCCCCACGTCTGTGTACCTCGCAGGAGTACGTGCGTCTCCTTCCTTTGCCCACCTCCGTGTCAAGGGGGGCCCCAAAAACCTTAACTTTGCTGTCATAAATAAATTCCCTGAACTCCCGGAAGAGAAGCCTTTTATGATGCTTTCATTAAAGAGGAGTTTTTCGTGGTTGTACTTCGGAAAATTCTTTCCGAATCTCATGCTTAAGCTCTTTCAATACAACTCGCATAATTCCGAACTTCAAATGGGTCAGTGAGGATTAAGGTGTGGGAATGTTAAAAGAATCCAAGAGTAATTCCTTCCTTTTATGGATCAATTTTAGGCGCGAATCTGATGATGTAATCATTCACGAGATATGACAACAAACAGGATCACCTTATCTAAATTGATGTAAGAGCAGTCGTCTAGGGACTTATAACCATATTAAAAGAGTTGGTAATTTTCCACAAAATCAAACAATTCCTCGGAGTGAAGCCTGAAAGTGTCAAGTATATACAGGGACTTATTTAATGGCAATGCAATATGGACGTTTTTTTCTTTCTCCGACAAAAGATTTTGTTCTTTTTGAAATGTGTCCTGATGGAAAACACCTAGATTCTATTATTTTATTGAACTATTTATGTGCCGATGGCGCTGAAAATTCGCTTTTCTTTCACTCTATGTATTCTCATGTCTACTCGATGAGTCAACAAAGTAAGCAAATTGGCGAAGGAATCGCCATTTAGCTTGTAATTTTCAAAATTAAATTAGCATTCGCGAGGTGCGCAGAGAGCCGAACAGGTATAACCCGAGTCCTCTCTGCAGTGTTTTCAACAGAATTCATTTGTCATCTACATTCGAAGACTTCTTTAATTGATGATTCGATTTATTTTATCTCATCGTCCTTCTGCTGTGACATATTTCAATCGTTCCAAAGGTCTCTTTTATGCTGGTGTTATCGCTCTCACCACCGTAGAAAACCACACCCATATCTATACTTTTCATGAATTGTTTCATTACTTCCGTTCCGTTCATCACTTCCTTGTTGGTTATTCGCAGCATTTTATTCTCACAGAATGTCCTTCTTACTTACGCCGATCCGCTCTCTCATGTTTATTGATGCTTACAATGCTGTAGATTCTGTTTCCAAAGTAACAACACAGTTACAGCCGTCGTAGTGTCAAATTGACGTTGCCTCCTTTCACATAGCATATTTTGCACCTTTTTACATTGATATTTAAGCTGTTTTTTTACAAAAATAATATATAATTTAAAAAACAGGGACTGGAATTCTAACACTCTCCGTCAACCATTAAAGAGGCGCCTCACAGGGCGGGAATTATGAATAAGTGACGTGAATTCCACTCCTCTTAGTATGGTGGATACAACACGAGCAAAAAAACCAAAAACGTTCGAGAGCATTCAGCCGACAATGTAAAGGTATGTATATGTAGACAGTTTACCGGTCAACCTGTATGCTCTGCAATCACTGTATTGAAAGAGCTGCCATTAAAAGAAGTTGAGGGTATATTTGATAATTCTGCCTTAACCTGATACAGTGGCGCTTTCACTGGGAGTATCAGGATGAGCGTAGTACGGCCAAAAGCCCCCTTTCTCCCTTCCTACCACCACTGATGAATTATCGGCACCACCCCACTGTCCTCATCAACTCTCAAATGTCCTTCCTCTTCTTCTTCCGTTTCCTTTCTTTTCTCGCCCAATACCGACTTGTTAAACGTCAGCGCGGTGTGCGGGTGGGCAACATCATTAGCACGTGATGCCATGAACACCTCGGAACAAGAACACTGCCCATTTTCCTGGAACATCGATCGGGGACACTGCGAATATTTTCGTATTAACGGCTGAGGTGAAGCGGAAATTGCCAAATTAGATGAAAGGCAGAGATGGATTGCAAGGCGGGGGTCAGACCGAAGGACCCAATTTCCAATTTCTTTCTCCCCTCTCGCCTCTCTCCTTCCTCGGTGGTTTGATGCCGGGCGACCTGAAGGGACAAAAGTCCTTCGGTCACCCGGACAGGCAGTTTAAATGTCCTCGAACGACTCGGAGAAACAGATGTAAATGCACCCAGCATTCGACCACAGGATCCAAGTACCTCCTCATTCTCTTCCACCCCACGTCTCCAGGGAACTGTTGGGCACTTATCTCAACACTTAAAGCGACTATTCCGGTGATTATTTCATCGAGTGCTAAAATCCTGAAATATCCGCCGATCCTGTACGTCACGTCCGAACATCCCGATGAAAAATTGAGGGTAGGTTCCCAAGGGAACGCTGTCCGACGGGGAAGTCCGTTTCTTTTCTATCCTTCGTCCTCACTGAGAGCAGCGGATTAGGTTGGCGGGAAGTCGACCTCGAGTCCCTTTCTAAGTGGCCCGGCGTAAAAAGTATTTTTGACCTCCTACCCCCTCCCCCTCCGCCATCTCTTCTTACAAGGTGTTCGGACCGATTTTAGTACGCATATAGATTTCGATGAAATTTGGCAAATAACATAAATTTCTAAAGACCGTCGATTAGTATGAATGACAAAAACTATGTTTTACGAGTTGCCGCCGAGTTAGTTTAATCAGAATTTATGGATTTTTAACGGGTTAGTATGAACAGATAATTTATTTTTAATATAAAGTAATCTCCCGGTTAAGGTAGGTTTTGGATGGACAAAACTACCAAATAAATATTTAGTGACTCTTAACAAAACACAATCCAGCAACCTAATATACATCAAGTCCCTCTTCATCTCTATGTACTTCTTTCCTCCATTCATCCCGTCCAACATCCCTATCATGTTCCTGCCCTTTCTTCGTTTACCTAACACTCTCCCCTCTATAACAGTCTTCAACATCCCACTTCCGATCAATACGCCCTTCATCCATTTATCCTGCCTCCTCAGGATTTCTCCCAACAAACCCCTCTCTTCGCCCCCCATACCTAGTACATCCTCATTTGTTTCCCTTTCGGTCTATTTCATCTTTTGCCTAGCGCAATTCTTCTCCTTACTTCCCTACTACTTTGACCATGTTAGTCCAAAACACTACAGAGATACGTAAACTGTTCTACCTGCTCTATTTTTTGCCCTCCTACTTTAATGTTAAGCTTAGCCTTTTTCATTCTAGAAAATCGCATAACCTTTGTTTTATTGATATTGATTCTCATCCCGTATCCATTACCCTGAATTTCCAATTCACTCAGCAATGCTTGCACCCTTGGCTGACTGACAAACTAAAGCTTGGCCATCAGCAAACCTAACTGATTTTACAAATTCCCCGCCCACTTTAACTCCTACCTCCAGTTCTTCCCATGCCTCTTTAATCATTTCCTCTGCATACAGGTTGAACAGCAACGGTGATAATGGGCAACCCTGCATTACACCTCTTCCTAACACTGCCCATCCGGAATCCCCGTTTCCCACTCGCACCTGAGCAGTCTGAGACATGTGCAGGTTGCGGATTAGTCTCCTGTCTCTCCAATCTATTCCTGTTTTCCGCAATACTCTCATTAATTTTCCCCAATTCACTCTATCAAACAAAGCTCTGCGAATTGAACACAATGTTCCTAAACCTGTGCCTATTTATTTATTTAGCATTAGTCCGAAAGCAGCACATTTTGGCTTTTACATCGGACCATTATCATTGATAAAAATAGTCACATTTACACACACTCAAGCCCTAGGTAAAAGTCACATTTACACACACTCAAGCCCTAGGCAAACCCACCTAAACATGACCTATACCTAAAAATGATATAATCTAACTGATACCTTTCTGGGCCATCTGAAATTTTCCATGTGTACCTAAGCCTTTTGTGGTGTCTAATATTGATGACTAACCCCTGTCTCCTGTAGAACTCAATTGCTTTCTCCCCATGGTCATTCCTCGTTCAGTTCTCGGCGAAGTGATTAAGTCAGGTTTGCAGATGATCAAGTCGGACACGTGAAGCATTGGAGTGGTTTACAGGAAAATATGAGATGTGTGGGATGAAGATTAACTACAGGAAAACAAATGTACTGAGATTTTCTTGAAGTGGAAAAGCTTTGTTAAACATTAAAGAAGAAGGAAATGAATTGGAGCATGCAAAGCACTTAACGCATTTGAGCAGAATTGAAGAGTAAAATGGGTTCAGTGGCGGGAACATTAGAAGGAGCATTGATTTGGCGAAAGGAGCATTAACAAAAAGCGAATGAATGACTAGTACGCTCAGTAAAGATGTGAAGGATATATTGATAAAGACTTTGAAATTTCCGTATGAATCTCAAACCTGATCATTGAGGTAAGATGATGGGCGTAGATTAGAGGCTTTAGAGGTGTGGCTTCGGAATGAAGAAAGACGATAAGCAATATAGAGAACGACGAAGTTTTAAAAGGTGGGGAAAAATAAATTTTCCGTGGGAAATCCGAATAAGGCAGAAAACAGGGTGGAGGGAATAAATATTGAGGGGGATGTCAAAGGCCACGATGGAGGGGGAAACGTTGGGTAAGCGGGGTGGAAGAAGGAAGAAAGTAAACTTTTAAAAACAGCATTAACGCATGCAGAATATGGTTTCTACGGCGACAACGTGATACCCTGCAGCGATCGTGATCTAGGGTGTGATTCCACGCGAGGCATGAAACATAAAAATTAAAATTTTTCTTAATTTTTAGTATCAATAAATCTGTAAAGTATTCTAAATAATGAAGATTTTGCTCACTACAACGATATGAACTTTAATATCTGTATGCTATATACTTCTCTACGGATGGCAAAACAGCGAAGCTGGAAATAACGAGGGGCAAATATGAGGAAATTTACGCAATACGCCGAAGCTAATTACCGTTAGGGACCGTCCAAAACCTACCCATAATTGGTAGGATATCTTGAATTAATGAATATGGAAGATAAGACCCTGATGGTGGCCCCCGTAACATCGAAACAATAACCTTCTGCCGCACTAGAAATGAGGGCATGAGAGAGCAATTGGGGTCGGGAGTGGACGGATTCGTTCTTAGAAGTGTCGATTACGGATGCGCGAACCCCCATAATTGGAATTCGGTCCAAGGGATCGGGACACAGCACCCCTTCGTCGTTTACTGAGTATTGAAGATGCTACGATGCATACCTTTCCACAGGACTCCTTGCTGGATGTCCTGTTCTCAGCATACTATATCTACTGTCCACTGAATATTGGAGATGGCGGTCGTGCTTAGCGACGGAAGACCGATCGTGGGTTATTGAATGACTTGCGGTTAGGATTAAACGTATGGCGCACTTGAGGCGAGGGCGATGGATATCTTGGTCGAATTCATGTTTATATGGGAAATAACAAGGCATTTAAGTTTTTCATTTGCTCTTTCAGCATCAAGTCTCCATGATTGGCTGTAAATGCCGCGTATGAAACAAAATGGAATATTGCTATTGAAAAAAATAATTAAACGAAACAAAATATTCATATTATAAATTATTTTCAAAATATTGCTTCTTCAAGCTAGCTAATTCGGAAAGTTGACTTCATCTGAAGGTCAACAGAATTCAATGGCAATTAATGTAAACAATTGATATCATCATTTTCAATTAGATTGCTAAGTAGCGATAATAGACGACCAATGAACGCCCATTTTTCCAGAAAAATTATCATCAACAAGCAATGCTAAACTGTACGAAATACTAATAAGACTGTTTATGCACTACCAAGACTACGGTAATAGATATTGTAATTACTTTTCTTCTCTTACTTTATAAGAATTTTAAACCTGCCAAATCCTGAATACGTTCCTGTAAAATAAATAGCCTTAGCTCACACCATTAATAATTGGGGATTCCACACGCGCAGATTTTAAAGTTAAAGTTATTCCACGATTTATAAAATTCTTATATTATGCATTGAAATACAGTGAAGTCGAATGTCCCGAATTTTGTTAAAAAAATAACCTCGCATGCACTCAAAGAATGTTAACATTCACTAATGTGCACCTCATTAAAAATAAAAACTGAGCCTCGAAATGCTGAATGCATTTCATAAACGAAGCATTCGTTTAAAATAATTTCGCTGTCATAGCCTGAAAAAACATGGTTGAATTGTGCTTGGACTTTTTAAAATAGTACTGTAATTAATAAATATAACTTTTTTAATTGGATTAATACTTTCGACAAATTTCAGAAATGCGCAGTAATTGCCACCGCATTTCTGATGCAACAGTATTGCGACTTCCTACAAATAACTGTGCCAATGGCTGGCCTATATAGGCGCTTGAAATTAGTCATTGCCTCCATTTTAAAGCAAGCCCTCTTATCAAAACCTCAAATTCCTCTCGGCTCGTGGATACTCCTCCATTCCTCCAGTCGCGGCGCCTCAATTTTTGGGTCGTTGGACGCCAGATACGGATCTGAGACCTAGAATGTTTCAGTCTCCATTTAATCTGTACCACACAGAATCGATGACCTCCCCATCACGTTGTTAAAAAATTCAACTATCTTGGGTGTAAGCGCATATTTTCGCTGAGTATTCTATACCAATCGGCAGCGATTGATACGTTTTTTGAATTCAATATTATTAATCAACTAATAGAGGTGGATCCATTTCACCCCGTAAATCACCATTGGGATACATGTGATCACATGATAGCGGATTTTAGGATACCAGCCGTAAAGGAAAATTTTTGAATCGATCAAGTAAGTCATTTAGCGAATAAAAAGTATTATGTCATAGAGTGATTTGAATAGTTGCGAAATTATTTTCTGCTGTCATGATAGAAAAATTTATGTATATGAGACAAATATTTCTCGTATTCAGCTCCTAACCGTCTGCTCCTGCCAATATCATGTGAGATTAGAATTATATCTATGGCTTCAACAATATTCGTACATGTAATTTTTGTCGATCAGATTAACAATCTACATCTGCATCTTATCTTAACCTACAAGCCGCAACGAGACCGTGTAGCGGGTAGGTACGGTGAACAATTACAGATTCACTTTGATAACCACCAACATTTTAGATTCAATGCGAAAATATTATTTACACAGTTAGTTAAAACTCGCATTGATTTCATATGTATATTAGCATTATTATAATTCATTTTTTTGCAATTAGGAAACACAGAAATAGTTATTATAAAATGATATTTTATAGAAGGTTTGCAAGTCGAAACTATTCACTTGGCCTGAAAATTATCTTTCAAAGGACCCCTGATTACTGTGTACCAAAAAGAAGTTGAATTTGTAAAATAACGCTAAACCAACATAACAGCGTTACTAGTTTTTTAGAAGAATTAGGTAGGAAATCGAGCAAATCGAAGGTTGAATTTTAGACAATGTTTCTAACATAAATAAATGGCAGGGCTCTTTTGTTAGAATGCTAAAAAAATATAAGTAGTCCTGTCATACTACGTTCGGTAAGATCATGAAAGCAGGATTAGAAAAATAAAATATAAAATCGACAGTTTTAAAATTCCATTTTTAACACAAGCGATCGTGTGTGGATGAGAATATTTATCAACGAAGTCGATTAGGGGAAAACATTTTTTACGAGGCAGCATAGTTTGTAACCATTATTCTCCCAACTCATATTTCATTTGCAACCTTTCCTAGCGGCTCATCTCGCTAGAGTTGTTTAGAATTTTACATACCAGTCAGCGAGTATATATAATACGTAATACACAGAAAAACTCAGCAAGGGCATGCGGTGGGTAGTGTTAGAACTCCGACCTTTTATGAATAAATTTGTACTTATAAGTAAATATAAATATATATTTGCACAAACGTATTTACTTAAGGTCACTTCCACACATACATATATGCCTATGCACATTACGATTACGGGCGTGTTTGAGAAAAAACCTAAAAATTAGCTTTTTGAATAAAAAATCTAGGCGTGATCAGGTTTGATTTTGTTATGCCTACACGTCATGCGAGGGATAAACGAGTGCCTGAATCTGCGTGTGGTTACGTCTGCATATCTTAGCATGTGTTGGAGTGATGATTAGCTTCCAGGATCAGTTTAATTTTCAACATTTATTTAAACTATAAAATTCATTTAATTCAAAAATGAAAAAAAAATTAGTTATTCCAAACGGTATTATCACTGACTCAAAAAAGAGTGGTAGATACCACTACTGATAGATTCAGGTACTCTCACACGATTTATAGCAACAAAAAAATCGAACAAAATCACCAGAATATTTTTCAAAAGTAAAATTTAATAATTTAATCAAACGCCCACTATTGCATGGTGTAGATAGGTATGTAAGCGTGAATGAAAATCCTATATTCATCAAGTTGACAGACAAGTTTTTCTCCTAAATTCCATCGGAATACGAACAAGGATTAGCATAATGAAAAAGGACCATATATATATTCGCTGAATGTTCTTTATGGATGGATACTCGTGGATATCTTATTTCATATATTCAAGAGCTAATGAAAATTGATCTACGCAGAATATTTTAGTTTTTTTCCACTAAACGTCATTAAAAACCTAGAGTTTTCCGGCTCCAAACCTGGGCCTCGAATTAAAAGTTTAATACATCTACGGGTTAAAGAAAACACCCATGCATGCCTGCAGCACATTTCAAATCAAAATCTGCGATAGTAATGGCGTAAGATTGGTCGCGTAAGAGAAACAAACCAACGGATTTTCTAATTTAAATCTTAATAAGTTTAATTTATTTTCCTATCGGAGACAAGTTCAAATTGAAAAAAAAACTTGCGAAGTTAATCAGGATAAAACTTTCCAAGTAAATAAATGAAAAAATTATAGGTATTATAACCTCAAATCATTGCAATACATGTAAAAATACATTTTTGAAATAAAACGTGCAAAACACTGTGAATACTCCCGGTAGAGGGCTCCAGATGTTAGGGGCTGGTAACTATTAAAAAACCTCACCTCCTCGTTGCCCTGGCTACCAATTTCAGGTCTTATCGCGCATGAGATTATGGTACGAATGCTACTTTCACAAATAAATTTCCCCAAGTTGAATCGACGGAACGAAATGAATTGTCTCAGCCATCGTAGTATCTTAAAAATCCATTTATTATTTCTCTATAGCAGTTAAGAAACGTCCCACCGCAATATGGAATATATACGCTTCAGAAAAAAAGTTTGGTTTCGAAATTTCCAAAAACATCCAACGAGTGCCATGCATTTATCCATTTTTTATTATATTTATGTCCATATCGACGTTCAACGAAAGATCTAGAAAAACCACCCGGGTTCAGTTAGGTAAGAAGCTGCTCTCACTTTGAAAATTAATTGAAAATAACTTCTAATAGTAAGTGTGGGATTTTTCCAATGTACTATCGTACCCGCACGACAAGGCGGATAATTCAAATGAAACAAAGCGCGATCCTCAGGATGCGTTTCTGCTTGAAAACTTCAGCTTCATTCATGCTTCGCAAAAAGCCCGCCAATATTGTCGCGAAAAAAGAGATGAAGCCTCAAGGGACTCACTTTGCAAAATGGAGAGGCAAAAAAGGCATGACTTTGTTTGTCACGATGAGGAGCCAGAGAGGACAGAAAACGGGGGAGGACGAGAGATGGAAAGAGAGATGAATAAGCTGGGAAATCCCAGCCACTGACGCAGGTCAACCAATAAGCATTCACTGGAGAATGGGCTCGCCTCAAACGCTATAGATCCCCTCCCTTCCAGGCACTCGCTCGGGGCCACTCAGCGAGCATCGACCAAGAGAAACCAACTCCTTTTATATACGGCCTCGGGTGGGCATTTGTTGTCAGATCGCAACAGGCCTTTCACCGTCGCGGTTGTGTTGTGCGATCTTTTTGGGAGTGTGAGACGAACGCCTTCGTTTGCTGGGATACCGCGACTTCGTCATTGCGTCATTGGCCGAGGAGACCTTACCGCGGAAGCAACTTATCGCATCGCTCTCCCCGCAGAGGAGCTGCTGAATTCGAAGAAAGAGTGCAAGAAAAACAGGTAAGCGAATACTTTCGAGCACCTTGTTCAGTGAGGGAGGTGATTTCGAATCGATTGCTTCCTTGCTCCCCGTCAGTTACCTGCGTTTTCGGGTTGAGGGATAAGAGTTGGCAGTTTATACCGAGGAATCATTGGATGGAGGTCGCCGCTCGTTAAATTTTCCGCCAGAGAACTTTTGTTTGTTTATTGGCGCGTGAGGAACAAAGCTTTCCCGGGAAGGAACTCCTCGTGATGCGGTGGCGGAAAAAATATGCGATAAGATCAGGTCGGGCTACTCATAAACATCTTCAAAGCCAATGGGGTTCTCCAATGTGGCTTCCGGTTTTTTCGACTGCTTAACTCTTACTGGTGGCCTGCCCATACAGTGTCGGGTGCTGTTGAAGCGAATACGTAATTATTCCCAAGTCGCGAAGATTCTAGTGGGGAAGAATAACTACTCAAGTACCAGTTAGTCGGTTTGTGCGATACGTGTTATTTTTTTGTGAAATCCGAAATGTACGACGATGGGTAAGTGGTTGCTTTTATTATATTCGGGGGATTTAAACTAGAAGAAGGGAATCATAATTTAATCAACCTATTTTGAATGTTCTAATAACAAGGCGGAGACGTGAGAATGAGGGAGGATCCTAACCTATAACTTCGACAAAATGAAATACATATAGTTGATTATTTAAAAATGAGGATTTCCCTTTTTTTCTGACATTGAGTGTTTGGTGAAATATTTACAACTTTATTCCCAAATTCCTTCGTTTGTTACTAAGGTCATTTATCTTTCCTTTAATCTAGGGACTCGTACAATAGGTACCCACGGGTATACATGATAAATATTTTTGTAATTATAACGGTCACTGTAGGGCGAAATGAAATGTGTGACGAGTAGCAGTTTTATACCAATTTACTGATTTAATAGGTCTTAGGAATAAGCTATGGTAATGCCATTTAGTTTGAATTTTATGTTCCATCAGCCATGACATTAATCTGGAAATTTTAACACTGGTTCACTTAGCATTCCCCAAACCAATTTCCACTAAAGTAAAGATACCCACAATGCACAAGGATTCGACGGTGGAGTAAACAGCTTCGCACAAAAAAATTCGCATTGGGGACGAAACCGGTCGACATTTAAACAAAATTGCACGGTAAAATTAAATTCATAAAATAGCCATAGCACTTTCAGTGGTCAGTTACATATCAGTAAAATTATGAGAGATAAAAACCAATGCTTATTGTTGAATAACATAAGGTAGGAGGTTCTTAACTGTATGCCACCAAAAAACGTGAAAGGGACCCTTTCAGTATAAAAGCGTTGGATGCCATTGACGGCAAAATAAATAGCACACAATTTTCATTGCTTTGAGTAAAATTTTCTCACGATGAATGCTATTCAGTCGTTAAGTGAACTTCGTAACTTGAACCGTATAATTTTCTCTTGTGAGATATCCTAATGCCCAAAAGAACATTTGAATCTTCCACGATCAGCTTGGTCGCGAAGTCAAGATTGCTTGCCAAAACGTACACGCTTACCGCTTCCTTGGATCGATGACCTTCCGAACTCATGTAAGGCCATAGTCAAAAGAGCAAAGGGTGGGCGTTCACGAGTATTCACAGCCTTGAAGATGTTATTGATTGTAAAAAAAATAGCTTCGTTCCTACAGCCGGTTTGAAATGTGTGTGTCACCGCCAAACTACTGATATGTTACCCGTACACTATAAAAAGGAAAATGTGCTTATTGGCGCAGAAAGAGCTCGCGAAATCACTTTATCTAAATGGAAGACAAAATGTTGATACTTGCCGGATGTTTTGTTACGATTCACTTTGAAAGACGACAAGGGGATGCGTGTAATGGGTTGTAAGAATACCATTATTTAGAACCACCATCCATCGGGTTACCAATAATTCATTCAGTATCCTATTAGTGCACCCTAGTTTAAATTTACTTTCATATCCTATTAGTTGCATGACGCAAAATAAGCGTACCATGATCTAGAATATTTTCTTCCGATCATTTTTGTCACCGCAGCGTATTTCTTGAAAGGTTCGTGTCCCCCCAATGTTATCACAAACTAGTCCTCCATAATATACAACACACTATGGTCCACCAATTCACGATAGGTTTTGGACATTAGACATTCAACTTTAAGGTCCTAAAAACAACACGAAAGAAAACATTTACTTTAAGATGCGTGCTCTTACATCACTGCCCACCTTTTTCGTGTTAGTATTTTACATTTTATTTAAATCAGCATAAAACCGTCTCATTCTCTTCTTCCTGCAATCTCATTTTCGTAGTCACCAGATCTAATAGGCCGTACCCCCGACTATCGGCTACTCCCCAACTCTACTTTCTAGTCGTCGCAGATTTCGATTTTGGGTCCTACACAGTATAACGTTCTATCACGGCATCTGTGCTTGATAACTTGGCGGGATAAAAACAGCCATCGACCTGAAAGCCCGTTCAGTTTCCAATCCGAATACAGAGGTCATGCCTTTGCTGATGTTTTCATTTTGCACCAGCCAGCTTCCCTTTTTTCCCGCCACGATTCAATACATATGTTGTATTCTCAGACCGCATAGGTATATTCCCTTCTCCTAGCTCATCTTATGAAAATATCCGATGTTTCTTAATCCTTGCGACACCAGTTTCCCATCCGTAGAAACCTATACGCGACGCAAACGTATAAGATAAGGTTTTCTTTACACGGCTTAAGTCCCCGTCATAAACTCCCTCTCTCACGAAAATTCTTTTACTCTCCTTAATTAGCCTTCTTGCGTCATCAAATGCTCACTTCATCTGCGCAAGGATTAGACGCCACTTGATCTTCCTCGGGTTACGCGGGAACCGAACCAGGATGTTTTCAAGACAGCCATTCTAGAGAAGGAACTAGAATTTATTTGTCAAGCGTCATCAATCTAGACCAACACGAATAATGCTTAATCATCTGAAAATAGAAAATTACAATGCATATAAATTTGCAGAGGAAGGGTAAAAGTGAATTTGGATGCTACCTCTCTTCCGTTAGGGCAGTGAGAATCAGAATTTTTGATCCCTTCAGATGATAGGAGTCGGCTTCTTGTAATCCCAGGGTGAAATTATAGCAATGTTTTAAGTATCAATTGAGAAGGCCTTTTAAACGTAGGGCGGCTGAATTATAATGGTTCGATCGGTATTAACGGTTAGAAAATATAGAACCTCGACGATCAACGAAAAAATCTTAGTTGCTTTCACATCGGTATGTGGAAGCACGTCTTCGTAATAGCATAATTGCAAAACTTGTATACACTGAGGGGAATACAAGTCCATTCCGGAAGGCGAAAGCATAATCTCTCAGAAAATGGTAATATGATACAGCGGACAGTAGGGTTTGCAACTGATATGCCTTCAATTATTCTTTCACGGAAGAAAACTATGCAATAGCTTCCCCATTTCTTAGCCTCCATTAGTCTTTTTTCGTGTTAATGGATGGTCAACACAACAGTGCGATTTCTTTCACTCTTTTTCAATTCCGAATATACTGCCTCAACAAATGCCATCACTTGATCGATTATCTTCACGCATTCGTCGCCCTCGTTGTCCTTCCAAGAGACGCAAGGAGATATGTACCCACTCGTACTTATTGAATATGTATTGGCTCGATCTCGCTTCGATGATGCCGTCGTGATGAGCTGCGACGGAATTGCCAACGCCAAAGTCAAGGCTTCTGAAGATCCTTTGCATTCACATCACGGGAAAGAATAAATCGAACTTTTGCTTATCTTATGTAGTATACGTTGAATCAGACAATATGGTGTAATAATAATAATTGCAAAGCACCTTTAACAATCACTAATATGAAACGTGGTCACAAACTCTTTGGGCAAACAAGAAATATTATATATTTATTTATTTATACCGCTGCCACCTTTCTCGAAGGAGAGAAGAAAGACACTCCGTCCTTCTCTCCCTTGAGAATGGTGACAGCGCCACCGAAAATTCGGAATGCGTGTGAGTTTCTACATATATATATATATATATATATATATATATATATATATATATATATATATATATATATATATATATATTATATATATATATAAATATATTTTATTTATATATATAAATTCATTCACATGCATATAGATATAAGGAAAATGATCATGCAAACGCATTATTTTTTATCATTATACGTAATCTATCGGTTAAGGTAAGTTTTGGATTGACGCAACTACAAAATAATTGTCTTCCGTTTCCTAGCAAAATATAACCCAACATCCTACTCTATAACAAGCCCCTCTTCATCCCCGTACACTCCTCCCTTCATTCCGTCAAACATCCCTATCCTATTCCAGCCCATTTCTCGTTCGCCCAGCAGTCTCCACTCCTTCACAGTCTTTAACATCCCAATGCCAATGAATATACTTTTCATCCATTTTTTCTTTCTCCTTAAGATTTCCCCTACCATTTTTATTTGTTATTAATAACTTGTCATGCATGACTTCTATTTGGGTGTGGCGAGGTGTTTCCTTGGGCGCAGAGTAATATTGCACTGGAACCTTAAAATATCTGTAATTGAATTGACGAAGTCTTGAGCGTAATTTTGTCTGACTGCTGCTTATTTATTACTCGGCGATCGTTTTACCTTATTGGAATGAAATTCACAATAACGCAAAGAGAGTCCATGTTTAAATTGTAATGCATCTTGAAATCCGAAAACTCCCGGAGTATTTCCTGGCACTTTTGCTTCCATGTTTTTAATCACAAAAAATCGCATGCGACCTAGGGGAAAGCGATCTATTGAATCATCAATGAAATCATTTTCGTACAACTGCAGATTCAAAACTGATTAATTTTCCTCAAAAAAATACGGAAAGAAACGGTTCGGTCCTGAACACCGAAGTTGGGTCTACCTTATCATTGATACGTGAGGGTATCAAACAAAACTCTGCGCGATAAAACAGAATATTAGTGGGAAGGTTGGGTTGAAGCGAATGTCAATTAGTATGCCGAAGGAGCCTCGAAGATGTGCGCTAGCGGAACGTCCCTGAAGGCACGATGAAGTGCCTGACGTCCTTCGGCGGACTCAGTCACCGTTGACAAGGAGCTGTGGGCGCAGGAGGCAAAAGCTTCATGAAGTCACAAATAAAAAGTGGCAGCCATTTACACGCCTTAAAACATTGGAATGGAATTGAGTAAAACTATTACTCTTCAGATTTTCGTTTTGAATGTTTCTGGGCACATTTGTACATATAGTAATGTGCCAGTGATGAGGTTCGAATTTTCACAAATGGGAATTATCCGTGAAGGCATAGTCACAACTCACCAGACCTCTAATGCTAGTCTGATGAGAGTCGAATCACTCGTTTTTATGTTCCTTTCCCAAGTTCAACCGAGAAATTCTTCGCATATTTATTCGAAACGAATCCTGTAAATAACTTGACATACTCTTCAGGGTTATAAATTGAACCACAATATCACAAGAAATTGCACCATTATTATAATGCATTATTTCAGTAATATAGGTAAATAAATATCAGTCTCAATCCCAAACTTTCCACTTGTTTATGTATGTATTTCTAAATGGAATTAAAAAGTCTAATTTGGCATTGCTATTAAATCAATCAACTCGATCAAGGACATTTAATTAAATTGTCGAAGGAACCGATCAAAAATAATGCTCAAGAATTTCAAAATAACATTCAGTTATACTACTATTTAAAAGTAACAATTTAGTCTTTGACCTTGTTCATTTTGACTCATTATTACTCATATCTTGGAATATTATTAATTTGTTCTGTAATCCATTCCGATGTATAAAATATTCAGTAGAGCAGTGTGTTTCTACTCAGGGGATACATTTTCTTATTTTCGCTTTAATGAGTGAAGTCCGCTTCGGGTCACCGGAGTAATTTTGGAGTATTCCTTCATGATCACCCGCAACTTTCACCATTAACTTCTTGACGAAGAGACTGAAAACAGCTGTCATCACTGCTGGGCGTCCGTGGGCTCATTTCAGGGTTCAACTAACTTTCAGTTGCTTCTACAGTATGCGCCCTTTCATTTCCGTTGCTTTCTCCCTCGCTCGTCGACTACCCACGCCGTCGTTGGCACAATTTTCACGCGGGGATTATCTATGACGTTATCCCAAACTTTCATTCACGTTTCGCCGTTACGATCGAATAAATCCGCATACCTGCTGCCTTCATTTGATTCATACCTCGTGTTGCATTGGCTCTATCACTCAAATAAATTTACTCGAGTGAAATTGCAATAATGTCAAACTTTTATAGGTATATGATGACGAGGACAGCTAATGGTTAAATGTCTGCAAATTAATGCAGAAAACCCTAAATTTCTTTCAAATACGTGAAAATTTTACTAACAAAAAGAGTAGTTGCAGACAGAGGTCTTTCCTCGCGTCCACGGCACCACTAAAAATTATGGTATCCCCTCCGTTCTTCTTAGCAATTAAAACATTTAAAAAAATTTATTCCGTTGTGCGCACGAAGCTTGCGCCACTGACAGTTGAATTATTCATGTTTTGAATATATAATTTTTTTTTGGTCTGGTTATCATTGTTTTCTGTTTTTGCTCTTCAAATTGAACCATTGTCGTGGAGGATTTTTTGTCTTCGGTCAGACTTCTCGAAAAAGACGCGTATAAGGTACAAGCCACGCAAAAATTATTTGGGGATAGAGTTGAACACAAGCGAAATAATTCTGGAGAGCCCACAGGTGATCAGTTTAACGTGATAGTCACGGTCATCCTAATGGGCTGAGTGGCGTGGAACGAAATAATGTCAGATTATAAAATTTTCCATGGAATAAAGTGTGTGATAATTTAGATAATTAGCCTAATATATGGCTAAAGGATATAATTTATAATCCAGCGAGGTGATGCAGGAACCATACGAGGGATAATTCCAATTAATTACCATTTCGCCTCTAGAACGCAAATAAATACCCGATTTCGATTTCATTTCACTGCTGCAGATACGTAATATACATATATCGGTGTTGCCCATCGGATTCACTATGCGTTAAATATTTGAGCCGCACAGAAAACCATATTGTAATATTCCAAGCCTTTATTGAAATTACGTCGACTGGATCTAGCGTACAAATGTCGTTTTCAAGAGGCCATTTCCTCTTGAAATAACTTCTCTAAAATGACGTTTGTTATGTGGGAACCGGCCTAGTGTAATTATAAAAGATTGCATTTCAAATCGATTCATTTACAAACATATTCCAAAAAGTGAATCATTCTCGGACTCTCACGTCAATCTGTATGAAATACTCTCATTATTATAGTCTCATTCATTTCTAATATTTTTCTGTTAACACAGTCGGAGGGAGCGAGTATTAAGGCGAAGATCTAAAGGCAGCTACGAATAGTCGAAAACCCCAAGTTCCGCGTTACATCACGTGGATATCTATTGTTTGTCCCTCGCCGACCTGGCATCCGTGGTAAGATGTGCCAACGATTCGTCAAGGACGAGGTCGAGACTGGCATGACAAATTAGCTATAGGAGCTCTTAGGTAGCGCCTATCATCCGTCCATTTGCACTTTCGTTATTGCCTTGCGAAGTGAAGAGGGCGCGTGAACACTCATGGAATCCGAGTCTTCTGCCTTTTCGGCGTGTTATTCAACGGGAAAGGAATCTGAGGCTTGGCGTGGTGGTGCGATACTTGAAAATTATGCATGGGAAACGCCAAAGCACGTACCTGTTCTGAGACGCATCGTAAGGCTGCGACACGTTTTGCAATGGGACAAACGGAGAGGGATGATAAAAGCCCAATGACTGCCAAGGACAGAGAGGCTTCTTTTTTTCGGCTTCAATCTCAAATGTTTTGGAAGCATACCAACCAACATCACCCAGTGGCGTATATGCCAGGAAAAAAGAGTTCTGAAATAAATAGTAAATACCTTTCGCTCCCGGCTAAGAGTTTTTAGGTCCCTTGTAACCATGTCGCATTAAATTGCAAATAATCAACGCAAAAGTGTTACGGAGTTCAAAGTTTTAAAAAAACCTGAATTATGAGGGAGAATAATTCCGAAAAAAGAGGAAGGTATGATTTCGAAAAGGAAAGATTTTTCCAGAATTTTGAGATTGATGAGAGGCCCTGATTATTTATAATGGCTGGGCAACTTGTGATACATGATTTAAGTTTTGAACTTAATGTTGAGAATTAATTCTCCGATTTATCGTTCATGTATCTGCTATGTATACTGGTATCCTTTCGTCTCATGTAGAACTCACTGGGACCGTACAATAAAAACATTTTTCCAATGAAGACTTATTTACATGTACGTGAGGTGGCTCCATTTAAAAAATTGCGCAAACAATTGTGCAACGGACCGAGCATTAATTGGCAAAGTCGATTTTATTGGTTGTAATAGGTGTTTTTTTTCAAACAGCATCCATATAATTGGCCTAGTCACGGTCAACTCGGTGAGTGTCTTGAAGGAAGGAAGTAAGCTCAAGTTATTTCTCCTTAGACGAGTTGAAAGAGGACGTATTTTCTCTAGTTGAAAACACACTTCAATGTTCTAAGGGCGAATACGTATTTCCCTCGCCGCGATTTTTAAGCGGTTTAACCGCAGTCCATAACCCCAAGGTGAATGTTTACGTAGGATTTTTACTGAGCTCCACGGTGTGTGGAATTTCAGCGTCCGGGGATTTAGGTGGGAAGGATGGAAGCTGCGGAGTGAAGTCGCAATGTGTTTTCCAATGTAATTCTGGCGCTCCGAAAATCATCGATTCTGGGTTTAATTCCATGGCGTAACCAAACCACAGGTATCTATGGGCACCACTCAAGTTTTCAACTCGAAATCTTTCAGTTAATGGCGCTTCGTTAATTAAATCTTGAGTATCCATTTCTCATTGGAATCCAGTCCCCTATGCATCACTAATAAACTTCGCGGAAAGGTGTGTAGGATACGATGGAAAGAACGTTTAAAATTCCAAAATCGCTACGACACTTAAACTTCTGCCGAAGAACGGGAAATTTTTGAAATGATATATTTAAACTATCTATTGGATAGAAACTTGCGCCAATTATTATTTCAGTAGGTTTGGATAAATCAACCACAGACCTTACTTAATTTGTAGGATTAACCTGGACTGAGCGATTGCTCCGCCTTTTGAACGACAATGACCTAAATAAAAATTGGCTCGCGGCTTTCGACTTCAAATACCTGTGCGTCATGACTTCCCACGATAAAACCTTGCTTCTCCTCCGATCACTCAAAAAGGCTGAATGATGTGGATGACGGGCCGTTGATTTTGTGTGAGTGTCGGATCAAAAAAATTATCGATAATAATAAGCTATTCACCTCTCACACCGGTCGAAGTGGATAATAGTACATTCGCAAAAAAAAAACAAAATCATAAAAAAAATGTTAAATACACAGTTTTTTTAATTCATCACTTGAAACATATGTTTACCTACTAATTTTAATATTCATAATGGGACAAGTATCTTAATATTGTACCTACTTAAGAATTACATTCTAAAACCGAGCACTAAAAAAACTCGCATTAAAAGTTTCCTTTGCTTAATTTACACTTGAAAAAAACAAGTTGTTTATTTTTCAATTTCATTTACACTTGGTGGAGAATTTCTAGCTCAAATTTACAGTCCGTATGAGGCAACCTTATCACCAACAAGGGTCGTAATATATGCACAACTAGGACGGGCATTGCGATGACTAAGAATACCTATGGTTATGGCAAAGACTTAAAAGTATACCTTTACCTACCTCCTGGATTCATTATGTTTACATCCTTCTTATGTAGTTCACGCCTATTATATACCAAGCATGGACAAGTGTCAAAAGGTGCATTATGAGGGATAATGGCAGATCTTTTCATCAATCCATTCCGGATAACCGTCAACGTCTGCACAAATGTTTTTATTCTACGCATTTCTATTGCATGATTTGCTAATGAAGTTGAAGACTCAGATTATTGCATCGATTTCGCAAGTGAATTCGAATTAATGACACTTTTGCGATGGCTTAAATATAGAGTTGAGTCTTCGAAGGAACTCACCTTACTTGATTTCGTAGTTACTGTATGAATTTTGGTATTCTACTTTTGCAATTACTCACGAACTCAATCCTGGAATCGATGTATCCGAAGTTTAATCCCAAAAAATAAGCCGCATACAAGGCATGTAAGCTACCATGGCCTCAATACTTTTTAAGTAGAACGCCTGCTTCAATGCACATATATTTTTCCGTTGAGAAAATTTGAGGTGATGACAAAGGATTCAGCCCCTAAGGTATGACCTCATGGTGCCCTAAATTGTTGCAGCATTTACGAAGCTATATTTATTTAATTAAAGACACCTCATGAGATCATGTCATAGGATAGAGCCTTTCGGTACAATGTCGTAAGAAGCGTGGAAATAAAATGAGTATTTCAACGATCTTAGTCGTTTCTCTTGCCAATACTTGTTGCGCTGTGGTGAATACCGAAAGGATTAGAGAGAAGGTTAAATGAGGTTCCACCGAGTGACCAAGGAATTTAGATTGGGGAGTTTTTTAAGAGTTTCCAATTGTTCAAATTCACTTGATGCTGAATATTTAGGGTATATCTGACTAGGAAAAGAAGTGATATTATAACAACTTATTTAGTTGAATTTAAGCGTTCACGTGGCCTATCACTGGGTGTAGGAGTTCGAACAGGCTGCATAATAAGTGAGTTTTATACTTCTCATCTAAGAATAAACATATTTACAATCATTAACGAGGACGGAAGATAGCTTAGTGGGGGAGTTCAGCTATGAAACGCATGGTCTCGGGATCCCACCCCAAGTGCTCTTGGAACAACCTGTTTGGAATTCCGTGGGAAAATGAATGGTGACACAGGGCAAGAACCTGACCCCCTCCCTCCCCCCCCCATTCGCCGTGAATGTGCGAATTTCACTTCCGACTGAGCCAGAACTAATCCTCACGTCTTCCTTCTAGCGAAAGTGCTCCCTTCCACCCTCGTTTATAAAAACAAACTTTGGGTTGATTACTCCGGATGGGTGACGCATGGACTTCCAAGAGTACCGTCACGGAAGGGTTAGGACTTCGATAACTTCACTTTACTAATTCTTGATTTTGGAAATGTATTAAATAGTTATTCGGGGTTGCGCTCCTTTAACATGCGCTCTTTTCTCTCCTCATCAAAAACTGGTTATGGCAGCTGTGTGATAAGCACCGCGCAGATGTTCATTAAGCATTGACCATTATCCCACTGATGATTTTTTTCGGAACTGTTATGAAATTTATGTAGGCTGTACCGTCACACATCCGGTCCAGTCACTAAAATTTGCGCTACTTGAATTTTGTTGTAATATCATAGTACCTAAGTCTTAAGATTATTCCGTGAGGTACTCTTAATCGAAGAGAAACGCAATATTTATATCCATAGTGGCATTCGAACCCACCCCTGGGACCACTTTTTTCTTACGATCGGTTCACGGCCGTGGCCTCTCAATATCCAGACATGATATTGCGACAAAATGGGTTAATTAGCAAAGCAAAATTGTCTCATGACTTCGTCTGCGTTGGAAGGAAAACTTTTTGATAGATGCACGAAAAATAAGTCCTCTCCTACCCACCTCACACGAGCATGCTCAATGGCACGTCTTCCACAAGGGAAACCCAAATTAATCAAGAAAGGAAGAAGTAAACCTTTCGCGGCCTTTTCCTACATGAAGGCACGTACGTATGCCTCAATGCGGAAGATATCCTACTTAAAATGGTTCCTTACCTTCCTGCTTTTTACACCGTGGCTGGAATTCAGTTAACGTTATTTCCCAGAATTTCAATTTCTAACTTACGGTGTGCAACGGGCATTTTGTCAACGTCATAGGAAGCCGACCACTAGATCTAATGAATCACACCAATGCATTTATTGAATGTGATGTGAATTTGAACGTTTTTATCTCCCATGCCAGAATTAGCTCAGTATTGTGTTATGGACCTTTGACTTCGCTAACATTTCATAGATCACATTTCATAATTTACATAAAGATGCTTGAGCACTGTAAAAGTATTCGGGGTGTGATACACGATTGTGCTTTTCAGAAAATGTGAATGCTTGTACATATATGCGTTACTTGTGTCTACTATTCCCTATTTTCAAGATAGAACCCTGAAACCACTAGTTTATTCTCTCTTAATGAGGTAATTTTGGCCGTAACTTTTTAAATTTCACAGATAAGAAACATATTTCGAAAACAAAAACGTAATGGTTGATGTTATTCCTTTCCAATGTTAATAGAACCAATTCTCTATCTTGATTGTTTACGAATACATGGTTACTTCTATGACGCTCTGCCATACAAAATGTAAATGCGGGGATTACATATGGATAACTTAAGATATTCTATCCGTTAGGTTAAGGAGACGGGCAAGATTAAATATTAAAAGTATCAACACTCCTTAATGAGACTAAACTGAGCTCTCCGGTAAATTCTTTCACAATAGGAGGGAGAGCGTTAAGGAAATTCCGTCCCCTCGTTCAGTTCCCAGCCGGAAGTTTTGGTGCTCACCGAGCGCTTCCGCTCGTCGGACAGGAAGGTTAAGCACTCCTTGCGATTAACCCTATACACAGCGAGTATTCGAGGTGCTATCCCCGAAGGTCACGCACTGTCGAAAATCCACATCCATACATATTTACTGCCTATTGACTGAATTCTACTTCTCTCATTTGCTCTGCGAGTGGACGTGGAAAACCAAATTAAATCAATACGAACGATTCCACCCAATACTTCGACGTAATACGGTATGGAATGTATCTTCATTTTTATTTCTCAGAATGGGACATGGCTTTTGTGGTTAGCCTTATAGATTTCATATGAGTTTCCCCGTGGTATTCACCTAGACATAACGGATGTGAAAATGTGTTTTTATGGTTTCGTAATCCCAGGAAATACCTTCCCGTGGACACGGGAAACACTTTGACGAAATTAGTTAAAAATAGTATGTTCCTTTCCGTGTTCCAGCCAAATTGGATGATCTACAAAATTAAACTTGCATAAGCGGCCACTATCTGTTTTCAATGAAAAAGGGCACAAAATACAATCGCAATATTTCCTCAGGGGATTTGTTCCCTCCGATCCTTCGTAGAAACGTAATCGTTAATATGCTCGCCAGTTCACGAGATTGTCCAAGGACGACACGTTTTCAAAAGGACCAGTCTCGTAATTACTTGGCTTTAAGGTACTGAGATCATATCGAGCTGTATAGTTAATTAAAACTGTTCCAGAAGTGGGATTCGCACCCCCGACCTTACCATTAGCTGTCGCGCAAGTTACACAGTCAGACAGGTCGTCGAGTCATACAAGTCAAATGCGACAACTAAGAGCAAATATGTAACTGCAGAACTAGTCTGTCTCGAAATGTAAATATGAGCGCGTTTCCTTTAAAATGACAATTTTAGGGGCAAATAAATAAATGAAAATGGGAACTTAAACATTTGCACCCGACTTATTTATGAGAACGCATAACGATTAAAACCTTTTGCCATCCCTTTCTCAATACCTTTTTTTGTTGCTGTTGGCCCTCATTGATAATTAGCATATGATGAGTTCGTGGCGGGCGATAGGCTGCAAGTAGGCGATTTCCTCCTTCGAAAAGCCAAAGAAATGCGGGTTTGTTGTCACGATGTAATCGTAACTGTTATTTCGGACTCACTGAGAAGTCGTAGCGCGCACGCGCCTTGACGTATCTAACCAAACATACCTGTAAATGTATTTCATTTCGTTCGCGCTTTGGTGGTAGAGCGCGCTGAGTGTGGCTGCTCGCGGAGCCGACCTTCCACCGCTGCACGAATATGGATGAGCGTGGGGGAAAGGCCGCATGGACTGTGGCATTTAAGCGAGATTATTTTTTTTTCAACCTTCCCCGTGCGCAACACAAGGCTCGCGAGGCTTCTGCGAAAAAGCGAAAGTATTTTCTCGGAAACTTATTCGTGTGTCTTCCGCGATGGCGCAGACACCCCCCCCCACCCAAAGGGACCCTCCGAATACTAATTTTCCCCTCCTTTTCCTCCTCCGTATTTTGAAATTTTTTTATCCCCCCTGAACCTGGCGCCCAGGGAAACTGCCTCACTCCTCCCAACTCCCGTATATTATCCCTGACTTTCCAACTGCATTTTATTGTATAATTACTTCATTTCAAATTGAAGCTATGAACTAATTTTAACTGACAGTTCACCTAACTGGTTCCATGTGCCTCACCACTTTTGATGAAATGCTCCTAGAACCAACAAGAAATCATCAATATGGTTCAATAGATGTTGTCATCCTAATGGTGAATTACTATTAAACACCCTGAAATTTAGTCCTTTTTGTTTTTGAGATGTTACACATTTCTTTGTATACTAAATACCTCCATGGGCTTAGTCGAGATGCAGTACATAAACTCATAAAGGTGACTGGGATGAAACTAGGAGGCTCCTTATTTAAGGAATGTTGATCAATTTTAGTTTTAAGTTCTTTTTTCTTATTATAAGATTGCTACCAGGTTTTATATCTCCATTGTAAGGTCTAGAGAACATTAGTATTGAGAGGGTCTGTAGAGCTGGGGTCATGGTTTCTTATTTTGTGCAGATACTGAAAATGTTTGGCTTTTGGATTGAAAACTGCAAAAAAATCCATATAAACCTAGAATTTTTTCAATCTTGTTTGTTTTCTGCTGGTGGGAAGAGATTTCAGATAGAAAGACAGTCTGGTAGAAGTTCCTTAAAGCATTTATGAGTTTATGGCCTAAATTATGATGAAAGGAGGAACTGAGGCTTTTTTGATGGGTTAGGGATGGTGAAAAATTAAGTCTTTTATGATTACACATGAATGAATTGGTGAAAATTTAGCACTCATTCAAATTATTTGTGAATTACTGTTACATGTTCAAATGAATGATGACTGCGGTATTGACATTAACCTTGAGTACTTCCTTGAATCCCCTATACTCATTGATTTTATACTATCCAACCGGGGATTAGGAAATCATTATGAACAAACATTGAGAGTAAATTTAGCCCGGTTGGTATTTTGATGTAAATAGTGAACTTTTATTGATTGATTACCTTCCTGCTTTTTGTCTCTTTTCAGCCGAGAATGCTGCTTAAGTTCACAGTCCTGCTGGCTGCAGTGACATTCTGCTCAGCGGATATATGGTTTCCCTATCAGCGTAAAGAAGGACCGTCTCTTCGAAGTTTTTCTAGGAATAGTGTATCACTATCAAGGCGTGAAGATCTGACAGACTCTGGGGGCATGATGTTTGATTCTGATGAAAAGGGCTCTTCTTGGGAGAACCACGTGGATAAAATCATAGCCAAGGGAATACTGAAGATGACACTGGATATTGACAAGGCTTTGAGATCGGAAACAAAAGCCGAAGATGGTAAGTAAATCTTTGTGGTGTCTGTTTTAATGAACTACCATAGACCAGAGGTGGATTCAGGGGAAAGTAAAGGATGGAATGTGTGGTGTATGGATACTCTACCTAAATACATATAAATGCTATGAACAATTAACCCTACCGACTTAATAAAAACTGCTGATGCACCTTAAATACCCTCAATTCTAGTATATCTTCATCGTGAGGAGCTATATACAAGTATTAATGATAATATGCATAAACAATTTATGACAGCACTTATGACTAAAGATTTGTTACATAAGTTTGACTCTTTGTCCTTTGACAGCACTTGAGAATAACTATGGAGCCACCTAGCTAAAATAAAGTAACAAATTATTCAGAATTAAAGTATACACTCCTAGAATATGAATTACATGAATACTGCATTCTTGAAATTGACCTAACAGTTTCATATTCATAATTATATTCTTGGCCTATTCCGTAAAATTTGCATTCTTTATACCCAACAGATATAAATGTATTTACTTCTATTATTAATTTTTATAAAGATATATTTACTTCTGTTATTCAATAAAATACTTGAGAAGATATATGATACTATTTGTGTAAATTTTATCACACAATATAAAACCTTAGAAACATTTGCTATGTATCTTTATCTGTAGACAATCATTGATTCTCATTAAGTGGCTGTAATCAGTCAGAATCTCTCTATCTTGGCTGTCATGCATTATCACTGTTCCAAACTACAATGGAAGTAAAATCTCTTTCCTTAACTTTGCACCTGAAAGTACCCACATAAATATCTCAAATTAGTTGTATCATAATTCCTTAATCAAATTTTGTACTATGGAAGTGATTCCTTCGCTCACTCCTAATTTCCTCTTTCTTTTTCCAGCCAATGTTTTATTTTCACCTGTGTCCATTGCTTCGGCATTGGCACTTGTGCTCCTTGGATCTGGAGGACGAACCTTCCAGGAGACAGCATCAGTAATGGGAGTGGCATCGGGAGTAGAAATAGCTTCACGACCCCAGCTAATACATGCACAGTTTGGGCGCCTTTTGGACAAATTCTCCTATGCCCATTTACTCTCAAGAAGTAACCTTCCAGGTAATTAGAGAAATATCTCAAATATTAATTTTCAGTTAATTGAAACTTATTAATTGATGCTACGGCAAAATTATCTCTGCTCGTTTCCTAGCGGAATTACATATTTTCATGCTCACATGGTGTAAATGGATGGTTGCTGCAAATATGAATTAATAATCTGAAAATTATATAGTGATTACCTTAACTGTAGCTATGAAAATTTAGAAAGTTATGTTAGAAATTAAAATTGTGACTTTCTGAGTTTTACGGCATATCTATGTCATGATAGAGTAAATAGTTAATGAGTTTTGTCTTCTCCTATTAGCTGCTGCTGGTATAAAAGGGTACGATGGTCTGGAATTAACAGCTGCCAGCGGAGTGTTTGTTCAGGATGGTCTCACAGTGGCACCAACCTTTAAAAGAGTGGCTAGTTCTGCTTACCACAGTGATGTAATCAGCGTTGACTTCCAAAAAGGTGGAGAAGGACCCTCTAAGCTGATCAATGGGTATGTATATTAAGGCTGATGAAGATCCCCTGAAACAAAAACTTGGGATTACAATGCTTTGAAAGAGAAACTTAGCCTAAGTCTAGGGTGCAGAAAGATTTATTTGGCAATTTTTATGGTTTATTACAGCATAAAAGTTGTGCTGAGGAAATTGTCTGGCACAAAATAAGAGGGACCAACTTAAAAATTTGTGTGTTGTACAAGTTTTAGGCTAAATAAAGTTTTTATCTCTGGTGAGCCATTTCCAAAAGTCTGTTGATAGTCACAGGAATGGGCAGTCTGTAGCTGTGCTGACAATTGGAGAAAGGTGAAACTGATAATAATGTTGGCATTCAATGGTAGACAGGCATTTGGGCTGAAAGAGTTTAATATGACTTTGAGAGACTGGGAGTGCTGGCCCGACCATTGAGATCTAACATAATGTTTCTGCCTTTCCTCAATTCTTGATATCCCAGTTATAGCCAATAGGCATCTGGAAATGGTAGTGCGAATGGGACAGAATGGCAATGAGAAATGAAAGGGGTTCAGTAATTATTTAATATACTTAACTAGAAACTTATACTTTAACTAGAAAATTATCCAATGAGACAAGTAAAAGTTTTGGAAATGTCTGTTCTTTGAACCATGGTATACTTTCAGAAAAATATTTGTTTTTGTCATCATATTACAAGATGTATTCACATAATTCATGTTTTGGACAAGCTGTTAAGCGTTGTGTAATAAAAATTCACATTCATATCTGCACATTTAAGCTCAGAATTTATGAAGTAGGTAGCTAGCTGTCACTTGTTAGAAATATTAAATGCACCATTAATGTAGATAGTTTTTAATGTTAGGATAGCATAAAGATGGTCAAATAAACAACTGAAATTCCAACCAAAACTGCATTAACTTTTATATCTTTTTGAATTAATCCACAGATGGGTTAGTGATCGCACCCAAGGCCATATTCGAGACATCCTTCCCTGGAAGGTGGCTCCAGCCTGGACTCGGGTCATCTTTGCCACTGCACTATACTTCAATGGAGCCTGGAAACTTCCATTCCCAGAAGAGGGCACTTCTCCACGACCTTTTTACCTTGGTGCCCTGCCAAAATATGTTAACGGATTTGTCATCAAACCCAGCAACCCTAAGCCTGGTGATATAATACAAGTGAGTCATGACTCATTTTATTTCCTATTTTTCAATATGTACTTTTAGAATTGAAATCTTAAATCTCCCAATGTTAGAAAGGGAAGGGTTTCTTTCCAGTATCATTGAGATGATTCAGCAATATTTTACTGCATTGCACACCTGAGAGTACATGAGAAAATGAAAACCAATAACTCTTGCTGATACGCATTAAAATTCAGCCACTAGAGAATTATTTGGAGCTCTTTCTTCCTTTCACAATAACTGTTATATTTTTCAATTAAAAAATATGGTATAATCTAAGTTCCAAAATATATTTATATAGTAACTTAAATATTTTAAATTAGCACCTTAATTTGTTCTAAGATGTACAAGAGCATCAGTAAATCAAGGTATGCTTTATTTTTTTGTTTGCTACTAGCAATGACCCTCATGTTTTAAATACTAATAAATGCATATATAATACAAAAGGCCAAAAATAATTACTTCCCACATCTTTATATATTTTTTAAATTGCATCTAGTGGTAAAATTTTGTTTTGTATTAAAAAATAAATTCATTTGCTGCATAAAATTGTTCAATCGAGTAAAAATTAATTGTGAATTTGAAATTTAACTTTGCTGCAAAAGTGAATAAAACACAAAAATAATGTAGCCTAACACAGAAATATAAATTTTATCACATCATTTCTTATCATTTGTTTCCATTTTAACCACTCGCAGGTCCCGATGATGTCAAATCTTGGTGAATTTCCTTATCTGGATAAACCAGAACTTGGTTTCCGTGCCTTTGGACTTCCATACGGCCTAAATGACTCAACAGCTCCTGTGGCTACCATGTACTTTGTGGTACCTAACCCCGATGGCAACACTGGTGTATCAGGGCTACGTGGCCTCCTCAAACGTCTCAAGTATACCGATCTGGAGTCCATTGTATCGGAGGCTAAGACAAGACCACTCATTGTGTCAGTGCCCAAGATGAAACTTAGCTCGTCTAGCAGCTTGAGGCAAGCTATCTCATCCCTTGGCCTCCCCTCCCTCTTTGATCCAGTCACAGCCAATCTGTCTGGTATCTTTGAAGAGTCCATCAGTTCTAGGAGCATAAGGCCATCGAATTTCCAGAGGGGGAGGAATACTCAATCAAGGAAGACTGCAGAAAGGACACAGGAGATAGGGCCACTCTTTGCAGATGACATTCGTCACAGAGTTGAGCTGGAGTTGTCAGAACTTGGTACAGTTGCTGCGGCTGCCACGTCAGTTGCTCTCTCTAGGGATGGGGGCACCCACATCACTATCCGTGCTGACAGGCCATTCCTATTTTTTGTGCATCACGTGCCATCTGGGCTGGTTCTCTTCTGGGGGTCTATCACTCAACCACCAGTGGCATAAGACAGTAGCAGTTAGTATGTTTGCCCCGAGTGCAGGGGCAGAGTGAATGACATCAACAGCATCTTCCATCCAGCACCACATAAGGTGATAGGTTGGCTCATCCAATTGTGATTCATGTCGAATCAGAATTCATCAAAGCATGTTTTTCTTATCATCACACCCATACGTCCATAAAAAACTCACCTCCCCCCCCCCCAATATTAACTTATTTGTACAGATAAGATGAGGGACAATTTGGAGTTTGTGCTATGCACTTGTATATATTTGTCACAATCACCTTTTGCCATTTTATATTTGATTAGTATTGTATGTTTGTGCTTATGGCAGTCACATGCACTGTTCTCGCCATTGAGCATTGATGGTGTGTCTCTGGAAATTGCTGATGAAATGTGTGAATGGTATGTGATTTGAGAAACAAATCTGAATTACCTATAACTTCTTTGGAAGTTTTGTAAAATTAAAGGTGACTGTGTTTCCATTGGGGAACATTTTGACCAAACCAAAGAGATATATATAATGCCTTTAGAAGGCTGTATTTGAATAAAAATGTGTCATGAATGTTTACTTTCTGCCTGTACTTGTTTCACAATTCACTAAATGTAACTTATCAACTGCTTTTTGAGTGGCAGGTATTTATGAATTTAGTGTTTGTTAATATTGCTAATAAATGATAACAAAAAAGATTTTTTGTAGAAAACACCTCATTTTATCAGGTTGAAAAATGCGAGTGCAATGCGTGAGTGGAATATTTAATCTGCATGCATATCTATTACTTAAAGCTACTGAATTTGGTGAATTTCTTTCAATTAATTTCAGAAGTATTAAATTTCAAATATCAAAATGAAGAAGGAAGAAATAATTTAAAATAGGGTTAGATTTCCTCTTGAAACAGCTACTGCTAGGAATAATAATATTATATTTTTCTACTGCCTTACAAATCTCAGTATTGCACTCATTAAACCAAACGTTACCACATATGCAGTCAGATGAGTGCTGCTGGACCAATTCCTATCATCTCTTCACCTTCACTCAAATGAGATCAGCTTCTGCCCTCTATAAGTCACAAAGCAGATGTTTATTATTGCTTTTCCACTATCACCACTTAATCAATCTGGTCAAGAAATGCTAGAAGTACTAGTAAGCACAGAGTATGTACCGAGATGATTGTAAGAAAAATATCCATGACCAACCTGATTGTGTCTGGCTGATCTTAGTGAAACTTTCATGAAGATACAAGAAATTTCCACCATAAGTCTACATCATAATGACAAAGGATCTAGAACTAACACTGTGAAAAAATGCAAGTTTAAAATTATCGACCTGAACAACAGCCAACCATAGTCCTTTCTATACCTCCGACTTTCCTTTCCCCAACTTTGTAACACAGTTTGTGGCATGTACCCTCTATCCTCCCAAAACTGCTCAATTTTCCATTTCTCCCTCACTCCGTCTCTTGCCTTACTTGACCATCTACCTTCCGCCACAGCAAAAAAGGTCCTATGAACAAAGCTGTGTGGGTCAGTTTTGAGAATAAGCAAAGTTTGCCCATTTTATGAACAGATGAAATTTTCATCACGTCTGTAATGACCTGTATTTTTTCTGCCACATAAATGCATTATTAAGCAGATAAGAGTATTTTAAAAGTTGTTAGAAAAAGATAAACATTCAGAAAAACATTTCTTTGGTTTATAAAAGTATGATTAATTGTTTAAACAGTATCAAAAGAATTTATATTGCATATTCTCAAGTGTCCTGCAGTTTTACTACGTTTTTCAGTGATTTTCACGGTTGGTGAATCTTATGAAAAGGTTATAGGGTTTCAGGGTGGTTCGATGGCCACCTGTAGCGAACTACTACGAGGGTGGCTATTTATACTTTCAGCCTAATAATGAAAATACAGTAATTTATTGTTGAAAATCGCTTTTTTGTTTTTCGAAGTATTCTCCATGATAATCAATACACTTTTGCATGCTTTCGAACCAATTTTTACAGCAATTTTTCCACTCCGTTTGAGATAACTCCAAGACATGGTTATTGATTGCACCAACGGCTTCTTTAGGCGCCGAAAAACGTTGGCCACGCAATTTTTTCTTGAAAAACGGGAATAAAAAGAGGTCATTTGGTGCTAAATCAGGGCTGTGCGGAGGATCAATTCGACGTTTTGGCCAGTCAAATTGGTAGTTGTTTCAGCCGATCTGTGAAAGCTTGCATTGTCATGATGAAGAATGGTCCGTCGTTGTCGCTTCTTTTACTGTATTTCACCAAGCACTTCTGGTAAACAAATGCTCGTGTACCATTCGGAATTCACGCACGTTTCTACGTTGTCCTAACGGTACGGTTGCCACATGTCCCTCGTATTCCGAAGAAACAGGCGATCATTTGCTTTGATGGGCTTTGCGCAAGAATCACTTTTGTCGGATTTGGCTCGTCTTGGAAGACCCATACAGTGGATTGCTGTTTTGTTTCGGGCTCATACGCGTAGATCCAAGATTCGTCACCTGTGTAGATGTTATACGCAGCTTTTGATGTACCGCGATTGTATTTCTTGCACCAATTGACACGTGCATCTTTTTGTTTGAGCTTTTGTCAATTTATGCGGGATCCGACGTGAACAAATTTTCACAGCTTTATGTCCGTGCAATATATTATTGATGCTCGTCATACTAATCCCCATGGATGCCTCATTCTCACGATAAGTCATACGGCGATCTTCCTTTACTAGTTCTTGCACGGCATCAATGTTTTCTGTCACCACTGATTTTGGATGACCGTCAAGACTTTCGTCGCTGAGCGAACGGTGGGCATGATGGAATTCGTTATAGCTGCGTTTCACAGTGGAAGATGATGGGGCTTCATCGCCAAAATTGGAAGTAAGTTGATCGATGCACTCCTGTCTTGATAATCCACATCGAAAGTCGTAAAAAATCATCGAACAAAAGTGTATACGAGTTAACTCCATTTTTTCGCTGAGACAAAATGTTCCATTCACTGTAAACAGTCCAAGCTATGACCAAACGACAAAATGTTCTTAAGAAAGTTAGCGTTAAAAGGATCAAAATTTTAGGTGGAAGCGCCAGATGACGCCAAGAGCACTAAGTGTTATCAAGGCTCAAAATATAAAAAGCAACCCTCGTATTTACTCTCTGCTGTTTGTGATCGAAACCTTTATTTTTATAAAATATACAGGTTTTCGACCAATATGTCAGCCTGCCTGTGCATATGACATCTGGATCTTAACGAAGCGCCATCGCTAGCGGGGCGAGTCTCACCACCGTATTAAATTTTATTCGCGTTTGAAATATTTCTAACAAAAATTAGTATTCAATTGAATAGTTTTGGGGAGGTGTGAAGATAAGGCTAAGGAGCAATTTATATTTCGCTGTTTAGGCCTTGTTTTGAATTAACTTCTTGTATATGCGATCCTCTTGAAGTTGGACTGACAGATTAAATCGCGTGCAACGTAGTGGAGCAAACCGAGTAGCATACCTAAATTATTTAGAGGATCAAGGTTGGGAAACACGGAGCGAATTAAATCTCTTGCATAAATTGGAAATCTGCCTCTTTAGCGGCGTTGAAAAATATATTGTTAGCCCCATCGTACCACGACATGAGAGACCATGTAAACAAAATTGGAGAGATTTTTCATTTTTTCACGTACGATGAAGGACCAGAGTAAAGTTGTCCGATTGCGCTAGGGAGTAAAAGTATTCTGCGTTAGTAGTAGTTCGGTGTGTAATCAACCTATGCTTACACACCCTAGTGGTGGATTGCAACGCGCCGATTATGATATGAATACTTCACAATATTACTGCTAAAATCATGATTTAATGCATTACGGAAAATAGAGGTCATGTAACTACATTTTTGTCGTGTTGACACACCATCTTGCTTTAAATATTGATACTTATCAGTACCTGTTTATTCCAGACGAACTGTTTTGCCGCCTGCTTTGAATGAGCGAATTTTCATAACAACCGATTGTGCGATGAAAATTACGGATTCCAGTCACCGCCAGATGAAATCGAAATCTTTTCACCAGATCATTTGAATTTCTTACTACTCTTTTTTCAACTAAATAAAATGATATTATTGCAACAATTTCAGAGTGTTTGTATGGACGGTATTTCGTCACAACATCTTGTTCCTTAAAAAGCCCCAAAATTTCAAAACGATATTAATTTCATATAGCCTTGACCACTCGTTTAGTCATTGCCACGCGTTGGGGTGTTTGCATACTAGTATGATTTTTGTAGAAAATTGCACACTTGCACGCGCATTACCGCAGTAGTGTATCTCCTCACCCATCATCGAGTCATTTTCCATGGGACTTGTGGCAAAATATTGCCCTCCCGCAAGCACGAAAATTTCCGCATTACTGTTCACCAAATTTACCACACGAAATCCGTTTTTTATTGACTCACAACTCCACCTTAGATTTTAACTATTTTTCTTAAGAATTGCACTTCCCATTACAGGAAGTACAATCGACATTTTTGGCATATATAAATGGCTGGCTGACACACGAGAAATTTAATTTGAAATTAGAACATAATTTAACGGTGTTACTACTTCCCAGTATTTGGTAGGTAACACAGGCCATCACCTCATCATTGCATTCCTTCGGCACTCTCCGGCAGATCGAAATAATGGGTTTCCATATAAGTGGACATTCACTGCAACTGTCAAATTGGAAATTTTGCCTATAATATTGAAGATATACTGATGTCTGACTGACTCTTGGTTATTCGTGTCGAATAAAGCGAGAATTTTTTCATTGAAAGCCTCAGTTAGACTCATCAGCCGAGTTTGAAATCCATTCCATGCCCCGACGATCCGCTACGTATATGTTACGGATTCAATGAATTGGCTTTCAAACACTTGTTAAGAATAATCGAAACTCTTCCTCCACCGGTAAAATTTGTGCTTTCAAAAAATTGACAGGGATAGTAAACTGGAGCCCCACCCAAGCTTCCGGGTTCGAATCCCGGTGGTGGCAGCATTTTTCAGTGGTATCGCTACTCGGATGCCAATTGAGGTGAGCACTTTAAGCGGAATAGGCCGTCCGGCTGTGAGATGAGGCAATATGTGTTGTGGGCCTATTAATGCCTTTCGACAGGAGTTAGCCAATGTAGCTGCTGCAGTTCCCCCATTCCCTGAATATCCCACTGTCAATCGTACCTAATGACCCACCTATCCCTAAAAGCGCAAATCATCTCAGCTCTCACTCGCCTCCCCTAGTTACTGATACTGCCGAAAAGGGGCAGGTTTCAAATAGAGGGTTCCACTGCGTCGGACAAAAGCAGTCTACGAATTAGTAGACATAACATCCCCATCTTCCTTTCATTCTTTGTCCCATCTTATCCCAGCAAGCATTAGTTTCATATGTCGGTATGTCAGAATACGTACAAAGTAACCTCAGTTTATTGAAAGAACACACTTTATCGGTCTCTGATTGTGAATTTTAAAAACGATATGCTTTTAACGTTCGGAATACTCTACAAAATAATACATTTCTGTTTTGTTACTCAACATTGTCGTGTTTTCTGTCTCTGTTCTACTTGTAGAAGCCCTCTCTCACGCTTGAGAAAAACGTGGACTAAATATAAAATTTCTCATTTCTGGAATATCACTGAGTCTCTATCCATATTTAAATAAATACTTGTACATTCATTTACCGCCATTATAAGAGCTTACACGCATTACTCTCTTTTATTATTTCTCCCTCCTTCATGAACATCAATGCATACTTATTTCATTGGCCCAAAATCATCTTTCGTTCATTCTCTCAGTCGGGATTAATCTCATCGTTTCCGCTGAACTTCGAAACCACCCTGAAAGACGGAGTGAACTTTTCAACTCTCTTCACAGCCTTGGAATCTTTACCTCTCATTGAACTCTCATCGCCACTCCCGCCCGAATCTTCACCCCTCTTCCTGTTCAAACCGGACCTGCCTACCCTTTGCAACCTCCCCCACACCACGCGACACCTTGGGTTTTCCCAAGCTTCGGCCCCAGGCAATAACGTCTAGGCCCCCGAGCTCCTCCATAAGCAATACTAACTCCACGAACCCAATTCCACCCTCCCACCGTGAATCCAAACTCCACCTCCATCCAATCATCCTGTAGAAACTTTCATCCAACTTTTCTCAATATATTATCGGGCCAATTTTCCCTTCAGTCTGTAAATCTTATTTAAAACCGTCCCCCACCTTGAATCACTCGTCGTAAAAAATATTTTCTCACAACAGCATCTACATCATGAAAGCTCCATTGTCGGACTTGACAAAAAATCATCACTCTCCCAAGCGATTAGAATGTCTCCTCAAACACACCCCTAATTCAAAATTTTAAACATAATTTGCCTTCGGCGAAGGACTCTCAACTACGGCATTCACCAGTTCGGTTTCTATCTTCAATTATTTTGGATTTTTTATTGCTTTGAATTATTAGTAGAAGACATTATTTTTCCTTTGATGATTATTAACTATTTGGAATAAAAATGTCAAGGATTTATAATTTACCATGTCCTTTTATTCTTAAAAGTAGTACGTGTAATTATGTAATATTTGAAATTTTGTGGACCACTTGTGGCTATTTGTGTATTACTTTGAGTTTCGTTATTAACTTTATTGGAACGTAAGGTTTTAGGGTATATTCAGATCCGCAACGGCCTAAAAATAGCTTGGTTATTGTAGATGTGTACAGCTTTTTTCCGATTTTATTAGTTATATTATTAGGCAAAGATTATTCCGATGAGATCTAATTACTCATCTTTTCCTCTCCTGATCCTGAGACTCTTCATTTTTATATGCTCCCAAACATAGAAAGTCCTAACAATGCTGGGGGCGAAATTGATCATCAACTTCAACCCATTATCACGTCCCTCCCCGACTTCATCAAAGATTCCTCCCACTTCCTCTTTTCCTAAACTCACTCCAAACCTTTTAAAAACACAAACCTACTCATGTCCACCGTTGATCTCACTTTCTTTTCCCTAGAAGATAGCCTAGAGTCTCTCCGTCATGATCTCGCTCAACGCCCCACATTCCCGCAGCCTATTATCTCACACGCCCGGCAAAATTAGTGCTAACTTACAGAAAACTCATTAAAATGGAATAAAATTTTTCCTTTAGACCAAACACATCGCATTGCCCCATCAAACGCAAACTTTTCAATGGGACATCTCGAAAGTACAGTCCTCCAAAATGGAAACCTCAAAACTGTCTTTAATACCCACCACATAGATGAAATCTTCCTTTTTTTGGTTCTATGATTTTCGTTTCATTTGACAATAATTTATTGGCCTTTCAATTTAATCAACTCACACTCTATAATATTATCAAACAATAAAATCCACAGCCTCCGTCAACAAAAAACCAACGAACCATGTACAATTCCTTCACTTACACAGTTTTCGCCCATCCCAAACTACCGATATCGTTTTCCCTTACCATTCACTGTCATCGATATCTGATTACGCCCTCTCCCTACTGCCATATACATGTACAGTTGACCTCCACCGCTCGACCAAACGCGAGTACCCCGACAAATCACTCAAAAAAATTGCAAAATCCGAACTCCCACTGCTAGATGCATTCCTAGGACCAAAACACGCCGCCCAGCTAGCTTTAACTATATCACCACCTCTTTCCGCAGCACTCAAAAAATCCAACAGATTCTTAGAGAACTAGAGACCACAATAAAAAATGAGAAATCCACATCTCTCGTCCCACCAAAATTCCTCTCCGTTTCTTCACAAGTTTCGTAAACATGCGCGACATACATGTATTAAAATCCTAAAGGCCCTCAACTCCACCCCATCGCTTCCAATTGCCAACTGCTCTTTAATAGTAGATGTCCTTCCCGAATTGGCGAGCAGTACTGAGGTGAGAACCTAGGGACTGGTGCACATCGAGGTGCTGCGGCAATTCGAACCGTGTCACAATGCGCTGAAATCGAAAAAACCTACTTTATGTCCAGAAGTGATTTTTTATGCGTCCAGACTTTGAAATACCGCACGGCGATAATCCAACATTGGTGCATGTAGTGCTGCATACTTTAAAGTATAGCTTTCGCCCATTGAAATATACACGATCACAAAGTTGACTGAACAATAAAGAACGATCACCTTCAATTTTCTCCGAAAAATCTTTTAAATTCAAGCTAATACTATTCCCCTAAAAAGAAATATGTGGAATTAAGGCAGCTATGAAACCCTCTGTTACCATATATTGTATGTATTTTCAACGGTTTTTCCGAGTATGTCTATACGCTATATAACAAAACGGCGAACGCTGTTTTTAGTCAATTTTTTGAAGAAAATAATTATTTTTGCCATCGACTTCCGCAAAGTGACTTACACAAATTGAGTTGGCGGAGCTTTGAAAATGTGTATCAGATGAGAGGTTGAACCCTTAACCATAGACGAAAATAAAACTCTTCCCCATCGCGCGGCAGAACCTGGTTCTTTGTAGCGGCGACTGCGAAAATGTTGTTCGGAGATGAAATAAATTGTAAATCCGAATGCTTCATAATGGTAATTTTAAACTTATAGGGCTCGTCCGGAAAATAAGTGTACTGAGCTCAGGAAAAAAAAATTATTACACTTTTACATATCTTAAGCTAATATTCCTCAAAATAGGACCCTTGTGAGTCGATACACTTGTTCCAGCGGCGTTCCCATTCCTGGAACGCTCCCGCGAAGGCATCATCGGGAACCTCTCGAAGACACGTCGTCACGGCCTATTTGACGGCGTCCAAAGTCCCGTATCGCGTTCCTTTCAAACTCCTCTTTATCTTCGGGAACAGAAAGAAGTCCGGTGGTGCCAAGTCTGGGCTGTAGGGCGGGTGCGGCAGCGTTGCCATGCCGTGCTTGGCCAAGAAGTCCGACACGACAAGCGCGGTGTGAGACGGCGCATTGTCGTGATGCAGCCGCCAGATGTTTTTGATCGCTGGCCGGACGCGGGCGACTCGTTTTCGAAGCCTGCCGAGCACTTGGACGTAAAATGCAGCATTTACAGTTTGTCGTTCAGGTACAAATTCGTAGTGGACGACTCCCCTTTTGTCAAAAAAGACAATGAGCATCGCCTTGATCCGAGATTTACTCATGCGAGCTTTCTTTTGACGGGGTGATGATGGGGTGTCCCACTCCGCACTTTGTCTCTTCGACTCCGGGTCGTACTCAAAGATCCACGTCTCGTCACCCGAAACAACGTTCTCTAAAAAATGTGGATCATTTTTGCAGTGATCCGCAAGTTGTGTCGCGATTTCCAAACGATTGAGTCTTTGATCATCACTGAGCACTTTCGGCACCAACTTTGCACAAATTTTTCGCATCTGTAATTGCTCCCTAATAATCTCGTGCACTATTGTTTTTGGCACATTACACTGCTCTGCTATCATCCGAACACTAAGACGACGATCAGAGTTCAGTACATCGCGAACTTTTCGCACATTTTCGTCGGTGAGTGTCGTTGATGGGCGTCCAGGCCGTTGTTCGTCGTCGACCTCTTCTCTGCCCTCCACGAACATCTTGTGCCACCGAAAGATCATGTTTCTGGACATGGCTGACTCCCCGTAAGCCTGGTTAATCATACCGACAGTTTCGGTAGACGATTTCCCAAGCTTTACCGCAAATTTGATGGAATAACGCTGCTCCAAAAACTTCGGCATCGCGTTCCGTGACGTGGGTCGAGCGTGGAGGTTCGCGTTAACAGAGCTCCTCACTACACCACAGCTCAGAGCCGACTGCCTTTTTCAGCGTCGCTTGCCAACATACCCCCCTCCAATCGCAGCCCGTCAGAGCGGTGCTGGGCGCGCCTGGAGCTGCGGGAAAAAATCAGTACACTTATTTTCCGGACGAACCCTGTATGAATGCTGAACATTTTCCAGGATACTATAGTGGTCTGTTATCACTTGTGTTTTTCAACGCATACACGGAGAAAATGTATCTAGAGCCATGGGAAGAACTAGAGACAGGAATGATAGTCGGCGGGGAATTCATACATAAAATCAGTTAAGTTTGCTAATGATCAATCTTCAGCTTGTCAGTCAGCTGAAAGCATTGGTTTTGGAAAATTAGTGCATTAGGAATGGGATAAGAATCAATGTACATATACATGAAGCTAAGGTCTAACCGTTTCCGAGAAAGAGGAAAGCTAAATTAAACATTTAACTAGGTAGTCTTGCACAAGGTGTGATAAAAAACGGACCGGTCTGATTTTATTCTGCGCAAACCGTTCAACGGACCGAAACGAGACACAGTACGCCATTTAGCGACACATCTGACGACTAAAACGAGAGCTGTTGCTTTTTTTATGACGAATCATTACGCAGCAGCAGCGGTACGTGTCTCAACCTGTTCGTCGCCGCGTGCAATGGCAGCGATGACGGAGCTATAGGAACGGCGTGTGTGCCTGAAATTTTGTTTCAAACTTGGCAAAAGTGCTACGGAGACATTTGGAATGATTCAGCAAGCCTTTGTTAATGAAACTATGAGTCGAAGCCAGTGTTTTGAGTGGTACCGTCGTTTTAAATCGGGCAGAACCTCGGCAGATGAAGATTATATACAGGACAGTTGGTCTCCCTACACCCCAATGTTCCTTCGGAATTGTCGTCAAAGTTGCTCTTAGACGCACCGTTCCCGAGATACAGGCACCTCTAAGAAAAGTGGCGGTGGCGCTGCCTGATGCTCACCGCGGAAACTAACTCGGCCGTCGCAATCTCTCTTAAGAAATCCATAGTCCCGCCAGTTGAAGTCTCCGGGCTATCCTCAACGTGCTTTCCCCAATCATAGATCCTAATTTAATGGACCAACATTTTCCAGGCTCTCCGGAGCCAATTATTAGTGATTTGGACGAACCTACCGATAAATAAAGCGTGTCTAATTCCTTCCTTAAAAACCCTTCCCGGCATCCTACCTAATTATTCCAAATGTAACCGTGCAAGTACCTGCGCACGAGCGTAATGATTTTAGGATAAAATAGTTGATGAAGCGCGTACCAAACTCGCGGACACATGTATACTTAGTACTGTTAGGGGACCAACAGCCTAGCCCTGTAAATCAATCAACCCTGCACCTCTCTAGACTTCAAGAGAGCAATCACTCCACGAAAACAGAGATGGATACTGAGGGCTCAGCCACTCCACATAAGAGAAAAGCTAGCCGGCCGGCTCTCCCCATCCATACCTCTTAGGAAACCTAACACCACTGGTAACTCCTTTTCTCCATTTGTTGCTCCTGGAATATCGATAGCAAAAAACTCCAATGAACAATTCCAAACCCCAGCTTCCCGTTCTTTTCCACCTAAATCCAAGATCCCACCCATCTTTCTCAAATACATCAAAGAATTGCCATTGAACAACAGGACAATCACAGCTGCATGCAAACACCACCCAGTCAGTAGCTACATAGATACACAAATTAAGATATGCACCAAGATACCAAACTTTCATGCTATTGCCAAACCGTTTACGAAAAAAATGGGAATATTACACATTTCAGCAATAAGAGGACAAGAAACCATCCCTAATGTCATGTGGCCTTCTAATAGACACCATAATTCAAAGCATACGGGAAGCCTTTGCAACCCAAGGACTCCAAGTCAAAGACATCACCCAAATGAGGACCACAAATCCAACTATTAATGTGAAAAAAGAAAGAGAATAGCTCAGAATCCTGAGCCGGACCTGCATACTCCTGCCACTTCGAGTAGACATGCTCTCCCTCTTTTGAATCAAACTACGGTGCAAATCTGACGTAAGATTTCTGAATACACAACATCTCTGGGGATTAAAGGTCACCTTGGAACCATTCAAACCATTCACAGGCCCAACACAATGCACCAAATGTCATTTTCTTGGTCATACCCATAAATCATTAGGATTGGCTACTTGCTGCATACACTGTGGAGAACCGAACACATGATTCTTCCAAGTCTACAAACTCAAACCAACAAAATGCACCAACCACAGTAGAGGCCACCCAACTAACTACAGACGATGCCAGCATTTCAAATCATACACATGGAAGTTCCTTGCAGCAAGAAAATCATGCAGCTCCTTAACCTAATTCCCATACCTCCTCCAGTCTGGAGAATACCCATCTATCTCCAAGGTCCTGACAGCTTACTCACCCACCAGGGGTTAACCTCCATCTCCTAATGTCACTCCCACCCAATATAACAAAAAAAACCTTCTGGCTCACCTCCATAATGGCAAAGCTCTTAGTACCTCTGCCCGGAAAACCTACCACAGACATTAGTGGAAGCAATCATCCAAGGTATAACCCTGTTTAATATTGGTGAGAATTAAATCCATCTCCAGCCTGATAATTGTACAGTGGAATGAAAACAAGATCGCCGATAAGAGAGCTGCTCCACCTCATAACCACTCTTAGTGCAGACGTTATCCTCCTCCAGGAAACTTGATTGACCCTAAACAAAAAAATTCTTCACTCTGGCTACAAATAATATCATCTTGACTGACTAAACCAGCAAGGAGTTGTAATGATTCTTATCAAATCATCTCTCCCTTCTTACCAATTCCTGATCCACTCTTACGATGCCCTGGAAGCAATACGCACTAAGGTCTCAACATCAATTGGCGACCTTTCCATCTGGTCTGCATATCATCCCTGAAGACCCTTCTCCAAAGCAGACACTAAATAACTGCTGATTGGCCACTCATCTTAGGAGACAACCTCAATGCAAAACGCAACGACTGGGGAGCATCGATCTCCAACAAGACTGGAAAAATATGTTGTTGTTGAAAAACATGTAGATTGTTACAAGAAAGAGGCCACTTCTCCATTAGAGCACCTTGCGTACCCACTCATATCTCCTAATCAGGTGTATACCCTGATGACATCCTGGACATTATCCTATTCTCAAATATACCCTCCGACTCTCTCCTCAGAAAACTAGAATCCTCAGCACCTGACCACCTTCCACCAATCTATACCTGTGACCCCAGTCTTGACTCTTTCCACCAAAATCCATCATCAACTACAAAAAATTTACATCCTTGGTTGGAGATAAGGTTGAGGCCATTGCTAAACTACCTCCACAAACTAAAATGGATGCAGACCACTGTAGTCATGCAAATACTGAGCTGATCCAGAATATGGCCAAGTCAGCCTCCTTTGTCCTTCTTCCAGCCCATCAACCTCATGCCCTACCTCCAGAGATCATCAATGCCATGACACTCACAAACATAGCATGGAAGAGATGGCAACAAAACAAATCAAGACCGGCCAAGAAAATTTCAAGAATCTCTACAATTGGGTCAAAGCACAAATTTGGAACCACCATAACTAAGAATGCAACTGTACAATTAGTTACCTCTCCTTAGAAGATGGCTCATCATGGAAGCTAGCTCGCTTCCTTTGCCGTCCTAGCCTAGCCTAGCTATATGAGCTAACCGCCAGTCTCTCAACCAGAAGTGGCATTGCCACAACCAATTCAAGAAAAATGCGTGGCCTTTGCTGACATGCCCCAGGAACGATTCCAAAATGACCAAAAGCCATTCCTGGAAAATGAAGTTGAAGCTTTCTGGCAATCCCTTCCCCACTGCCCAACACGTAAGCCTTCCTTGGTAACCGCAAAATAACTCCACCGTATCATCACCTCCCTAAAAGTCTGCATCTGGCCCGAACAAAATAACAAACAAATAGCTAAAACACCTTTCTAATAACATGGTCTCATGGTCTTTTCTTCCCACCTATTTACCCCTCCAACCTCCCTCTCTGACCAACCCCTCCTCCTATGATCAGAAGTTATATATAGCCAGCGTGCTTCTATGAGGACCACCTGATGATGACATTCAACGTCGAAACCTGGGTTGTGTTTTTTAAAATAAAGTGTATGGAATTACAAAGTCAATTATTTCATTACATTTCAATATGTTATGCAAATTCCATAAAGTTACGCCTGAGACAACAAAAAAAAACATGGCCTCCTTTCTCTCAGAATTTTTCAACACTCGATCCACCTGCCCCACTTCCCCTTCTCCTGGAAGGAAGCAAACATTATCCTCCTTATGAAGCCCCAGTAAACTTAAAACCTCCCTGCCACCTACAGACCCAACAGCCTTCTCTCCATAATTGGAAAACATTTCAAATCTGTCCTATAACACTGACTCCTCTCTGTTATCCATGAGTATTCCCTTGTCTTGCTAGAGCAGACAGGATTTAGGGCAAGAACATCCACTTCACATCAAATACTTTGGCTAGTGGAAAGCATCACCTTCGGCTTCAACTCCTGACTTATTATACATGCCATGTTCCTGGATCTTGAAGTGGCATTTGAACCCTGGGCCTGATCCACAAACTACAGAAATTATCTATACCCACCTGCCTTACCAAAACCATTCAATCGTTCACCAGGGCTCCCCTTCTACATTCATCTCCAGTCCACCGACTCTCAACTTCACCTGATCTCATCCGGCATCCCCCAGGGCACAATCCTCTATCCTACCTTATTCAACCTCTACATCAATGACATTCCCTCTACTCCAGAAACCCAGCTGCTTCAATATGTGGACGACACTGCACTAGTGGGCCAAGGTTTAAATTCCACAAGAATGGCTGAAATCAATGCATTTGAAGACTGGGCAGATGATTAGAAATTGAAAGTTAATCAATAAAAAATTTAACCATGCCACATTTTCCACGAGAAGAAAACCAGGGGAAGGCCCTCCACAGTTAACAGTGTAACAGTTATTCCTAAGTGCCAGACTAGTTTCTAGGGGTAAAACTAACTTGGGCAACCCACATCAGTTCAGCCATTAATTAAGCAACTACCACAACCACAGCCTACCACAACCATTGCTTCAGCCGAGCTCCCCTCTAAAATAAAGTTACTGCTCTACAGTTTCATGACCTGTTCAGGGCTCAAGGAGCTAAAACCAACATGCAAAAGATACAGTCAGCAGACAAAATCCTTAGAAACGTTATCAATGCTGCATTGTTCATCAGTAACAAAGACCTCAATCTAACCCCTAAAACCCCTAACTCCTAAAAATCGCACTCTCTCCCTCCCACATTCCCTCACTCTAGTCACTTCTAACCAAACTAAGCCACATTAAAATAGATAGTGACCTTTCTACAATATAAAAGCAACCTATTCAGAAACGCATCGGAGATAACCAAATAGTCAGGCATGACGAATCATAAACCAACATGACAAAATGGCATGGCTTCTGGAATTAATCAGTTACAATTACATCAGCTCACTAATCATGACATGGAAAGTGGTCGAAGGGACCATGATGATTAGTTGAAATGTACTGTCACTAAGCATTCACTTAGGTGGTTTTTCTTTTCTCACTTTGTTTTTTGTGCCATGAAAGTTATTTAGTAAAAATAATTGAGACAACATACTGGAATTTGCTGAGAGGATCATAGAGCATATGCACAACCAAAAAGAGCAATCAAAAAGAAAATCACTGAAGTAAAAATGCCAATGTATCTTTCCACTCAAATTTTATGCATTACAACTAGTTCCGATTCATTGGCGTCATCCTCAGGAATAAAATTGAGTGGAAAGACACATTGGTATTTTTACTTCTGTGATAATGGATTTCCATATTAAGCTTGAAAACATGGAATACATAAAGAAAATGTCATAGAATACATTAATTTCAGAATGCTCTGATGTAGTATTAATTAGAGAAACTTCTCAATGATTTCTGTTGGTATGCCTTTCTGTATTGCAATGGAATTCCATTGCTTTTGGTGGTGTCGTAAATGCCAACAATCAAAACCTCACATACCAAATGTCACTTGTGACTGCTGCATTTCTTGTAGTTTTGTGACAAACTCTAAAACAGTTTTTTGCTATCTTTTTTTCCACCTCAAGTTAGGTTTTAGCAATGACGTAGGAACAAGCAGTAAATTGTCCTTGCCCAACCTCCGACACCATATATTATGCTAATAATCTCTGCATTTCAACATTAATTTCAGGTGTGGGACATTATGGAAAATGACCACTTTTTCACCTTGCACCTTTACATAAACAGAGAGGCTTTCAGTGCGAAAATTTGAAACTGTCAAAATGACATTTCTTTACCCTTCATCTACTGTTTTACACCGAAAAACTCTCTCTTACTTTCCTTTCCAATAGTATCAACAACAGTCACACACTCTCCCCTCCTATCACTTGGTCCTTTTCCCCTCAACAACCTTCCTCTGCCGCTTAAGTCATTCTACAAGTCCTGCAACCATAACACGTACACAAAGATACGATTTTATGTGAAGCAAATTGATAATTGTCATATGCAATTAATGTCTTCAGTGACATGGTTTGTGTTAAACTTGTACATTGACTAAAAATATCATGAGCAGTCTAATAGATAATGGACTCGAGACATGTTTTCAAATGCATGTGCTTTCTCTTTAATCTGCACAAGAACTGAGAGAGAATGAATCTTAATTGAGTAACACCAAAGAATTATTACATTGAATCTCACTGATTTCTACAGCCAATGCATATTAATAATTACTTATTATTACAATATTGTATTTCACTTCGGAAAATATTGAGTAACAATTTATGAAAGTTTAAAATTTTTCATTAAAATTATGGTTCTTTTTCTTGTACAACTGAAATTCCTCAGTTCCACTCATTAAAAAAGTTTTATGTTTCACAGCCAACTCTGGTGTTAGTAATGAATTTTTGACAGCGTAAAATTTTATCATTCGGAATCATGTGCTTTAGAGGTCGCACAACATTCCAGGACTTGCCACACTCCTATCACCCCGTCAACACCAGTGGATGTCTTTTAAGGGGATAAGGTAAGAGAGAAACAAGAATAGAGTACACAATATGCGCATATAGGCCCTCTGTTCCTTTCAAACCAAAATTATCTGCATGTCAAGACTTTGATATTAATACACTTAATGTTAATGTGTTAGGTTATAAAGTTGATTTTTTAGTAAATCTTATTTATTTTTCTTTTGACTATTCTTACTTCATGCATTTATTTATGGAAAAATTCACACATCAGAAGTAAATTTGTCAGTTGGAAGAGAATCCTCAGAAGAATAATTAATATTGGTACCAATGCAAAGCAAAAGGAAAATGAATGAGATGACTACCAAGTTCTTCACACAAGGCACTTTTACGGGTATGTTTAAAGAGAAATGCCATAGTTCTAAAGCTTCCATGATAACAGTTATTTTCCTTATGGAATGGAAAATATTCTAACGCCAGTTTTCATGGGAGCAAAAATATATTTGTTAAATTAAAAGTTAAATCTGATTTAATTGACTGGAATTAATTTAAAAAACTCATTTTTGCTCAACATGGGTCCAGTCCAAACATTTAATTTATAATCTTATCTGGCATGCTTTTTTCCACCGATCCCTAAAAAAATTGTATTTCATAAGGAAACTGACATTCAAACACAAGGTGCAAAATTCTATAACCCTGATTTTCTATAAACTAATGTCATTTGTAAGCCCTATCAACACAAATTTGAGTTAAAATTTCATTTTTGTTTTCTCATTGTTCACTGTTACATTTATGCACACATTTGATATTTACATTGCATTTACTAACATCGCTTTATTTGAGTGCAATCGGGATGTTGTGGTATTTAATTTGCTGGCTTTCCACTCAGAGGGCTTGGGTTCAAATCCCAGAGGCGGCAGATATTTTTCAGTGATATCCCAATCCCTACTTGAGGTGCTTTGCGGAGAGAACTTTGGGTAAGCACACTGACCATCGGATGGGATGGTAAGCTGCGGACCCCTATTCACCTATCGTTAAGAGTAGGCTAATGTCGATGCTTGGTTTCTCTCCACCCTTCCTCCTTTCCTGTTCATCCCCCTAATGGCACAAATGACCTCAGCTGCCAGTTGCCTCCCCTAAAAATTTCTGCTACTGGATTTATTTGAAAATGAATTGAAATGATTTCCATGGACCACTTCATTTTCATCCATGTATCCATTTTGCATTTTATCATTCCCTTTTGATTAAAACGACATGTACATAGCAGAATTCTAGCTGCTGATTCTGATGAGGTATTAAATATATATGTATACAAACTCTCATCCAGCGAGTTTGCGGTAACTTTAGACAAAAAATCAACATATTTCAATGGCCAATATATTTAGGCAATGCATTTGGGATTGAAATATATGTCTTTTGTAATTCAATTGGCAAATTACCAATTTCATTATTTTATAAAACTTATTCAAATTAGAAATGCTCTGCATATCTAAATGATTTACCTCATTCATATTTTCCATTCTTTCAGTGTACTTAGACACCATCAGTTCATTTTTGTGAGGGTATACTGAATCTTTCTGCTTGGCTTTTACTGAACTTCAGTGAAATAATCAAAACTAAGAAAAAAATGTATTCCTGAAATGTTTAGAAAGAAACATACACATAAAATACATTGTTATGACCTATGTGATATAACTATACACAACAAATATGAAAAACTCCCTTTCACACCTTGTAAAATGCTTGACAATTCACTGTCTGCTAGCACCAGTTTTTGTCTTACGATTTAGGAACCTATACAAATATTTAATACGCTTTTCTAACTCTCTCCATTTTGAAGGTCTAGTACGGTTTAACACCTCATAGCACATCTTCCTCTTCCTCAGAAGAACCTGCAAAGATCAATTACACATATTATATGATTTTATTTTAATGCATACCCCTTGTGGGGATTTCATTCAAAGAGTGAAATAAAAATTTAGTTATATGTAAATTTGGGATAACCTGTGAAATTTTTTACCTTAACTAGGCTTCTCCATATGGCAAAGGTATTGAAAGATAAATAAATTACTTCAATCAATGAATAATTTCTCACCAATGGCTTTGAGGAATATTCTCATTGCTATATTTATAATTTTCTCTGCATGTGGACAACCTTGATGTCCTGAAAGGGTTTGTGTGATCTGATGATAAATAGAACTGTATTGGCAGGAGCAATGATGATTGCTCCAAGTAGCGTTATGTCAGATAAGTCGAAGGTCAGTAGCCAGACAAGAGGTAATCTGTGTCTGCTACTCAGTGAGGTGGCTGCAAATGCACCTGATCCCGGTGGGGTCCCATTTGAAGGATGCTATTATGTTAAAAATGCTATTGAGGAAGGCAAAGGGATACCACCTAAATAAAATATACCACAAAACAATGATGGAAAGAGATTTGAGCATGAGTTCTGGCAACTATGGGATTCAGTCAATGGCGCTGAGTTTCTCGTGCCCAGCAGCAGGAGAGGCAAGGGTTTCAAGGACATCATCTAACAAAATCCTTGCAAAGGAAAATCGACAGCATCAGCAAGGAAGAGGACCAAACCAGTTAGAATAAACTTTCGAGTGACAGGGTGATGATGAGACAGGGAAATTAGAAAACATAAAATAGGAGATTTAGGGAGAAAATATAGATAATTTAGGGCAGTGTGAGGTGAGATGAAAGGATTCCAGGGATTACTGGATCAAAAGAGTAATACATAGCAGAGACAAAGAGAGTCAGCGAGGGATGTTAATAAATCAAGCATTAAACAGAAGGTATGAAGAAGCATAGCAAAAATAGAGCAAGCCAGTGACACAATATAACAAGTAGAAGTCAAAGTTAAATGAACTGGGTCACTGTTCATGAATACATTCTACCAAGCAATAATTGGGAGAAAGAATGTGATAGGGCATACGATTGGCTAAAGAACATAACAGCAGGTGTTCCTGGAATGATACATTTGATAGTGATGTAGGATTGGAACTTAATGGTGTCTGAAGGAAGAGATCATAGTCACATATAGGACTAGAATTTAGGAAAAAGGAATGACTGTAAGGAGAAAGCAATACAATTCTATTATAGAGTGGGCTTAATCATAATGAACACTTGGGTATAAACACTACAGTTGATGTATGTATAGAGGGTTTGTGGATGATGTAGTTTTAATTCCCAAGATAAACCAAGGGTTTGCAAGAATTGAAAAGCACATTGGAAAGTCAGTGCAACAGGCATGGGATGAGAATTAATGTAAACAAAGCAAAAGTTTTACGGTTTTCCAGAAAGAGGAAAGCTAAATAAAAACATTAAAATTTATTGGACACTAATCTAGTCAAACAACATCAATAGCTCTCATAGAGCTAATATGAGGGAATATTCTTGGTTCAACTTCAGCATTTGACTATAATAGAGACGAAACTTCTGCAGCAAAAGTCTTCCTAGAAGCAAAATATGGAAACCAATAACAGAGTGGATCAAGGTTATATAATTTTTGGCAAAACAGAATCTGCCCTTTCATGGGCATCAAAGAGAAGGAATATCTAGTATATTGGAGCGGGAGATGAAAATCACCGAACATGCAAGAAACTGTTAATTTAAATTGTGTTTGTCAAAAATAATAATTTAGGCAATATATGACGTCATTTTAAAAGTATACTTGAGAGGGAAAGAAAAGCCCGAATGTGTCAACTACTTGTCCAAAACAAGGCAAAACAAAATAATGTCTTCTTGGGGAAACTGTTAAGAAAAACTTTTCTCAAATCAAAAGGGCAAAATATTTTTTCATAATGCTAGATTTAACTGAAAATTAAGGGGATTCCCTCTTTTCTGAAAAGAGATTTCATCTCGAGATATGAACACATGAAACATGGCTGAGTTATAGCTAATTCGAAATGCATCACCAAACCTCTGCACACCAGTGTTACACTTCTTACAAGCCAGGAAACCTTTTCCTAAAATGTTATTATTATATGCTCTTCCATTATTTATAATGGAATATTTAACACATAGAACACTAAATATTTAATGTCATATCTAATCGAACAGTAAAATTAAGGATATCTAAATGGACTTTGAATCTGGGAAAAAGGATTAAGTACAAGAGTACAAGAGAGAGACTGAAAACTCTTGTACTTAATCTTTTTCCCAGATCCCATCTCTTGTACTTCGCCAATGATGGCGAAGTGGAGAGAAAAATGGAGAGGGATGAGAACTGCATTTCAAATGCATTAGACCGGAAAAATGCAGCATCAACGAACATCTAATACGACAAACGATGATTGCACACTGAAAATAATTTCCAAATGGACAGAAATACAATGAAAACCCTCAGAGGACATGGAGACTAATTTATACTTGAAATTAATGAGAACAAGAGAAGTGGCAACCTACTTTGAGGTCTAAATCTGAACAACTGCATGCATTGAATACTGCAGTGCAACGACTATGCCGAGGAAACAAGAAACTTTAGACTTGCAATGCGACTCTTTTTTTGAGAATGGGTCAGTTGCGTTTCGCGAAGAAATTTAGGTTTAAGTGCACTATTGAGCGGTGAATGGAAAGGTGTTTGTTCCCAGCATGTGTAGATTTACTTGAATATGAACGGTCATTCGCGATAATTCATTTTGGGCAACAACATCAGGATCATTCTTTGAAATGCATATGCAAAGGTCCCCATTTAAACTGAATATGCAACAATATTTAATTACCTGATATTCATTCCCACGTACACCTCTTATCCATGAAGGCAGGTTATACAAGATCCTCGTAGGATGGAGATCAGGATTTCCTAGGATGTCAATATAATCATTTTGCCCAAATAGAGCCCTTTTGCTACTCCACACATTCCTAGGGCGGTAATCAGGCATGGGGAGCTTTCTACCCGACGTTATTCGTGGAAGAGTCCCTCCTTGTAGGATCTTTTCTTTATAACCATAGCGGCGTAATAGTGGTCCGGCAGCAACCTGAGAATTAAAATTAAATATTTGTCTCCTATATGCTTTAAGATGTCGAGAAAGGTAATGCACAATCGGCTATTTACCTTATCAGCATGATAGCGATATCGCAACGCAGTCTTTCGAAATAAATTACCGGTGGAGGTTAAAAATGGGGAAACATATGACCGCAGTACATTAGCAGTTACAGCCAAAGTATTCATTTTTACGAAGAACTTTGCAATAGCATAAGCGGCCTTAATTATGGTACTGGAATCACATTAAAGAGCACATTATTTTAAATTATGGTAAACGCATTTTTAATGTTTGCTCTATTGAACAATCAAAACTATTCCCATCAAATAATTAAAATTCTTCAAAGAATATGAACTTGCATGGCAAGTACAACAAATTACTAGAAATGTTAAAAAAATATTGAAGTGCAGCATGCGCACGGATCCAATTCTTTCCTTAAAAAGCTATATTTATTATTTTAAAAATCATCAATAAAACAAGAATTTGCGACTCAAGAATTGCGATACCGAAATAAAGGTCTTACAAGAATAAAATATGCAAAAAACACTATGGCAATATTTTAGTTCTTCAGTTTTTCTTTTATGAGAATTATCAGACAACTCAGGTACGCTACCTGCGCTTGCAACATCGAATGTTGTCGGTGAAGGGATTTTCAAACTGAGGAATTTTTTTGTACACATTGAGGAATTAAGCTGTTTAAGAGAGAGTTATGGCATCTGGATTGGAGAGTTATGTGAATCGTATCCTTTAATTATATTTCAGGGTATTAGTCCTTATTTCTATAAATTCGTCTGAACTTATTGAATTCCAATTTTGAACTAAGACCCTGAGTATTACCTGCATATTTCAACCATCTCAGTATGAACGTATTTTATGTAAATTTGTGCCAAGATTTGATTGAACACTGATTGAATAAAAAGATTGTTTCAAAGACATATTCCGCGTGTGACCATCAGAGCAAGTGTAATAAATAATTGTGTGAAAGTGGGTATGGTACGCATGCATGCACTTGGTTGTAATTTTATCTTAGTACTATAGAAGAATGAGGAATTATAACGCTTGAATAAGTCTCTGAAAACACTTTTGTTGTTTCTTAGTATATTTTATAAGCATTCTCTTATTTTAGCCATTCAATGTCCTTCTTTCTTAACATACGTATCAGACACGGTTTCAATAATTACAGCGGATGGAAGAAATTTTGTGGTAAGTACTCATAGTTGTATGATAAATATTTTGGAACGGACACATTGATAGCTGACTAATGAATTCTACATTTATTTTATGAAGAATGTATGATTCTTTGGGAAGTTTAGAAGTTACTAATCGTAGTTTGAAAATTTTAAGTCGAAAGTGAATGAAATTGCATTTCTAAAGCGTAGCATAATCTGAGTTGATTTATTACACTTTAGGGTACTTTGAAAGGATTCGACCAGACAATCAATTTAATCCTAGATGAAAGCCATGAAAGAGTTTACAGAACCAGTGAAGGAGTTGAGCAAGTCGTTCTGGGTCTTCATATTATCCGTGGCGACAACGTGTAAGTGTTAGTTGTAATATTCTCGTATCCATTTCATCATACTTGGCAAATAATGTATCAAATACTCGTGTGTTTATAAATGTATACTCATACATACACACGTTTGAAATTTTAGTAAATTAATCATGAAGTCTCCGCACCCTTTGGAAAAAGGGCCAGTTATTAAATTTCCTTTTTTTTTCAGACCATGTTTCGAATGAAATGGTCCAAAGAGTATCACCAGTCAATCCTTGAAACAACTTGCCCCTCGCTTATTTCAGTCACTCTTCTCATATGGGTGCATGTACTAATTATTGTGGCAAATAATTCTCCCTCAACTTGTGGTGATACATTGAACCCCATTTTTGTTAGTTAAATTTTGCATTGTTCAAGACAGTTGAATATGAGTGCTGTCTTTTTTCAGCAGTGCACCTCGACTGTTTTTCGAACTAAAACATTTGTGTATGAGGGATACCTTAATATGGTTTTAATCAATCAACAAAAATGAATATGAAGTTTGTCAATTGCGTGAAGTAATGAACTTTTTAAATTGATGTTTTATTACCCTTTTGAAATGATGAAGAAATAGGTAATGGTTCACTGAAATGCATCATTCACTTTTTTGTATTTTCTTTGCAGAGCAATTGTTGGCGAGATGGATGATGAATTGGATTCCAGACTTGATTTGCCTAATATAAGAGCTGAGCCATTAAATTCAGTTGTCCATTAATGCCTATAAAAGTAGGCAGAAAGTAATATTTAACAGCTGTGGATATATAAGTACATGTATCCAAAAGTGAACTTAAGTACTTGGTTGCAAAAAGAAACTACCAGTGATGAAGTGATTTTTTTTTATCCTGGCCTAGATTGTATGCCCGTCGGAAAGTGAGAATGTACACCTGAATAACCTAAATGTACAAATTTTAACAAGCCTTGGATCTCTAATTTTGTGAGCGAAACACCAAACTTGGATATGAAGTGGCTAAGTTTTTTAAAATCCTTGTGGTATGCCTTTCACAGTATTTTAAGTTGCGGCATGCATTAATGCAGTGCTTTGATAAGTACAAAATATACCACATTAAAACCTTTGTGATTATTCTATTTAAGGAAAATTTGTTAATTTTAACTGTAGTTCCAAATGGGTGTGGAGGGTTTCAAGGATGACACAACAAGACTTTTATAGTATGGCCCTGTGCTCTGTATTTCCTTGTTATGTAATACTTGTCTATTCAGTGTAAGCAATAATTGCATGTTGCAGTTGCATAATATTTTTAGAAGTAAATCTCTGGGCACACAGAGCTTTTGGCATCCTTGCTGTAAACAATAGGAATATCAATGGAAATTTAAACTAGGAAATGTTTTGATACTTGTATGACATCAGCGTTCAATAAAGGATCTGTTAGGCAATTTAATGGTGAATTAATAGTCTGATGAGTATAAAATGAGTTGTCACTTTATTGCTTGTTATAAAAAAACTTGATATGAAAGAGATTTAAAAATATATGTCATGTGAGCATTACCTAATATAGAGGGTGAAGATATTAAAGAATGGCCCAGGGCAAAACATTATTGTGTGGACTATTTACAGGTACAAAAAATCACATCACATTGTACATCTCAACAAAAATAAAACATTCATGTCATCATACAATTAAAATCAATCACATTCATGACATTCTTCAGTGGAAATCAGTAGGGATCACTTTCTTCTTGGACGAAGAACACGTTTGATAACATCTGCGGGGGTGCGTGGATAAAGTGGCATATTGTCCTGTAAATTAAAAGTGGCAAATAAATGGTAAGTTTGAGAAAGAGCATTCCATTAATTCCAATTATCTAGAAAGTCATGAAAAAAATTCTGTACCATCAAATCTGAAAGCGTTGAGCAATCCGAGGGATTCATTAGTCTTCGTGATGATTTAAATGGAGTCCTTTCTACTGATAGTGGCCTAGCATACACAGCATTCTGAGGTTCTTTATTGGCATCATGGCCTATAAAAAATAAGTTCATCATTTTGAGGATTTATTTATCTTACTTGGATTATAGTAATATTCATCATAATGATACATGCCATCTTTCCATGCAGACTTGTGAGATTGTGAAATAAAATCTTTGATTTGGAATTGAAACAAAGACTTTGGCTTACCAGGCCATAGCACATACCCACTACATAACCAAGAAGTCACAATTCATCCACCGTCATATTGTGAATTTAAAAGAAATAGATTGGTCATCACATGAACACAATGACAGTGAGGTTCAAAGGGATCAATAGCCATTTAGATAAATTAAATATTGCTTAACTCATCTAAAACCATTCTATTCTTTGGACGATAATTTATTTAGGTAGCTAAAAAATGGACCTCCTAGGTTCAACATAAAGAGTGGTAGCAAATCCAGGTCAGTTTTAACTATGCAATTCTTTTTCTCCAATTGCAGCAAGTCCTTGAGTATTTGACTTGCTCCAATGAAATCTCAGGTTCAAATTTCAATACAGAAAATGAATTTCTTGTTTTCATGCTAGAAAATTTTCTTAAGTGTTCAAAATGAAATTAGCACTTCAAGGACTAAATTGCTGTAATTACTACTACTGGTTATTATTTCACTGTCAATATATTGTTCAAATAACTTTTGGAGGAGAAAACATATTTATGTCAATAAACCTACCAAGTATTTTGTTATGCATCCACAAGGCAAGTCAATGATACAAAAATATTTCAATCTGATTGCCTTTGCCTCCCACTGTTCTGTCTAACGTTCTTCCCGATTGGTGCTGGAATGTTGATAATCTTCCAAATTCTATCACCAATCAAAATGCTCTGCATCCACTTTTCTTGTCTCCTTAAGATTACTGCCATTGACCCTCTCTTCCCCATTCCTAGGCATTTCTTCACTCGTCTTCCTTTCCATCCATTTTATTTGCTCAATTCATTTCCATACCCACATCTAATTAGCAGCCAATATGCACCTAAGCCTGGATTACACACATTTTTTGCATTGACTACCTAACAAGATCTCTCTGGCTTGCTACTGCCTGCTGAGCTTGGTTTACTGGTTCACACAGAGTTGGGCGAGACATCTCATGATTGAAAAATTATGGCATGCCTAAATGGCACTTCATAGAGGATTTTGGCTGTCAGCTGACTCACAGAAAAAAATGTGAACTTTCAAAACCTAGAGGTTGACTGTTGATAAATATTATTTACAAATACAAATGGTGGGGGTGACAAGATTGAAGCTGAGGTCCAGTTGTATGAAGAAATTTAGATGCTGTCATGATGGCATGCTTATGAAGCAAAGAGAGAGGAATGAATAGTGGATGAAAGAAGGCTATTGAGCAGAAACTTCATAGAAATTCTAAGTATACTATTACATGGAGAACTGAGATACACAATTTCTTCACTTCTACTCCATATAAGTCTTCCAGCTGATTTCTTGACTCAATTATTTGAAATCACCCTGAACCTTTTTCACTAATACATGTTGAGTTAGCCTAGAAGATCCAAAATCCTATAAAAACTACACAAAAATACCCAGGAGGAACTTCTATATCTGATCACCACTGAAATGTTGAGGTCTGAAACTTTGCAGACCACCCTCTTATTTCTCCTGCTGTAAACTTCCTCTTGTACTCATTTACAAATTTTTTCAGTACCTTCTTCCTTTCTTTTCACCCCACTTCTATATTCCAAACCAGTTAATAAGAATATAAAATGATACTAGGTAAAAAAATATTCAAGATGCACCACAGCGAGGTTTCAGTGTGAAATAACACACTGTTTTGAAAAATTTGATTCGTAACACACACCCATTGAAAAATGTACTAACCTGTTGAACGGGTCACATTTCAGATCTTGAGGGACAAAATTGTTTTTACAATGAAACAATTTCAGAAAGTAAAAATCATTTGCCTTGACAAGGAAAAAATAATTTTTTATGGTATTCAGTTTTTTAAAACTGATAATAGAAATCTGAAAAGGCACATTTATTTAAGCAATGCAAGAAGCTAATCCTAATACAATAATAGCTAACATACATGTATTTAAATACAATTGATAGGTTTCATTTATCCAATACTTGTAACTTAGTATCCCATTTCTTAAAAATCAAGAAGTGACAAATTATTGAGTGATATTATTTTGCACTTGACCCAATCAATGAGGTAGGATTAAAGTAAATAAATGACTAAAAATTAATTCAATTTCTGGTACATACATCTATGTATCATTCAAGCATACATCTATCAAAGGGGACCATTGTTTCTGTCCTTGGAAATCAATAGATATCTCTTTCGATTCTTACCTGTAAATGTTTTATTTGCATGGGCCTTCCTTCCTCTTGGCTCATCCTTTTCAACCATGAAATCACTGTCATCAGAATCATCAAAGATGTACCTGTTGGTATGTGATTTAGATCTTCTCCTCATAGATCTTGCCCTGGGATCAAAATTTTCATTTGATATGTCGCTTCTGTCACGAAAACTGTAGTAGGCCTGATCTTCTGGAGGTATCCTTGCTGAGCACTCTTTACACAGTACTTGATTCAGAGTCTTTTTCAATTTGAGTAATTCTTCATTCAATGACTCACATTTTTTCTCATATTTATTTGGGGTTCCTATTTGAAGCAATTCCCTAAGCTTCTTTTCCTCCCTTTTATGAAGATCAACTTCATCCCTTGCTTTATTCAGGAGTGCCTCATAACTGCTGAGAGTCCTAGCTTGGTTTTCTTGAAATGACAGCAATTCTTGTTCCTGGAGAAAAAATGCATAGCGGTAAAAACAAAATAAAAATGAAGTTTTCCATTTCAGTGGAAGAATCTGGTAAAATAATTGTTGAAAGCATAGATAACACTAACAGAGGTGGATTAATGGGCAAATATAAGAAAAATTCAGTGCCGAAAATAATTTTCCACAGCATATATGCTGTTTCAAAAAGCACCTTCAAAGGCACCAGGTAAGAAAGGGATATCAATAAGTCAACACATTCAAATTCGAAAAACAGCATCAATAGTAAGGACAATCAAAGCTGCAATACTGGCGGCTTACTTAATAATTTTAAGGCAAACTGAACTTACCTTGCAATCCACAGCATCTCTCAGAGCTTGAGTTTCATTCAGCAATCGTTCATTATCTGTTCTCTTCATCTCCAGTTCTTCCTTCAGTAAGTTAAGCATCTTAATCGACTCCTTCTTAGTCTCTGAATCATCCGCCAGACATTTTTTACTCTCACGCTTCTCAATACACACTTCCCTGAGCATCTTACTGGACTCAGTCAACTCCTTCTCAACCAGGATGATTCTTTCTGTCATGCCAGAGTTCTCAGCTTCCAGTGTCATGACTTTGTTTTCCAACTCATTTTTCTGATTTAGGAGTGATTTAAATGATTTCTCCAAGTGAGATATTTCGCTGTCCTTGCCGCGTATAATCTCATCGTAATATGCCACATTGCATTTTACCTTCTTCTCCATTTCAACCAAAGAATTTTCTAATTCTTCCTTCTTTTTGCGTTCCTCACTAGATAAGTCACACTGGATGGCAACAGTGCTAGTGGGCTCCTTTGACTGAATCAATGGGGAGACAAATATTTTAACAATGACAAACAAATATGCAAACTTCAATTTTCATTCTCATTGTAATATTTGAAATAATAAGTCATAATATTCACCTGTAGTTCTTTTTCAAGTTCCAGTATTAATCCTTCTTTTATTTCCAAATTTCTGTTGACTTCTTGAAGAAGGTTATCAGAAACTTCATTTTCCTCCTTCAGTTGAGTTATTTCTAGTTCCTGCAATATTAAGATACTATTACCCACTTGATAAGAAGTACATAGCAGTATTCTGTTGGTATCTCTTTTCTAATGGGTTTAAACAAAAGATGGAAAGAACGAATAAATAGTTGAATAGTCTAATATCAATAGGGCGACATTCAAGGAATACATTATACCTTTGCCTAGAATAGAAATTAAATTAAAATGGCAGTTATTTTACAATTTAGGTTATCGCCGTCAGCAAATGAGGAATCGCAACCTTGTACACTATACCTATATGTGGTTGACACCGCCTTTATATGTTTTCTATTAGCAAAAATTTGTAAAAACACAAGTTTTGTATCTTTCTAGTGACTGAAATGATTTAAGTACACTGGCATAAAATATGACTGGACTGTCTGATTATTATAGCTGCCTCTGTTCAAATTATCTTCGACAACTCAGTTTACAAATGGTACTCCAGTGCGTAGAGTACTGGGCTACTAACTAGGGTTTTATAGAGGCTGAAGTTAGATTTCTGATGATCTCTCTAGACACCCGAGCTGTGTGATTTTTTGGGTTCCACATTCTTTTCCTGGGAAACCCTACCATCACCTATCAAGTATTGGGAGAACTCTACCATCACCTATCAAACCAACCTCTAGATTGATGGGCTTTCTATTAGGTGGGTTCCACACACGCATATGAAAATGAGCTCTGGGTGAATTGCCTTGGTTACCTTGTTTACATATACATGCCATTTTCCTTTAGAATAGGCATAGTTCAGCAGGAATTTTTTGTTTGCATTGATTAAATACAATCCAGATTAGATACTTCTGAATGAGTCATACTCTGAATCCATACTATTTATGATAGAGTGGATTGTCTGTAAAACAATAGAGTTTAACACAAACTGGCAGAATCTGGAATATAAAACTAAACTGGATAGCACTATTCACCAGTTATGACTTTAGAATTTTCCTCTGTCAATACCTTACTTCTCATGAAATATTTTACTATGGATTTTGGACAGAACTAAAAATTCATGAATATTAAGTTGTTAGCGTTCCACTATAGTTTTATTTCTAATATTTGAAGTCACTTTTTAAAATTCCATTTCAGCCTGTTTGGCTCAAACTTTATAGCCTTATTATCTATGCAGCAGTTACAAAGTATTATGGGAAAGATCAACTGCAGCGGTACTCTTAATGGTAGGCAAAGGATGGAACTAACAATTAAACACGTATAAGATAACAAAATACACTAGCTAAGGTGTACTAGATAGCATTGACCCTCGCCCATTGCAAGCAGTCAAACACAAGGCTTACGAGAGATTTCTCCCTATGCCAGTGGCCCGGAAATCACACACAATATAATAAATACAAGTAAATGCACACACTCTCTAGCTAGGATATGCTAAATAATAATGACCCTTGCTTGTATCAAGCACTCACACACACAGGGCTTACAAAAGATTTCCCCCTATTCCCAAAAATGTAATCAAGGATAACATACCAGTAGTAGGCATAAGAATACTTATGTGAGTATTCTCCAGACAATTGTGTGAGAAGGAAGAAAGGAAATGAAGTCAAAATAGAAAGATGAGCTTATGAAGGACAAGAACAACAGAACATGATGTATGCATATGATTTGACTGTGGCATTGAGGGCTACAGGATTAAAAATGGTTAATAGTGAAGCAAAAAAATGCAACTGAGGAATTACTCACCATTTGTGCATATAATTGATTTTTATCATTCAACTCCTTTTCCAAATTAGTGACTGTTTCTGTGAGGGTGGCACATTCAATGTATCCATCCTGCAATGTTTCCTCCAGCTCCTGAAATACATAAAAAACAATTACACTCATTAATGGATAACGTGAAAGAGGACAACTAAAGTTGACTTAAATTAAATTATATTGATCAAAAAAAAGTTCCTGAACAATTCATTGCTTGGAAAAAAGTCACCAAATTGCAAAATGTTAAATTGAAATTATGAATTGAAGATTCAAGACCGTGAATATTTAAATGGGTATATTAACACAACATGTTAGCCACTCTCACTTTACTCCAGTCACTTAACCTTTTGAGTGCCATGCAGAATTAATTTTGTGTTAAAATTGCTAGGCTGTTTTAATGAGAGATTCAAAATTTCTGAAAAATATCTGTTAAACCATTATTATTAATAATAGTTTGCTGAAAATTAGAAAACTAATAAATATATAATAAGGAACAAAACGTGAAAAGGGAAGAACAGACTCTCCATCAGCCTTCTGTCACTTTACATAGGCCTCTCCTCACAATCAATTCAGGCAAGAGCAAAATGCTTTCCGCAACAGGTGTGGTTACACACACAGCGTGTGTAACCACCCCCGTCGTTGTGAGCAAACGTGTCCCACACATGTGTACTTACATGTCAAGCCAACAATGCAACAAGATTAAATTTTTCACAATAAATTATGCGAAGAATGAATGTGTGATGACTCTTTACTGAACAATCCCAATAGATTCCATTCATCAAAATTTGAGAATCTGAAATGACGTGGAATGATCTTAACCCTCTTAGTGCAGCGGGCCGATATATCGGCTTTCGTATCCCTGGCGAAAAGTGCGGCGGGCCGATATATCGGCTTTTGCGTAGGCTATTGTTTAAATCGTTGTAAATTATGGTTTTTTTCTTTAATTATTTATGGTTTTTGTGCTTTCGATAGGTTGAATTCCATAGAATTACATAACTATTTTTTTATTTTTTATTACCAATTTTAAATGCTTTTCAAAAAGTATAATTCTTACTATAATTTTTCGTTCAGTTTGTACATGTCGGGAAGCTCTGCCTAATTGTTTGCTCGTTTTTTTCCTGAGTGGTCTTTAACAATGAAAAGCCACTGAAAGGCTACTTATCTGTTTTCATCTGTAATCTCTTGAATGTGTTATGGTGTTGATATATAGCTGCTTATTCAGACTTTGTTGAGACGATGGAAATGAGAGCACTGCTTTGTAATCATTTTGGTTTCTCTTGCCATCCATTCTATCTAATCCATTGCGCCCTGTGTAATGGATTACATTGTCAGCAGTTCTCTGTGAGTTAGAACTTGGTTTTTTCTGCCTTTAGATTGTAAGCACATTGCCGCAGTCTCAAGGAAAGGGGAAAAGTCCCAATTTGACTCAGTGAGATCAGCCTTTTCAACAAAATCGAACTATGCAGAGGCTGACAAAAAAATTTGCAATTCACTGGTTTTTCTTTATTTATTTATAATATTTTCTACATGTCTTTTTGATTCTTTATTATATTTAAATATCGTAGTTTAATTGAAAAATGTTTTAAAAAAAATATTAGTTTTGTGTCTAAAAATCTAAAAATGATTGCTAAAAAAATATTCTTTAAATTTATGATACTGTAATAATTACATTTATTTTTCAGATGATGTAAATGTATTACATCATTATTAACTACATAATTATATATTAAAATAAAAAAACTGCATATGGATATCTAAACAAACAACTTCATAATTTTTTTTTCCTAAGGTGATACATTTTCTTAAATTACCCTTCGCACTTCTCACTAGTACCCCTGAAATCCCCGCCGCACTAAGAGGGTTAATGGAGTGATCCTTAATTTACTGCATTTTGCCAAACCTATAAAATTTTTGGGCTATTAATTAAATCATTATAGGCATTAAAATATAACGCACAAGTCTTACCTATTACGACTGCATGATCACAAAGCCTTTATCACCCCCATACCATCAAAATAATGACTCAAATATGCCATAAAAACCATGCCAAAACATTTTCCTATTGAAATATTAATTATATATATCTGCGATAGGATTGCATGATTTTTACTCCCTTCGCATAACTGAGGCTGGGAAAATTAAAGATATTCGATTGGTTAATGTTTGATCAGCTTTGGCAATGTCTAGTACTATTCTTCTTACCTGCACCTTCTTTTGCAAAACGCCCAATTCAAATTTCAGGGAGGAATTTTCACCTTTCATTCGTGAATTCTCTTCTTCCTTCTGAAATTGAAGACAAGCAATGAGACTGGAAATTAAATAACACTAAAGTATACATGAGAGTGTATGTTTGTGGGTGTATATATACATATATATATGTATACATGTATGTATATGTGTGTGTGTATGTATACATATGTATGTGTATGTATGTGTGTGTATGCATACACACACATACATACACATACACTAATAAGGTAAATGCTGGTGAGTGGAAACACAATATGTACAAATGGGAAAAAAATATTTACACACAGAAAACACACAAAAAGAACACACTCATGTGGGTTCACTAATTTTCAACAGACTCTGAGAAAAGATTTACTTCTCTTCATCTTATGAAGACAATATGGTCCCCAAAACTATACATATATTAACAGCATAAATGCAAAATTATAGTTGGAATGAATTCGTAAAGTTTCAGAAATCTTAGTATACATATTTAATGATATATTTGATAATATATTAAAATGTTCATTAGTATATTGCTTCAGTAACTTTATTTTCAACTTTTTGTCATGACTCGATGAATTTTGGTCATCTGGCACTTAACATTGAATACTTGTAAACATGAATTTGTATCTTAAGGTAAATTTAATTAATAGATTAACTGTATTCTAGTAAGACTTAACTGACAGCACTTACCTGCACAATCATACTGTCATGGTTATCCTGTATCTCTTTATGACTAACAATTAATTTCTCCATTGCGGCTTTCAAATTATTGTTTTCAAGAGTCAGCTTTTGTATTGTGCTTTCTAACTGATTGGTATTATCTTCCTGGAAACATATAAATCATAGTTTTTTAAACAAAGAGTCAATTTAAATAATTGCAATCTATGGCACGATTGGAAATAAATTGCTTTTCCTTAGCGACAAAACTATTAATTCAGCTAATTCAAGCTGAATTATTACATTATCTTTATTATTAAAATTTTATTTTAATATAAAAAAAATACTTCCTGAAAATGGAATGCTATTAGAAGACGTAAATTACTGATTTCCTTATAATTTTATCTCGAACACATAAATACATATGTCGTTCAGTTACAAAAGTAAAGTACATCACATTCAATACAGGAGAGAGAATGTAAAACTCATATTTGACATTTGAACCTCTCTTTAAATACAAATCCTAATTAAGCAGAGCTGCACACTGATCTGAAATGATCCATATCATATTGTGCCTCATATGTTAGACATTTTTTAAAAGAGGGACTAGACAGTACATAATACATTTGTGTCAAGTGAATTGGGAGTTCAAATAGTGAACTATTACTATAATATTTTGACTTTGGATTGACATTATTTATGGCTGCCCTCTACTGATGTTTATACCTATGTAGAGGGACTACGGTCTATATATATATGGTAAGCCTATTTTTGATATCAAATGCATAGTTATAATAAATAAATCCTATTACAACTGGCATTAATTGAATCACACAAAAAGATAATTTTATCATTTAAAAGAAACATTTCATGAATATTCAATTAGTTCTCAACCCAAAATCCAGCATAATTAAGTCAGGCGCTTCATCTGATTAAATTCTCTCTCTACATAAAAATCAATATTGTAACAGGGCACATTATCCTTCCTAAAGTTCTACAAAAACTGATGATTGGTAACATGGAACTAATCTAAAATATTTTTATGCTCATTTTGAAGTGAAATTTCAACAAGTTGACAGACCAATTACAACATAGTACACTTGCTGAATAATTGAGGCTTTAGGGTCTGTACACCTCTCTGTTTCTGTAGACTGCATCGTCCCTTTCAGTCAATTGTCTCAAAAGCAACTGAATGCCCATCTCTCTATGATTACACAAAACCAAATATGTAATAATTGACTGCACCATGTGATACATTACAGAATATTTCAAACTAGATAAGTGTGTACAAGGTCTGTTCAAAATGAGATGAGACTAGTCTTTCTATACATGAAGTGCGAGATGGATCAAAACCAGTGAGATGCTTCCTTAGCGGTTTCTGTGACAAGCAAAACACTGCCTTGCTCATGGCCCTATCTCGACTTGTTTCCACACAACAGATTCTTGTCTCAGCTTGCTGTAAAAATTCTTGGGTCACTGTGACTGAAGATGTTGCGTATGCGCATTGAATTTTGTTTTCCCTTGGGAAAAGTGCAACTAAAACTGATGCCATGATTCAACAGGCATTTGGCAATAAATCTATGAGTCGGGCACAGTATTTAGGGAAGGGAGGGGGCCATCTTCCCCATGACCCAAAAAAGCTCTGATGTCGCAAACGAATGCAAAGGTGATGTGATTGTTTTCTTCAATTGGGAAGGGATTATTCGCTAGGAATGTCCCTAGAGAACATTCATAATGAATAATTTCTTCCCAATTCGAGGTTATGAGAAGGATAAAACATGCCATGTAGTGGAATGGACCACAAATGTGGCAATACAAATCTTGGTTCTTTCATCGCGACAACACGCTGGTGCACACATCATTGATTGTTACTGAGTTTATGGCCAAAAACAGCACACCAGTGATTGTTCAGCAACCATACTCTCCGGTTCTCGCTCTTTTTAACATTTCCTAAGCTGACATCCACCATGAAAGGACACCAATTTTAAACTATGGAAGATATCCAACAAAACTGTACCACAGAAGGCTATCCCAAAAGAAGTATTCCAGGAGGCCCTCAAAAGCTGGAAAAAACGTAGTGAGCATTGTATTGGCAGCCAAGGGCTACACATAATTAAAGGATAGCTAATAAAATCAAGTATTTATTCAGTCTCATCTTTGTTTTAACAGACCTTGCAGTACTAAGTATTCATCACCATTGCAGTGGAAAATATGTACATCATACACAAACATTTGTGTAAGATATCCCATCTTCGAAGAACAATCAAAGCAATATAGCTACTCAAGTGTTCACAGAAATAATGTTTTTTAAGAAGAAATAAAGAAATAATTTACCTTTGCGGTAGCTAACAAAGACTTTTCCAAGGAAATTATTTTAGGTACACCATCGACAATTACTCTAAAGAACCTACAAATAATTAACTCACTGATCCAATCCTGCCAATTTCAAAATTATCTTGTGGCAGAGGAATTTATATTCTAGTTAGAAATATAAATGAAATAATTTTTAATGAAGATACAAATCTTTATTTACAACCATTATTCTTCATCAATCTTCTTAGCAGAACTTTTGTTTTTGCAAAATCGACTAATTTTTTTGTTACACATTTATTTCAGACTATTATCCTTCAGAGAGGGCCAAATAAAAATTGCCAAAGACCTCCAAGACACCTAGGCAGACTCAAACCACAATGGTGACAAAACAATTCTCTCTTGAGGGAGATCAACAAGATGATAATGTAAGCAAACATGATGTATTTCAAAAAGAACTAAGATACTACAAAGGGTTCAATGCTTGATGCTTTGATGACCATTCTCCTTCCATGACCTCATGCTCGGAATCTTGGTCCACGAGGTGAAGGATAAGAGAAGGGTTATAGGAATGACTCTCCTATACTTTCCAAGAGATAACTGAGGAAGACCATCTTTTAGCATGGCAATATCAGGGAAAAGAGCTGCAGGCATTCTATTATTAGTTCATATGGTAATTTACTGTATCAATGGGGTTAGTTACATCTCATCACCCTTGGTTTTGCCAGGTGACTGTAGTGTTTCTACATTTTATACATTTAATACGAAATAAGAAACATCAATCTTTTTCCTTTTAGCCCTTTTTCAATAGAATGGCACTATAACTGATTATTTTCCAGCAATTATCAAAGAAATATTACATCCCTAAAGCATATAGTTCCCCCAGCATTTATAACAAAATAAACTGCATATGCTCCCGAATTTCAATTCCTAATACATAATTCATCATCTCCTTTGGCTATGAAGCAATCTTGGGCCTCATTTCAGCCCTAATGATCCATCATATGCAATAAAGCCTACCACAGCGTTTATTTTATCAAGAAAATGAAAATGCAATAAATATAACAGTAAGCTGGGTACAATGGTCTTTACTTAGCTAATAAGTATTCAAGCATGAATTAAGTACCAATTTTCCTGCAATTTCAATTAAGAATTACAGTAAAAATCATAAAATAATGAAGGGGATTAAACATATTTTATAGATATTATTAAAATTTTAATTACCTTTTTTATGTCTTCCAAATGTTTTTCATTTTCATTATTAGCAGAATTCAATTGCAATAGTAGTTTCTTAATTTTATTCTCATTTATTTTCTCACTAATTTCAATTTTAGTTGTATAGTAATCCTCTAAATCACTCTTGATATCTTCCACAGTTTTCCTAAAAATATAAATTTCCCCAAGGATTAAAATGGGCAAGGATAACTCCTCCACTTCATTTACAAATCCTACAATTAAGCGACATTTTATTAAATAAATACAAAATAAAAAAGGAAACTTTAAGATAATAATCACAGGAAGGTTTTCGATTGACCTTGCAAAACTTTTACACAGTATTGAGGTCATCTCATGAAATAAACAATATTACAATTTTAAGCCCTCTTTAAGCTAGAAAATTAAATTAAATTATACTAAGATGAAAAAATAATAGGAAGGAAAGAAACATGGCGGAAAGAACAGTGACAGTGCATATACGCAAAAATAACAAACAAAAATGGACAAGAAGGTGAGTGTACACACAATATTAGTGAAATATTAGGAAGAATATCATTTGATTCAGGAGAGGTTTGAACAAGATAGTGTCACATTTATTTAATGTGTGAGAGAGATGATGGGCTAGAACAATTAATCTTATCAGTATTCATTTTCGTCTTAAGAAAGGGCAAAGCAGCAGTATGCAAGGGCTAAAAGGGATGAAAGTTTAATTTCACATATATAGAAGGTAGTATATTAAGGACTATTTACTAAACATAGAGAAATACTATTTACAGGAGGAATGCCGTAGGTTTTTTAGGTATGAAAGGAATGAAGTGTGATATCAACAGTTTTGTGATCATTAGTAGGCAGGAACAGAATATACTTAGCATGCTTTTGGTTGCTGTGTGTATTCAAGGAAAGTGCTAGATTATGGCCGACAAAGATAATACACACATCGTAGAGGATATGCCTGAGCTAAAGAAATAGGACATAGGAATATATTTTAAGCCTGTATATGACTCAAAATGCACCAAAGGAAAGTAGGTGAGAATAAATATAATAAAGTGCTAGTAAGAAGTGTATTAGTCAATCGGTGTCAGAGGTATGGTTTGAAAAGATTCATGATGGAGTGAAATATTTATCCATACACTCAATAGATTCGTACTCAATATATCATTACTTACATACATAAGATTCTCAAGAAACAGGAAGGATACTTGGCAGACATCAAGATAGAAGAAGGGCATAAGATACAAAGAGCTAAAAGAGAATGGGCTATAAAATAGAGGAAGTAGACAATTATTTGGAAAGCTTTTTTGTTGAAATAATGGAAGATCCACATTTAGAAAAACATACCACTGATAACAAAAAAGGTACTAGGCAATCAATCAAATAGCTGTTTACTAATTTGCACAATAGCCAGAGAACTAGTAACTATAAGGAAACAGTAAAGGAAATGATAAGGGTTTCTTTCAAGATGTTACTATAATGCATTTTCTTGTCAGCCATCAAGAGATAGATATTATTAAAATATGCAAAACAAAAATTATTTAAATGTTTTCATTTCTTTGATATTTTACAGAAAAAAATTAAAATTCCTGGATATATGGATTTAAGCCCCTTCCATTCACATTCCAATTTACTTCATAATTAAAAATGAAACACTGAATTTAGAGTGCAGAAAATTTTCAAAGTTGAGGTACCCACAATACATATATTATTATTTTCAAAGATTTAGCTTATACAGCAAATAGATATAGCTCATACAAGGTTTGTATAAAAAATATCGATAACAATTTTTTCCTGACGTGTGCGTGAAATTCAGACTGTCGGTTAAGTGAGCACATGATTGCAGATTGTATTGGCATATTTTTTATTTATTTATATACCCTGCAAACCATCACTAGGGTGTATGGCAGGGGTTGAATACGCACCAGAATAATTTTATCAAAACATGACCCTGCTGTGGTTGAACAATGTTATTATGATCCCCAATCGTTTGCAGAAAAAATTACATCTTAAATCTATCTGTTTTACACCTAATATCTCTAATTTTACTAACATGATCTCTCTTACCATAGTATGATGGACATAAAAATAAATTTTCAACATCACTGCTAAAGAGACCTCCTTCCACTTTATGCAAGAGCTTCAATCTGTAATTTAACCTTTGCTCCGTGAGTGATTCCCTGTCAAGCTCCTCTAATACTTGAGATACGCTACTAAGTTTATCATAACGTTTTACAAATCTAGCTCCTAGATGCTGCAAATGATCCAATTCAGCAATTAATCCAACTTCATGAGGATCCCAAATACTAGCAGCATATTACCAGCAAAAAATAACATTTCTCTGTAACCTTTTAATCACATTTACCTATTACTCTTCTAATAAATCCTACTTTGTGGTTAACTCACCCACATATTCCCCATAAGTGTTTCACCCATGAGGGGTCATGAGTGAGGGTAACACCTAAGTATTTAATTGAGTCTAAACATTCCATTTCCGTGTTCCTTATGCAGTAGGTGTTCTGGAGGGTATAGCTCTTTTCCCAAAAATTCATCACTACGCTATTTTTTAATTAAACTCTAATTGCAAAGTATCGCAACAGTGTTGTATTACATTAAGGTCATATGATTAAGCTGCTAAGTCCTCAGGATTATGGATATCACGGGAAACCACTGCACCATCAGCAAATAAACGTATCTTACCAGTAACTGCGGAGTCAATGTTGTTAACGTATTGTAGGAATAAAAAAGGTCCGAAAACACTTCCCTTGGGAACACCCAAAGTAACTTATAATGCATTTGAGCTATCTTCATCCATGACTACTCTTTGTACCCGACCATTCAAAAAGTATTTCATCCAACCCAGGATATTTTAATGCATGCATATGCGTCTAGCTTTGTGAGTAGTTTACTATGAGGTAATTTGCTGAGAGCTGTCTTAAAATCACATCAACTGGAACATTGCTCTCTCCCGAAATAAGGATATTGTGTACAAAAAGTGCAAGTTGTGTCTTGCAGGAAAACCCTTTTGAAAACAGCTGATTTTTCATTGGTAACTCCTGGCATTCGAGGTGTCTCACAATCAAACTAGCAACTATATGTTCATGACCTTGCATGGAATGGATGAGAGGGATATGTGTCGGTAAATTGCTCAGTTCCTCCTTGTCTCAATATTTAAATATTGGTATTAATTTACCTGTTTTCCTATCTCTGGGATCCTTGTGATCCACCAGCAACTTCTTAAATATTATTTGTAGATATGATGCAATTTCCGTAGCTAGATGATTAAATACTACCTTGATCAAAAATTTCCCGGAATTTATTCAGAAAATTAAAAATACAAGTTTATTCATCTAAATCTATATTGTCCCCTTCAAAGTAATCCCCATCGACTGCAACACACTTATGCCAGCGCTTGATCCAATCCTCGAAACATTTTTTATATTCGGTTTTCGGTATGTCCATCAGTGCTTCCTGCGATTTTTCCATTACTTCCTCTCGGCTGCTAAAACGCGTTCCCCGTAATGGTTTTTTAACTCGATTGAACAGAAAGAAGTCACAGGGAGCCAAATCAGGTGAATTCGGTGGCTGTTGGATGGTATTTGTTGCATTTTTCGTCAAAAAATTACGAATAATGATAGCACTGTGCGACGGTGCGTTATCATGGTGCAAAATCCACGAGTTTTCTGCCCACATTTCTGGTCTCTTTCGGCGAATTGCTTCACGCAAACGTCTCATAACGCCCAAATAATACTCTTTGTTTACTGTCTGGCCTTCTGGCAAAAATTCATGATGCACTACACCGTTGTAATCCATGAAAACCGTCAGCATTGCCTTCTTTTTTGACTGAAAACGACGTGGTTTTTTTGGTCTCGGCTCATTTGGTGAACGCCATTCACTTGCCTGATGTCTGGATTGCGTGTCGTACTCATAAACCCACGTCTCGTCTCCAGTAATGATCCTTTTGATGAATGTGGGATCGGATTCAGCCTCGCAAATCATGTCTTTTGCGACGTCAACACGGTCTCTTTTTTGCATGAAATTGAGGTCTTTTGGCACCAACTTTGCTGCTACACGACGGAAACCCAAATCATTAACCACAATGTCTTGGGCGGATCCATAGGCAATGTTCAAGTCCTCCGCTATTTCTCTGATGGTTAATTTGCGGTTATTGACCAACATTTCTTTTACTTTATCAATTTTTTCACCGACTTTCGATGTCGATGGTCTGCCACTGCGTTCATCATCTTCGATTGACTCACGACCACTTCTGAACCGCTCGTGCCACTGGTAAACGACCGTTTTTTTAGAGAATCGTTGCCGAAACACTTTTCCAACATTTCCAACGTCCGTGCGCCACTAAATCCGTTTTTTACGCAAAATTTAATACAAGTTCGTTGTTGCAAATTTAAATCCATTTCTGAAATTGTAAAAAATCGCCAACACACACAGAGATAGATGTACTCTTGGCTACGTAACTTTTGCAAATGTCAAGTTATGACACTAAGATTTAAAGGGAATATCAACAACAGATGTACCAATTTAACAAAAAAAAACAGAACTCAAATCGGAACGATGGGAGCGCCACACGGTGGTTATTCCGGGAACTTTTTGATCAAGGTAGTATATGAATAGGTATTTCATTGGGCCTGGAGGATTTATTGGGCTAGATATTTTACAGCAAACGTTCTATTCCATTATATTAAATTTCAATTTTGGCTATCAATAAAATTACGAGGACTGGCATTGATAAGATGACTATTCCCCAACCCCCTTACGGTCCCAACATGGCGCCAGCAGACTATTTCCTATTTCCAAAAGTGAAATCCTCCTGCAAAGGACACCACCATGGGACCCTCAGTGCCTTCAAAGAAGCTGGCATACCCTTAAGGACCTTCCAGAATCCATCTACCAGGGAGCCTTCAAGTTGTGGAAAAGCCACTGGCAAAAGTGTGTCAATGCTCAAGGAATATACTTTGAAGAATTTTGAGGCAGTGTAGAAATATCTGAAATAAATCTCCATTTCTCAAACTTTTCCCGACACTTTTTATACAAACCATGCATGTAATCGGGCAGATATGATATTCAGAATGTTAAATGTTGTTAGTTCATAAAACTATTTTGTTTGCCTCCTTACTGATGTTTCTCCCTCATGTCATCCATCATTTCTCCATATTTTGTACATAAAAATTTTCTGACAGCATTTTCCCGACGTTTGCATTCCCTTTCACCCTCCTCAAGCTGGGATTTCAGATTATCATTTTCCTCTCTGAGGCTTTCAATTTCCTGTAAAATGAAACAATACCAATGAATTGGTAGTAAAAAGAACAAATTAAATTTATGTGAAATGAAATTCTAGAAATGTGACTGATAAAAACTTTAAATCATAAATATTGAATAGCAATCATCCCATAAGCTAATGATTCCCAAAGCAGATTGCACATGATTACACACACAACCCATTAGAATGTGGAAAGTATGCACCTGCAACTAATATTTCCCAAATTAACATACAGTACTATGATGTAGTGGGTGCAACTCCTGAGAAAATTTAACTATATGAGACCTTGCTATGGTGATGAAAACCAACTTAAATACAGTGAAGACCCCATTTCATCTCCTGAGGAGACCTCTGAATTTAGGGTATCACTGATTGACATCAATGAAAGATTGAAACAATTAAAGGTTGGCACTCAAGTATGTTATCTGGGAACATTGATGAGCCATTTTCGTGTTTTGACCATAGCTGATATTTGTGATCAAGAATATTTTTAAAGCGTAGCATAATCAGGAGACAACTCTCATAACACAGTGAGTATATGTCATTTGGGTTTCATGGGGAAAGATTTGTACAATTGAAGTAATGTTGACTTCTCCTGCGACTGCCATGAAATTTATCACGTGCATAATAATACAATCACAATTTTGCTTTTATGATCCATTCTGACAAGATTTAGCAGCAGAGAGGGAATTTTAAAATGATGAATAAAAGCCCAAAAAAATAAAAAAGCGAAGGCCAAGATAATTATTATAATACTTCAGAAGGTGAAATCTTTTAAAATTTCCAACTACTGTACACATACTCAGCAGAAATATTTTTTAAAAACCATGACTCTGAAAATGCAAATGCTCCAAAACTTCTCTTACAAAAAGGCTGCTATCCAACAATGCATTTGGATAGGGTAATAACTGAGGATGTTTACAGTAATAAACATTCAACTTGTTTTACACACACATTTGAGGTGGAGGTCACAAAAAGATTAAAGACCACTTCCACAAGTCACAATATACCACCACTTGAAATGAGTTATGTTCAGAGGCATTAATACAACGATTTTGTGTGTTTATTGTTGCATGACTTTGAATTAGCTAGTGGTGGTGCTACAGCTGCTCAAACCAGACAATGGTAGGAAGCATAGAATGGATAGAAAAAATCTCTGCAGGAACATGTTGCCAGATACATGCACAGCTTAAAATTTCATAAGAATCATCAGAACTGAGAGCTTCAAAGTAAATATCTAATTTGTATCCCCTTAAGAAGGAAGAGCAATGCTCATCAGAAGCAACTAAACAAGAGTTCTAACTGGCATGAACAGTGGTGGAATAGAAATAATCATTGGTCCTTTGCTCCCTCGAGGAAAGGAGCCATAAGATGGTGAAAAAGTACAAGATTATAGATGGGTCACTTTTAATTCCTTCACTACTAGCTTTTAAAATGAAAACTTTTCTCCTAAAAGGCACAATTTTCTCACAAACCAGAAAGTGAAAACATAATATCATAAAAGCACTTATTTAAGACTTACCTCAGTCAACTTGTTGAAAGAGACATCTGAGGAAGACGATGCATCTGAGAATGAAAAAGATCATCAAAGAAACATTATTCTTGGCATTCAATAAAACATTGACATTGATAAGTAGGGATGGCGATGGCAAAGAAGAAAATCAAATATAATGAGATATTTTGAAGCTAATTTGTTCCAAAATCCTAGTATACAGGTGATCCCCGTGCTTCAGGAGACTTGTTTAAATTCACACACACATTGTCACTCTGTCTACCAAGTTGGTATCAAGCATTCTGGTCTTTGAAATCTGGCATAGAAAAATTCTGTTTTTACGTCTTTAAGAGGAAAATATCCCAAGTCAAAACTTTTAACGTGATAGCTGCGACAATATGCTGTCTGGTGATATTGAAAAGTTGATGGTTATCACCAATCTAGAGATAACCATCAACTTTTGATTGAAAAAAACATTGACTCTGATTGCCCAAGTCCGAAACTGATGTAGAATTTCGCCAAGCTTGAGCAAAAGCATGCGTGCTTACTTGATTACCTTAGAGACAACATAAGCTCCAATATCACCAATTAGATTATTGTTAGACGTCAATGAGTACAAAGATGAAAAGTGATTGAAAATTGAAAACAAAAATTCTTTTAGAGATCTTACAAAGAATTTGTTTGAACTACACATGATTCAAGAACGAATTACTAGAGTAGGATGCCATCATTTTTCGCTCAACCACCAGAAAAATGTGACACATAACATATTCCAGATTTTGCATGAATGCCTAGAAACTTCAGCATAAACTATACTAAAATTACTTTTCCAAAAAAAATACAAATTTTGGGGATCGGCTTTATCTGGCAGATAAGGTATAGTTTTATAAAAAGATGCAATAATGGAAAGTACAGGAAAAGAACACAAAATAGGGGAAACACAAAAACTTCTCCCAATGAAGAACTAAAGACTACTGCTGCAGGGGTTCCAACAGATGAGGTGTGAAAATACACCTATGAGAGAATGAATCTGTAGGGAAATGAAATGCAAATAAATAAACAGAAAAAGAAAACTTTTCTTTTCTTATTATGCATAAAATCCTTCAACTTAACAAGTAGCTCATGTATCAAATAGTAAGTACTTTTATTCAAAGTGAATTATCACCATTAGTCAACATTATTCTGTTAGACTGCATTTTGAAAGAAATGTTAGACTGTCCTATTTAAGTTGACTGTCTTAAGGGTTCCACTTTACCACACAAAGTTTAAAGATTCATGAAGGTAAGCAAACATGCTTCAAGATAGTATGCCCTTCTATGAGGCAATTTACTATGAAAAAAGGACAATACTAACATCCATGCAATTTCATTGCAAAAGTAGAAAGCCTTTCACTTCTTCAGCAACTGATGGCAAATGTGTCTTTGCCATACATCCCAAAGATGATAAATGCTTTCCTGCGAAACTTAAAGAGCAAACATTATTGAGCGAGGGGCTGTTTGATCACGGAGTGAACACAAATTGCGCATTTCCCTGGAATTCTTCATTCCATTACAAACTATTCCAACTCTGTGAATGAAATGAATGCCATAGAACAACATACTGAAGTTGTAGACAGATTATAATAACCAAGAATTTCTGTGAAATCAGAAACAACTTACAAGCATTGTATTAATTTAATTTCCAACTAAACTTGCACAATGCAATTGGCAATTGACAATCTTAAGATTATTACTGTTACTACAAGAGAAATATACGGGAGAATATATAGAAAATATTTTATAAGAGAAATTTGGTGTATGTAATGGTTAAATTGTGATTTCATTGTTCAAAGTCTGACTTAAAGGCTGAAGTGCTGTTTTCGGGCTAATGTATAGTAAATAAAGAACTAACATAAATGAAATATTTTTTCCATTAATAAGTGAATAAAATGTATTGTTGATGATAAAAACTTGAACTGCATTAAATTTTTTTCTGGGAGTCCCAACCCGTCTTAATCACCTCTGACGTAATGAATGTAATTTACCACTTAAATTAACTTTAACTCAGGAATCGGGTGTTGTAAAAACAATTGCATTACTTGGGGGCCACCTGTTCACGGTTAAAATGATATCAGTTTGACGCTCAATGCTATGAGTATATTTACTCTTAGAAGCTAAGAGATTAAGCTCTTGCTTTGAAATTCATATTGTAGAAGTAGCAGTAACCATTTAAAAGAACTAGTAGAATTAAACAATACCATAGAGCATATGAGATAGTACCTTCTTCAATTTGATCCAAAATCATGATTGAATCCTGCCTTGACTGTTTCTGATGTTTAGCAGCTAATATTGAGAACTTATTCTTGGTATTATTTAACCGACTTGTATGGATTTCCAAAGGCATGAGAACAATCTGAAAAGAAAGGAATATTAGGTTTATGAAATTAAAATTTATCATTTAAGACAAAAAGCGATAATAACATTAAATACCACAATAAATAAATGCTTCAACTCCAAAGGAACATTCATTAAATTGAAAATTTTATTTCAGTTAAAATTGTATAGGAAATGTTACTGAAAATGGAACGGAGAAGAAATAATCAAAACTATAAAGAGTAGGATTAAGTGGCCATAAAAGCATGTAATATAAACATATAAAGTACCAAAATAACAAAAGTACTGGAATTATTCTTTTAGCCATGAACAATAAATGCATCACTTAGTCTGTTATTTACCATGCAAAATGATTAACCTTAGGTTTCATCCAATTAATTTTTGAATCAAATAGTTAACCAGTCAACCTAGATTATTGACATTTGCATTATGACCTTTCCCACAATTATAAATGCAGAAAAAAATACTAAATCACATCTGATTCAATTCCTGCCTAACCATATTTTGGCATTACTTTGACAAATAAAAAAAAACACTTTTCACATAGTGATTCTCTAAACAAAGTTTCTACCTTTTTGTAACTGTATCCGGAAAAATAAAAGAACACCTGAGCCTGCATTTCTTAATTAATTATCCCATATATTGTATGACTGTGTACCAGAAGATATTAAAATGCACTGAAACCCAGGTCTAGCTAATATTAGTCATGAGAAAAAGTTTCTTATTCCAATTAAAGTTACATCAGGCTGGCCTTCAGGTACCTGAGGCCCCTTGGGATGTCATCAGAATAAATGAAATCCCTAGCTTTGGGAGCCTTGGTCTCTGGTTGCCTATTTACCATGTTTATGGGCTTTGAGATTCCAAAACTGTGACGAAAGTCTCTCAGGATACTATGAGTAACCCATTCTCCATATTCTATAACAGAGTTAACTGCATAGGTAACTGTTTGATCATGAATGATCCCTTGCAGAAGGCTATCTTTATTTAAAATTATAATGCTGAACACCTACGCCAGAATACTTACTTCATTATATTAATGTCTGTACATTATATACACAGAGGTGTAAAGCCTATAATTAATCAAGGCTAATCAACAACTAGAGTCATGTTAAAGGTTTGATTAGTCTACATCAGTAAAAGTAAAAAAGCAGTTAAAAGAGCTGATATTGTACAAAGATATATTTGACATCTGCTAATTATAATTGTCTTTCTTCATTACAAGGCATCCTATGCTTCAAGTATTTCTGCATTTTCAATCAACCAATACTTTTCATAAAAGATTTATTCCCTAAAGGAAACCTGAAATGCAATTTAAACAAAAAAGAGCCTTTATCTAAGTCCAAACGTAATTCCCCAGGAAATTGGCGATAATCGTGTAGCACTTTATACTTGCAGCACTATCACCTTACCTAATCATCACGTGGAATCGACATTTAGGACACAATGGAAGCTCTTTTCTCAAGAGTGAAAAAGAATGAATGGAGGAACTGTAACTGTGGTCTATTCCCAACTATGAGACTACAACTTCCTCCCTTTGGCCATTCCTTATTAAGGACTTTCAAGGAAGTATATCACCTCGTACATCCTGAACTTCATTGAAGGCTATGTCTCTTTTTCAACAAGCATTCAAGATCATGGAATTATGAGGGTCAACTTTTTCTGCTGAGGACTCCTCCAGAAGCAGAATCTACCATTTTGTGCCTGACCAACCTAAACCTAAATAAATCTTATGCAATTGCTTTTTTCTGTTGCCAATTAATAACTATCGAGCATTTAACATTCCAATATATTACTCCAAAATTTCACCAACATCAGAAGTTTGACACTGACTTATAGCATACATCGTCACGTAGGTACTTCACCCTTAAAACATTAATATCATTTGAATAGTTAAATAGGGTTATCTACGATGGGTTGTTTATTATGAAGACAATTGATGAGTGAAGAAAAATGTAGTTTAGGATGCATTGAAAGTGTAAAAACAAAATTTTTAAACTACATACTTGTTTATTAACACTGCATGCACAAGAAAATGTAAAATGTTTGGCAACTGCTTTTCTGAGACCGTCTAGATAAAAATTACAGCATATATTTCTTATTCTGAAATTATCATGCGACATTTCACTTATGAAACAAAAATATTCTTTCACAAATATTTCCCCCAAACTCAATTTTAGCCATTTTCTCTGGTTCATCCAAAACATTTCATTTGAGGTTTCACTGCTTTTTTTATAACTCCAATATCTTTGGATTTCAAGGTACTATAATGAATTTCCCAGATTTTTAACAGCTAGCATGCACACTTCTTAGGGGTTTTAAGACTTTAAGCAATGCTGTAAAAACAGGTTGATAAAAAGAAAGGTTAAAACCAGACATAAGAGAGCAGGGCAGACTTACCTCTTGCGCCACTGCTGCATACTTGAGCACATTGAGAGTTTCCTCAAATAGAATTTGACTTTGACTCACATTTGCAATCATTGCAACATTTCCATTTCCAGTAAGTGCATTTTGGAACATCCTCGTTAGTTTTGACTCCCTAAATGGAACTCTTGTGAGGTTCTTTGATTCTGACTGATTTTTCCTAAATGCAGCAAATAAAGAATAATATTAATTAAAATGACACACACATAGAAGCATGAGTTTCAGTAAAAAGACAAAAAGTTACACATAAAAAGGTAATAAGAATCAGTAAGTTTATATCCACAACATGAAATCGACATAAGGATGCAGAAAAAGTGTGCATATATCTTTGAGTTAAGTTTGAAGTGGACAACATTAAAATTCTCACAAGTCCAGTCCTTTTGAATTCAAGCAAGATTCTTCATATGACACCTAATTTTCAGCAGTTGACAACAAACATTATCAAAACATCATTACATGCACACTACATAAACTACTAGCTGAATACCCGGCTTTGCACGGGTTAGGGAGAAACAATAATATAAATATACTACATAAATAAAAACAACAAATTATAAAGTACAGTAATACACTACTTCATACAAATTTAAGAATCTTTTTTATTTAACACCTGTTTATAAACTACATTTTTTGTTTCATATCCAGGAGAAAGAATATATAAATTTTTGGGCGAACCTACTCTGGAGCAAGCAACATAAAGTTGCCCGTGGCTAAAACATGGCGATCTTAGATCAACACCACAAAACTTTAAAGACTGTCCCTGTGATTTATTAATGGTAATTGAAAAAGCTAGCCGGACTGGAAACTGTAATCTTTTAAAGTTGAAGGGAAGATCAGTTGGTATTAGAGGTATCCGTGGAATAAAAATTATTTCACCTTTTCCTTTTCCAGTTAAAATGACTGCCTGGATTATATTTTTCATTAATTTTGTCACACACAATCGTGTCCCATTGCAGAGTTTTGGTGGATCTAAATTTCGCAATAAAATGATTGGAGATCCTACTTTAAGTATAAGGCGATGTTGTGGCAATCCAGCTGGATCAAGTGAATTTAGGAATTCCGTTGGATAATTGACGGCTTCGTCAGCATCCACTACGGTATCAACCGATTTATATTCAATCACGTCTCCTGGCAGCATGGCTAGTATCTCCTGGTTAATTTCATTATCATCATCGTTCTTAGGAGCAAGAATGGCTCTTTCTCGCAACCATTCTAAATTTTTATAATTTTGATTAACGTTAGGATAGACTGCTCGTATCATATCGCGGACAGTTTTCACCGATTCACATAAATCTGATGACAATTTTATCATACCAGATGCTTCAATAACTAATCTATCTTCTCCAATCTCCAAAAGTTTATTTGCAAAATTTTGAGCATTCCCATCTCTTAAGAGGATTCGCATGTTTTGTTTAAGGCTAATTTCTTGGATATGATTCCATAGAACAGAATGTTTTAAACAGGCATAAATTTCATCGGCTGGAGTCGATTTTGGAATGACAGGCAGAGTTTGACGGAAGTCTCCACACAGGAGTACCAGAGCTCCTCCCATTAAACTGCAGTTTCCTCTAAGATCTTGAAGTGTTGCGTTGAGGGCCTCAAGAGATTTTTTATGAGCCATCGTACACTCATCCCATACTATCAATTTACAATCTATAAGAACTTGTGCCTGGCCGCTTGTTTTATTTATATGACATGTGGGATTTTCTTGTCGGGAATTATTAAGTGGCAACTTAAGGGCAGAGTGGGCTGTTCTTCCTCCTTCCATTAATGTCGCTGCAATACCTGAAGATGCAACGGCTAGAGCAATTTCTCCATGAACCCTGATTTCAGCAAGAACTAAATTAATTAAAAATGTTTTTCCCGTGCCACCAGCAGTATCAAGAAAAATGATACCTCCTTCTTGTTTATCTACTTGATCCATTATTGTTTCGTACGCGAATTTCTGATCTTCATTAAGAAGTGGCTTTTTATCCGCGATGTATGCTTCTGAGTCTAAGACAGTGTAGCTAGTTTCACGTATATAATCTGGATAAAATACACCTTGTTGATTTTGTACAGGTGCAAAAAGACCGAGTTCCACTAAAGTCTTGTTAACCATGGCGATACACTTTTCCTCCAAAATAATCAAAGTTTTATTGAAAATGTCGGAGTTAAACGTAATACCCAATGTAGGATTTTCACTTCGAACTTTAGCCAGTATATCCTCACTCATTGATTCTTTATATTTTTCCCATATTGTTTTTGGGTTAGATGGATTACAGGAGGTTATTATGATGGCAAACAAAATTCGGATTTGTCCTGGAAGAGAAATCAAACTGGCCTCTCGCAGTGAGTCATCCCAGTGTTGATCTCCTTCTAGCAACCCTAAATTCTGGCAAGCTTCTCTGAATGTCTCACATATTTCTCCGTTTACCGTTCTTAATTTGGCAAATGAGCGAGGTCCTCTAATGGTATGTAGAAGCATTCTTAAAAAATAACATTCGGCGTTGTTAGGATGGACTGTGTAGACTCGGCCCAATGCGTCACATGAATAAATATTATTCTCAGGATCAAAGTTGCCCATTTTTCTTCTACAAAAGAATTTCCTTGATGTATTCCACGTATAATATCTCGGCAATTCTGAATACAATAGTGTTCTTGCAAAAGTATCCTGCTGGCATAGTTGGAAAAATGCTGTTTCTATGACAGCAAAAAGTAAACAAATTACATACATACAAACAAACACTCTCCTTTATATATATAGATTAACCATTTTTGCTAACATTTAGGTGTCGATTAGTCATTAGAGAAGATCTTGGAGAAAAATAGTCATCTTTTATGTAACAGTATATATGTAGCATTGATTTGTAGGATTTCATTGTTTATAAATAGAAACATGTACGTAATTTCACAAAAGCCATCACCCTCTGTTCTATTTAATAAATGTAATCACATTTTTGAACCATTAGAATAAAATATATGGTGACAAATTGATAAAGAAACTAGCAATATGGGCATATTTAAAAAAAATTCAAACTGTTACCATGAAGAGAGCAATTAACATGTGATTTTTGCTAGGTTAAGTGGTATTAGATGAAAAAGTAATATACTTTTCACCAGTAAACTGTAATATTGGAGCTATTGGTACTGCTATGGGTTAAAAACCTCTAGTTGAGTCATATTTATTTGCATTTCCTTTTATTACGGTCATTCAGTTCCAGTTTAAATTCGTTTCATTCATTTAGGCTAAACATCTCAATTTTTTTTACACAAATACAGACATATTTAACGACATAAAAATGGTTGCACACTAAAAAATAATTACATAATCAAGTTTATACCCCCACATCTTCAAAAAAAGTCAAATCAAGCATGTCCAATATGACAGAACACTGATGCATGATAAGTCTTCGTAATTTCCATCAGCCACGGTTAAATGCTTTCATGGCCCTAACCTCACAGGGAGGGTACCATTTTTTGTGTGATTTGGAATATTTTCAAAATTTTCTGTAATTTTTGAAAAACCTTTATATATGGGGTGTGGCAAAAAAACTTACTTTTTGAAAGTGTTTTGCATTTGATAAAAGTTATGTTGCTGCACCCTGTACAAGTCGGTGAAGTTGCATTGTAAAAAATTAATAATCCGAGGGATGTGATACAGCTTTTGAGAACATATTGATATCTCTTGAATTAATTCATATTCATAAATTTTTCAAGCACTGATGGTATGTTCACAGGGATATTTTTATGAATGCGAGCTAAATTTTCCATGCATGGTCACTGAAAGTTGATCAAATGCACAATTCACCCTGTTCTGTTTACCCTTTACATGGTTTTCTCTCGTTGTGAGAAGATTCATTAAAGTTTAGGTAAAAATTTGAACCATACCTTCAGTGCCAACATGAAGCTTTTAGAATTTATTTTATATTTTGTTCTAAGACAAGTCACCAGAGGAAACCTGCTCTTTCAAACTCAAAGAGGTCAATAATTTTGAAACCAAAGATAGCGAGAGATTAATTTAACAGGGCCACCTTCAGACAGAATTCTCTAGCCCTGCCACCCTCCATAGTGGGTATTTATGTGCTCAAACAATGGACTGAAAATTAGCATTCCTAATAACACTTGGGCATTGTAAAGAGTATTGCATAGCATAATCTATATAAATAAACATGTAAATGTTTGTAGGTTAAAAATCTTACATCTCTGATAGTTCTTCATTAATTGGTTTGAAAATTTGAAACAAGGTTGCATATGAATAATAGTGTTTTGGCACAATGTTGCATTTAAATAAGAGTGTGTTTTTATATACCAACTATATATTTTATAGATGTCACACCTGTGTCAGACAGCGCCAACTGTTGGACGTAAAAGCAACATACACTATTCTAATATAGGAAGATATATCATGGTAACCGAAGATTGCTATGTGTGAGGGAGGATGCCATGGAAGAGTAAGACGTACAGCTTAGATGAATAGTGAAGATGTAAAGAAGACTATATTATATTAAGTTTTTTAAATTGTTTTTTGTATTTTTCAGTGCAATTGCCGATAAAATTGAGCTGAGTAAATTGTATTCAGTTAAAATATTATGCTGGTTTTTTATTTTGTTTGTTATTTCTCAAGTAATTGCATCCTGTTTTTTTCCTTTTTTAATGTTTTGCAATTTTTTATGTTTTTGCTCTAACTTTCTTTCTACTTTTATTGCTTTAGTACATCAAAATAATGCCTCACAGAAAGATGTTATGATGAACTGAGTAACATATCAAGATTAATAGAGGAGCCAGGTTGGGAAGCACTCGCGGAGTGAAGGTTAAATTACAAATTAAATCTCGTGGATGAATTGGAAGGATGTCTCTAAAGTAACGATGTTGAAAATGTATTAGCCTCATTGCACTAAGGCAGCAGATACATGTAAATAAAATTTGAGATATTAATTGTAGAAAGGATAGATTTAAGTAGCCATATTTCCTAGGAACGATGAGCGATCAGAATAACGTTGTCCGACTGTGCTAGGAAGGGAAAAGCATTTTGTGTCAAATGTAGTCTGGCATGCAATAACCCCTGCCACACACCCTGTTGGTGGCTTGCAGGGTACCATGTAGTAATAATAAATCAAACTTAGGTCATTGAGCTCGCGGAAGGGAAGCAGTGTGAAGAGTAATTGCAAATCGAACTGAAGAAGAACAGACATCAGCAAACGAGCGAAACAGACAAGGAATGACTTAAATACGTGCCTAAGAAATAGCAGAGCAACATGAAGACTAGAGGATGCATGATTTTGAGCAGTGGTCGCATTCTGCAGATCTGCTTCGCTCTCAACAGAATTAATGACAGGTTGAGAGTGGCTGAAAGACGTCAACAAGAAACTACAGATTCAGTTGAATTCACTTGACCTGCCAGGGATGCCATCGCACGTACTGCATTTGAAAGTTGGCGTGCCAATTATCATGCTGTGCAATATCACTCAGCCAAAGCTTTGCAATGGCACGCGGCTTGCACTAAAAAAATAATGAGCAACAATCTTGACAGGTTCCAATGGATATACCATTTCGATTTAAGAGACTGCTATTCCCAATTCGATTGGCATTTACAATCACCATCAACACAGCTCGGAGCCAATCTTTAGAATTGTGTGGTTTAGATCTAAATAAGAATTGCTTCTCACATAGACAATTATATGTTGCATGCTCTAACGTTGGCAAACCAGGCAATCTCTAAATATTCAAGGACAATGGAACAGCAAAAAATATTGTTTAGACATAAGCATTGTGAAATTGAACACATTAGAAACGTGCACTTCCTCTTTTCTTACTTTTTCATTTAACCAGATGAACCACCGTAATGTGTGGCTGGGCACAGCTAGTAAATAATTGGACAGTACAAAGCATGTTCATAATTATATGGTAGTACACACATTTGTACCAAACAAATAAGTGCATCATGGTAAGGATTCTATGAGGAAATACCATCAAATTAGGTATTAATCTTGCATAATTCTCACCAAATGGCATGAATTGTAACGAATTACCAAAGTGTCATGATGCCTAGGATCTGCAATGCCTGTTTGGTGTTACATATTCAATTCTTTGCATATTCCTTCATCCATTTTTACTCACTGGTTAGATTTAATAATCAATTCTTATCTGCCACTAATCACAAACGAGTGAGCTTTAGCAAAATTATAATCTTTCATGAACTTGGAGCATCTATTAATCATGGTATTAAATTTGATCTTTTTAGTTGACAGTGTACAGGTATCATTTACTAGTATCACTTTTCATTTCATAACGTTTCTCCTATGCTGAGTTATCTTTGAAGGCTATGCCTATCCTATTTATCAGAACTCCTGAGATCAAGGGATGGGAGTCTCAGGAAAGGCCGGTGGCAGTTAGCTCCCAGCCTTTGTGGAGTGTGGTTTGTTCATTTGCGAAACCTCCATAACGTGAACTCCTTATGCTCAGTCATGAACCGGTTATTGAAACAGCGCTACACCATCAAATTTTGTGTGAAACTGGGACAGAGACTCCTAACATGCTCAAAGCAGCTTATGGCGATAATGCCTTGGGTAGATTGGTTGTTTATGAGAGGCACAAGTTGTTTTGGGAGGGTTGTGCTTTATTGGATAGGAATCGCAGATTAATTGTTCGCATGGCTTCTGATGAACTTGGCATCCCTAAAAGTGATGTGCATCGACCTGTGAGAAAAAACATGGACATGAGAAAGGTGTGTACGAAGATGGTGCCGCATGTGCTCTTGGATAAACTAAAGACAACTTGCAAGCAGATCTGCCTAGACCTTCTTGACCATTTGAGTGAGGATCCAAACTTTGTAGACAATGCTCGACCAGACTTCTTCCTATTCCCCACCTCAAATCAATGCTGAAAGCATGTCACCACGGCTTGGTGGAAGCATTACAACAGGCTATGACGAGGGAACTTAGCAGAATTCCAGGCACCGCCCTCCAGAAGGCATACAGTGCAAGGAAAACTCACTGGCAGCGGTGTGTGGATGAACAAGGGTGCTACTTCAAAGACTTTTGAGTGAATGTATCAAATCTGGCAATAAAGTTTCTTTAATTGACTCAGTCCTACTACTTTTGGGACAGACCTTTGGATACACTAAATTAAAAATTCTTAAGCTGTACCTAAGAAAGGTCCCCATTATTCTTCATTTATTTTTCACAAATTTTCAATTAATATAAAAAATAAAGCCACAGTAAATAGGTTTAAAACTGAACTTAAGAAGCTGTTATTATTTAAGTGTTATTACAATGTGCTGTGATAGAGGGGGGGATGTAAGGAAGATGAGGAAGGGGCAGAAATAGGATATTAATAATAATAATAATACATTTATTTGTCCGGAGATTTGTTGCATATTCATACATACACAAATATAGGACACGTCAAATATAAATTTCACAATTTTAGAACAGATAGGGATGTTGGACAAAATGAAGGGAGGAAGAAAGTGTATTGAAATGAAGAGGGGCTTCTCGTAGCATAAGATGATGGGTTTTGTTTTGTTAGGAGTGACAAGATAATATTTGGTAGTTGTGTCCATCAAAAAACCTAACATAACCAGTAGTTTACATTTCATAATAACAATTACAGTGTGGATGAGTTTATGAGTGATAACTTGTGATGGCCAGCTGTTTTACATATAAGTGCATGTAGTGTTTCCCAGTATTTTTCTAATTTTATTTGGGTTAGACTGCTGTTTTTCACTGAAGTGTGTATTTAGTTTATAGTTCTAATTTTATTTTCTGTATATATTTATGACTATGTTCATTTCACATTATTCATTTTTATTTTATTGACTGAAAGAACAATAAAATAAATATAAACAATAAGTTCTGACAATGATTTTGAAATAAATCTATATCTTATTGTTTGTTTAAAGTCCAGACTATGGGTTTAGAAAGGTTTTGGTGCGTTAGTAATTGTAGAAGATCACCTATGAAATGCTGAAATAATGCCAACTGCTGTAAATACTCATTTCAGGTAGAATAGAGGCTTTTCACAAACCTGCTTATGTCATTATATATACTTACTTCAAACCTTTCAAGCATCGGCCAAGCACCAGTAATGAAGTGTTGATGTTTCCAGTCTCTTTCAATCTCTCCCCTATGTTTCCACTCTTTTCCACACGTTCAGACCCCGCCAAATCACAGAATGAAAGGCTACAGTAAGAAAATAGTACATTACCATTTGCATCCATTAGATATCAGCATCTCAACCACCAGTGGTGACTAATTCTACAACCCTTAGCCTAAACACTTCATTCAGTCTAGCAAGGTCTACATTAAGCCAATGCACAGATGATGCAGAAACATACAGCAGCAAATTATTGCCTGAAGTACTTAAAACATGGGCAACAAACTATATGTAATAAAGTCACAAAAATAGAGATGATTATTTAAGGATTTCTAGTAGATTGATAGATGCAAAATGAACACTTGTGCTGTCCACACACAAAAAGGATGGGCAACATTGGCCTAAAAAAACTATTCTGCAATGACATTTTTCCTAGCTCGTTTTACAAACGTTGAAAAGAGTAATTTAGGGAATCCCCCTTGACTTAAATGATCCAAGTTCTGAAAAATATTTTGTGAGATAATCCAACTTGTATTGTTAGATTCTTACAATAATTTTAATATTTTATTGATTATTAATATTACACATTTTATACTCACGTGCTAATTTGAAAATCACTACCATCTGACTCAGCCTTTCGCAACAGCTTGATTGTGAACACGCAATGCGACCTAGAAGACTTGCGGTTCAGTTTTGTGGCAGCAAAATGCAGATTGCACTTCCCTAAGAGCATGACTTGACAGGCTTCATCTCCAGAAGAAACACACACTTCCTGAAGTCCTAATGGATAAAATAAAAAGATACATCAATTGCCGGTTCTGAGTTTTACGTAGCATGCAAGACATGCTATATCTAACATAGTAATATCCTTGACCACCAAATGTTTGAATGCTACAAATTACCTTTTATATATGTATTGCCATGATGATCAGTTATCAAATTTAATTTTGGTCTCTTCATATTAGATGGTGGACCTTTTCCAGGCAAAAAATCTAAAAGATCATAGACTGCCTCATTGTATATTTCTGCAAATGAAACCCAAATGGAGTACTTCACATCCTTTTTATCTCCAGGCAAAAATATGCTGTTTCTCTCCCTCTTAAGACTTTCAGGTATACATAATCCTCTTGAGCCTAAATAAAAACAATGTGAAACATGGGCCATCATAAAACATAGGCCATGAAAAAATGTAAATATACAAAAAACATACATATATATAAATATATATATCCACCCTAGCTAAAGTGATATTTCGGGTACCAGGTCTTCCTGCGAAACCATAACCGGCACAGGGAAAGGAACTGGCCCCCTACCCTGATGTGTGAATATTCACATGCCGTTGGGCTTAGTACTGGGTGAACTCTACCATCACCTACCAAACCGACCTTTGGGTTCACTACTGTGTTTATGGTTTTTATAAATATATATATTGGTACTTATTGTCTAATCCTGTATTTTACACAGCATAGCATAAAAACAAATGAGATGTGGGTATGGAGGTCAGGGAAAATGAAATGAATAGAAATAAATGCCAATGAAGAAGAGTTAGGCTTTGTATAGGAAAAGAGAATTGCTGATAGAAATTGAAAGTCAGAAAATGGGGATGGAAGAAATATTTACTATTTTGACATACCCACAATATGCAGATGATTTTGATGAAAAAGATAACATTTTACAAGCGAAGTAGAAGTAAAGATAGGCATCTTATGAGATAAAAATGCCAGTATTAACTATTTAGAGGTGATAAATCATTTATCATATGGCACAATTTGTTTATATTTAAGTCTTTAAAAGTATCATAAACCTGATCTTTTCGTATCATCATTCTATATCCCAATTTTGTTTTTTGTCTATACTGTGATTAGTGTTCCTCGCTCTTTTACGAGAGCCATTAGAAAAGTTCTAGGAATGGAATAGAATTAAACAACTTATTTCAGTGAAACTTTTTTATTTTTCAATGTAGTCTCCCAGTACTCTAATGCACTTGGTCCAGCGATGTTCAAATTTCTCGATCCCATCTCAAAAATTAGATTCCTTCACGCCCCCAAATACCCATCTACTTCAGTTGTTAGTTCTTTGTTTGAAGAGAATCTCTGTCCGCCAATGAAGATTTTGAACTTGGGGAAGAGATTGAAATATGAGGTAGTCAAATCAGGTGAATAAGGTGGGTGTGCAACAATTTGTATCTTTATGACATGACAATGACATGTGTCACGGCATCAATTGTCTTGATGAAAGATGACTTTCTTCCTAGCCAAACCTGGCCTTTGTTTGGTCATCTTTTGTTTTAGTTGGTCCAGGAAGCTAGCGTAGCATTGCCCAGTAATTGTTTGACTAGTAGGAAGATAATCTGTCAGCAGAATCTCTTTTTTATCCCAAAAAACTGAAGCCATCACCTTTCTGGCTGACTGTAATGCCTTTGCTTTCTTTGGTGGCGGTGAATCAACATGTTTCCACTGCTTTGACTACTCTTTTGTCTCTGGGGTATAGTAGCGGCCCCAAGTTTCATCAGGGGTCACAAATTGGTACAGGAAATCTTGTTGGTTGTTCTTTAAATGGGTCAAACATTGTTAGGAAATTTCCATTCTGATGCATTTGTGATCCTGCATCAAGAGTTGCAGCACCCATCTAGCAGATAATTTTCTCATATCCAATTCCACTCTTAAAATGTGATACGCCCATTCAGATGACATCCCTACAGCTTCAGCAATTTCTCATACTTTCAGTTGGTGATTCTCCATGACCATTTTATGCACTTGTGCCATAATTACTGGGATAGCGGCACATTTTGGCCGACCACCACACCGATCATCATCTAAGCTGTTCCGACCAAACAAACTCATTTGCCCACTTAGCAACAGTTGAATATGAAAGAGCAGAGTCACCAAGAGTTTTCCAAAAGCTGGCATGAATTTTCTTTGCTTTCATACCTTTCTTTACAAAGTATTTAATCACTGTTCGAATCTCAATTTTTTCCATCCACAAAAATCACTACACCACAGATCTCTTCCCAGAGCACTGATTCGTTATGTGTTTACTCATAAACGATTACCTATTACTACACGGGAAACTTGTGGTGCTGGCACTGACTTCAGATGGTGATTCCGAGAACCATTCTAACTACCCTTGTATGTAAATAGTATATTAGTGACAAGATAGATTTCTTTCGAATGAACTATGAAGGCTTAATTTTAATTTATTATACCACTGTTGCAAAGAGGCTAATTTATTGCACACCAAAACAGAAGAGAAAATAAAAATTTTTTTAGTTCAAAGCTCATTTTACCTTGTGGAATTTTACACAAGACTTTTCAAATAGCAGTAATTTTGTGCTACTCACAATAAATACTATTTGTTGACTGTAATTATTTCAATGCCATTCTCTAATTTCTGAAAATTTTCTTTTTCAAGACAAATATCCTACCTGGCACTTCAATGCTTACATAAATTTTTTTGTGAAAGAAGTACTCCAAGCAAAAGTTTCAAAATAACTAATTACTCCAAATACGTTCATTGAAGGCTATGCTTTGAGCTGGGAGTAATAGTCTAGTTTCTTTCAACATTTATGATGGTTGTCATAACCAATATGATGCAAATTTAGAACCCAATACCTACCTTAATACATAAAGCATCTGTCCCAAAAATAAGTATTGATGTGCTCATCATCTTTTTGGATTCAATAAGTGCTATCTGCTGAGAGTTTATTCCTCAGGGACAGACAGTGAGCAGTATGTTTTATGGGAAAATTATCGAAAGGCTGCATCACAACAATGCATGTTCCCACAATATCTTTATCATGACTGAGTACCCGGCCAAGCACAAGGTGCCAACGCTGCCCCAGCCACAATACAACCCTCCAATTGCGGCACCGTCAGACTTCTTTTTGCTCCCAAGAATAAAAAGGAGTTTGAAAGGCAAACAGTTTGGAACGCTGGATAACATCAAAGATGCTGTGATGAGGGGTCAGAACAAGGTTCCCATTGACGCACTCCGCAACCGGCAGAGAAACTTGAAATGGTGTGTCAATGCAAGAGGGTGCTATTTTGATGAATTACCAACTTTTGGAAGAGACCTTGCATGCTGAGAAACAAGAATAACATTTGAATGCCCACAATAAATCCTGTGGGAGAGATTTTTTCAGAATTATTCATGAAAAAAATACTCCTTTAAAGACTAAGAAGAAGAAAAGGGACAAAGTGAGATAGACACACTGCACACGACACATTTCTTTGTATGAGTATTATTACCCATACAAATTGAAATACACCTTTGAACAGTGCATACTTTTTTTTATGATTTCCAGAGTTTAGTAAGGACGCTGAAATAAATGCCATGAGTTTAATTACCATTCATGGAACTAGGTGCTCCTGATGAGGTGTCTCCCAGAGAAGATTCAGAGGTGGTATTATCAATAAGAACTGACTGATAATACTGTGATCCCTCCTGCAAAAATAATTATAAATATTTATATTATTGAAAATAGGAGCATAGGCCAATACAAATAATATATACTTTAATAACCTTGTTATAATAGATGCAAGAAATCTCAGTAAGCATGACAGTGAATGATAAATGAACCTCAAAATATGACTAGAAAGTATTCAATAGGCAATGATGATATTCCCTGTAATCTGTCTTTAACCAATGGCCTTCCCTTCACTTTTAAACAAAATTGAGCAAAAATGCCTTCCTCAAACATACATAAATAAAAGCCTGCTTTTCCATGTGAAATATGGTACCCTGATTTCAGAAATCCGGTATATATGTATACTAAACTAGTGCATACCTACCTCCCTTACATGAAAACATTACCGGGACAAAAGAAGCATCAAATCCTCATCAGATTCCAGGAAAATTTGGTATATTTAAAATATAATAGACAAGAGAAAACCACTATCACCAAAATTTAGTAGGAACCAAAAAGTCCTAATCCCCCACAGACTTGCATATCTAAACAAGCTACTCATACCATCTCCTTGACCCTAAGAATACATTTTCACTCACAAATTTGATATATGCAGTTAAAATCCAGACCTGGGCAGCATTATCTCCCCCTCTTCTTATTACCTTCTAAGATATAACCCACTCCTCCCTTCCCCTAACTTCCTTGTGATCTGTAGCAGTCATTCAGTAATCATTCTTTACCTTCTCAAGATGGCCTCACAACAGAAAAGCATTTTATCTCTCCCTTTTCTCTTATCTTTCCCTTTTATCCATGCTTAACTAACTCTTATCCTTCACAAATATCTTTACTTTCTTTACACCACATCCCTATCCCGGTGACCACCCATTCTCATTCTGCTTGGAAATACCTAATTGAAAGTGCCACCAACAACCAGCAGGTGCCAATTGTTGAGGAATTCTCCAGGGTGCAATTGAGTGCTTTTTATATTTCTCTGTTTTCTTCACCCTTCTCTCAACCCACTCCTTGTCCCTCCCCTATTCATAATACTGAAAATTAGAGATTCACTTCCAATTAATCCATTCAAGTAGTAGTAGTTTTTAGGGGAGGCGACCGACAACTGAGGTCATTTGCGCCATAGGGGATGGACAGGAAAGGATGAAGGGTAGAGAGAAACCCGGCATCGGCATTAGCCTACTCTTTACGAAAGGCGCCAAGGGGTCCGCAGTTTAACATCCAATCCGACAGACGGCGTACTCACTCAAAGTACCCTCCACAAAGCACCTCTAATAGGGATCGAGATACCACTGAAAAATATTCAACACCACCAGGATTTGAACCCGCGCCCTCTGGGTGGGAAACCCCCGCACCATCTCGATCCTCCTTAATCCATTGAAAAATAGTTATATATTCCTTCTTTATGACACTAAAAAATTTTGATTTATTTGCATTGATCCCTCAATTACTGGTATACCTGTGGTAATAAAATAGAATCTGAGGTTACCACTTCTATTTAAATACTATATGCATCAAAAATTCCCCCAACTAATAAAAAAAGGACACATCCTCCTTTCTAGGCAGTACATGTCTAGATTGTTACTTATGTCTGCAAATCCCTTACCCTTCCTGCACCACAAATCTCTCCTTACATTCTTCTGTTGATGAATGTGTACTCCCTAAAGAACTTATGCCTGCTGCTATCACCTCTTTACCCTGATATCCCCAGACCCATTTTCAAACCAATGAGATCATTGTAATTTTATAAATAAAGAAGCCCACACGAATATCACCTTTCCTTTAAAAAACAGTGGAATCTAATGGCCAAGCACCTTGCATAGCAAATAATTCGCAGTACTGGTTAAATATTTTACAATAGAAGATGATGATGATTTATGATCCTAAACAATGTATAAACAATTTTCTTTGAAAAACCTTGCACATAATCTATTATTTTTGGCACAGAACGCATTATTGTATTTTACATTCATTTATATTGGAAAGTTTTTTTGCTTCATAAAAATGATTACGGAATGAATTATGCTCATTGTATGACGCTCCACTGAAAATTAATAAATATAACCAAAAACTGAAGAAATGTCCTAAATTCATCCTTAATAGCCTTATCTGTCAAGGAAAGTAAATCAGTATGAAAATTGCCACCAATAAAAATTATAGTTCCAGGAACAAAAAAAATATGCCAACATTTCATCAGTGTTGACTACCTGAAAATGTTCAAATAAAAAAAAACAATATATTTTACCATCACAGATTGTGGGTTCCATTTCAAAATTGCATCTTTCAGCTTGTACTCAGCATCTGCGTCTTCATCAGATAAAATTTCAATGCTGTAATTGCTTGTGGGCTTATACCTGATATCTACCATAGTTTTACCAATTAGGCTATTGAATAGCACATCTAATGCTCGAGGAATTACTCCTGGATGTTTCTCATCACCTAACATGTAAAGAAGGAAATCATTTAGGAATAACAAAGATATTATAGAGATCAGTTTACATGATATTTCTCATAACATATTAGCATTAAACATTTTGGTGACTATATCAATGTAAAATGGTCACTATTTTACATCTCATGAAATCAGTTTTGTACTTAGTCAACAACTTAGCATAGTTTGATGCAGAGGTGTAACTAAAAATTTTAGCCATGCTAATGCTTATAATGACAGGTCTACACACAAAATTTGCAAACAAATTTACCACCAAGTATAACCAAACAAGCATAGCCAACTCTATGATACACTGCAGCCACACCCACTCAATTTTTTCACCACCAAATGGTGTCATATCGAAGTAATAAATATTGTATATTTTGTGGTGAGACAATATAGATTAATTTTAGTGTCATTATACTTCAATACTATTTCCACAACTGTAACTTTATGTCCTTCAAAGATAATACATTTTGCAAAAATCCTTTTCCAATAAAATTCTTGTTCTAGGAGAACTGTAATCATGAATCAAGGCTGAAATGTAGATATGTTCTCATTTTCAAGAACTTAACTAACATGATGAATTACGAAAAAAAGAAACAATATCTTATACTATAAAATCATATTTTTTCTTAACATCATCATGCTTATTAATTAATAAAAAAAATCTCAGGTACCTTGCATTGTGAAAGTCTTTCCTGCACTTGATGTTCCATAAGCAAACAGAAGGGCATCCTTACCCTTTAGAAAATCATTAACAAGAGGCAAAACTGAGCCTTCAAAGATCTCCTTTTGTGTTGCTTCAGGTTCATATATTTTAGAAAACTGAAACCTGAAACATTTGAATTCCACATAAGCAAAAATCCCATGAAACAATAGTCGAGATCTTCCACTCTTAAATAATGAATAACTCACCCATATTGTGAGCTCTTGAGTTTAAATTTTGACAAGTTACCATCATCAGGAGGAGATGTAATCAATGTGTGTTCATCTTTAACATAGAAAGAAGCCTTGAATAAAATTTTTCAAAGATTAGCATTTTCATAAAGCACATACATAATTTTAATTTTAGCACATCCTGGTCAATAGGATCCATTAATTAGCACACCAGTGTAAATGGCACACTCATTAAAAATTTGACACATAAGTTGGTAATACATAGAGATTTTTAAGTTCCATAATGTCATGAAAAATGGCTCTAGAATAGTATTATTCATGGAAATATTCTTTTTGTGAACTTCCCTACTCCACTACTTGAAAAACATCCAACTAACATCACATACCCTGAGACTAAGCACTGCTACAGTTCTAAGTGTCTACTAACATGAAACTAAATACCTTCATATTCTACATTATAGTAAACCAGTTACTCCACACATGTTATTCTCTTCTTCCTCTCATTTCACCAAAAATACCTAATCTTTTCATCCATCAAACTCACTCATCCCTTCAATCAGCCTTTAATTAAGAAATACTTTGTGAGAAAAAAATAATTGTGAGGGAATAAATAATTGATGCTTTAAGAACCTAACATTTACTCAGATTGATTATTATTCCAATAATATTTTGAAGGATACAAATGTGAAAATCAGCCGATGGCAACTCCATGGACTTTCCTGAGGCAGTAGTAGTGGCCTGCTACAAGGATGGCAATATCTTTATGATTGTCGACACATATTCTTGTGTAAATGAATTGACAGCAGCAGAGTAATAACACAGAAGGGGACTGACACCATTAGAATAAGGACTTAAAAAGTTTCATTAGGATCTCAACAGAAAGACTATATATAGTACACATACATCCATTAAGGTATGATTTCAGTCATAGCTAAGGCACCACAGTTATTATGCAACTATTGAAAGTATCCGCCCTAACAAAATTGAACGAATCTTAGCCAAAGTTACATATATGTATACTTCGGCCTTAAAATAGACCCCCTGAGTCACTGTCTGATTGTCCAAAGAATCTTAAACTGACACTGAGCTCCTCCAGTGTATTTATGGCTTGAGAAAAATAAATTATAAATCAAATGATTTAGAAGCTATCCAAACACCATTCGAAAGGGAAGAACTGAAACGACCTGCATTTACTCCCTTCAGATCTTTCCACCCTTTGAAATTGGTGCATTTGAGTTTTCAATTGCTTTGTCATTGTCATAGAGGAGAAAAAAGTTAACGAAATGGACAAGAAACTGACCTTCAATGTTTCTTTAAACATTTCACTTAATCTTATCATCCCAAAGTGGCTTACTTTTTGAAAACATTTTTGAATTACTACAATCAGATGGGTCGGCAGGAAAAAATGTGAATTATTGTGAGGCATTGTTCTACTAAAAGTAGTCCTGAGTCTAATTCTACCGAAAAATGATCAATTAATACTTTAACAGTAATGCTACAACTAAAGAGGTACATAAATAACAATTTCAAGCATAACATGGTGGAAATCCTTCATGATGAAAGAAGACACTTTGCTTTTCCACAGAGAATACTTCGACTATGACCTAGGTTTCATTACAGCGTAAGATACTCAGGTTGTCCAGGGTAAAATCCAGAAGATGTTATGCTGTAGTGAAACCTAGGTTGTAATACAAATGTTACAAGTGGAAAAGCAAAGTCTTCTTTCATCAAGAGAGCTATTTCTTTAGGTCTGAGTTGCATTACGTTGTACACTAATGCAACACTACACAGGGCTACTACTATGTCAAATGACTAAAGAAAACAAAAGTGACAATTCTAGCACTAAATAATACCGAACAATTCATCAGGTATTTCATACTGAGATTTTTTGCTGCAGTGCAGTCTTGTCATTCCTTACTAATCAATATTGTGTATGCCACATACAAATATAAGGCATCTAGAAAGATATTCAGAATATGCTTTGTATCATTATTGGTATTCTACCATATAAGGTAGGTTTGGATGGACAGACTATACAATGGTATGATACATTTATTTGCCTCTCCTAGAAATAAACAACCTGAACTATGACATTGCAATAATCCCATCTTTCATATTGTTCCAATGAGCATTTTTTTGTACCATACAAAACCATGCTCCATCAAAGTTTTGGAAAATTGATTCTTAATATCCTTACTAGATATTATCAATTCTGTCCTCCTTATGAAATCATCTTTGCCAAATGCAATAATTCTTGTCCCTACTACTTTGACCATTTCAGTCCGAAACACTCTGAGAATAGGTACAACTTTCACCTGCTCTACTATATGTACTCATATTTTGACATTTAACTTATCTCTTCTCTTTCACAAAAATCTTATAACCTTTTCATGAATCAAATCTCATCTCATACCTAACACACTGAGTTTTTGATTAACTCAGCAATGATTGATACCCCTTGACTAACTAGAAAATTAAAAAAATGATCATCTGCATCTGAAAACATAACTGATTTTAAGAACTCCCCATTGACTTCCATTCCTTTCAGGCATATCCCATATACTTTTCACTCTGTCCTCACTCAACTGTCTCTGCAGCCAGGTTGTATTCCTTTCTTATCGTTCTCCATTTCTTCAGTGATCTTCCCTGTTTTTATCTTCTGGAATCTGACAATATGCTAAATAAGTACTAAATTATGACCTGTATTTGTAAGGATTTGATGAGATGATTTATCTTGCCTACTGCCAGACACAGCCCAGTGGGCTCATTTCCATGATTGCCAGGACTAGTACTTAGATATAAGTCCACATATGGGATTAGTAATTGAGGTGGTTCCCTTGGCCTTCCTCAATAGTGTTTTTAATGTAACACCATCACTTCATTGGCCACCCTACTGGGGTCAGACATCTTTGAAGCAACCTGGCTGAGTAACAGATGAAGAGCTGAGTCCCTGTCATCTGGATCCTAACCTTCAATCATTCTGGCAGGAGTGACCCTAGCAGGAGCAATTATCATTGCTCCTACCAGCACAGCTCCAGTAGTTATGAGAACACACAAGGTCCTCCACCATATCAAGGTTCTGATCCATAGGGAGGGACAAACTATGCATAGCAAAAAATTAACAATAGTAGTTCTGTAAATATTTGCCCCACAGACCATTAACATTGTGAGGGAATACTCCACAAGCAAAAATGTTAATGTTCGACAATAATAATGGGAAGAATATTTCCAAAAGATGGTAAAATTTATGGGAATAAAAGTAGTGCAAATGTCAGGAGAAAGGATGCTCATAATGCGTAGAGGGTACAAAAGAAAGAATGTTAACCAAAAGAAGAAAAACTGACAGCATAGACAAGAGTTCTCATCTGCACATTAATACATGGAAGCAAATCTTGGTTAAACCATGCTAAGCATAAATGATGAATGAATGCGGAGTGCGAGGAGTGTTTTCAGAAAAAAATGGAGCAAAAGAGGGTAAAGAATGAGTGGATTGCAATAGAATTTGGACTGAATGCATCTGTACATGACAAGAATGGTGGTTAAAGCTAGTTGATTCACCAAACTTGAATATAGAGTGAATAGTTTAAGAGGAAGAGATAAACCATGAAAGTCATTGGTGAGTGTGGTTGAATAGACTCCAGTCTCGCAAGATTTGAAGTATCAGGGCAGAATGACATTTGCATGCAACAAAGAATGTGACATTGGTGGAAAAAGGATGAAATGATAGGGACGTATAGAAAAATTAGTGAGGGGAGTAATTTTCCTGAGAGGGAACATGCATGAAAGGTATGCATGAATTATAACTAATTCCTTTTTCTTCTTTAATAAGTGGCCTTTTGATTAATGCATAACATGAGAATCTCCTTGGCATTTAGTAATGTGTACACTTAACTTTGGTTTTTCTTACACTTAACTGGATGATTTTGTAATGTGCCCATACTGCAGAAAAAATGACAATGTCATTGCTGGCAATGGTTGCCACTGAATTACCCATTGTTTCGTTAGATTTAGCTTAACATAAATTAGAAACTACCAAACACAAAAACCGAGGTGACAAGGTGCACAACACGACAATTAACAATACACTGATCTATATTCATAATTAATTTTCTCTGAATTATCATGTGTAATTTCAGTAGTAGTAAGATTAGCCCAATAATTCACTTGGAATGCATTCTATTTCTTATGCATCATTCAAAAATACATAAGAACTTATGGAGCAATAAATGAAAATAACAAAAATAACTACTAAAAATACTCACTGAATACAGTCTGAACGAAATACTAAACGTACAGACACTCTATGCCATAATTCTCTCGGTCCTTTAAACATGTGAATTTATTGGACAAGGAGTACGCAATAATTAATTACAAGGTACGTTATCTCACTAACTTCCGAACAGTAGGACGAGTGCAGATGAAAAATGAGTAAAAGAGACTCACCTTCTCTCCAAGTTGCAAAGGCTTTATTCTAAGGAATACTTTTACATGAGCTATTGTTGGTGGCTCATCCTCCTCCTCTTCGGGTAAAAGACTTGCCAAATTTTTTCGACATTTACCCGGAATGATTACACCACGCCTATATCTAGCAAGTGACTCATCAAAAGAAAACTTGTGCAGCTTAGTCTGTGTCATTGTTTCACCTACAAAAATGAAATTCCAAACTTAGAGTAGGGAAAGTTGACCGCATAAAGTCGAGTCACATTATTCCCACAACAATAACAACGTTAGTCACACTATTTATTAACATGGCCGAAAGCATTTTTGAATTCCAGATAAAATACATAAGACACATCGCAGCTATAGAAAAATTAGAACTCACCGATATGAAATGGACTGGAATAAAACTGGGAGGCTTAGTTCCCAAAGTGAATGTGTATCCGTAAAAAAACAAACTGGTAACAGTGGTCCTGGAATTAAGTGTTTTGAATTTAACACTGCACATAACAAGCTATTCACTCGCTTGGACTTAACTTAAATATCAAATTTTTACTGGAAACACACCATGAAATGACATAACCACGTCAGAAAACGTTAATATAAGTGCCTACCAACATCGGCTGACATTAGTTCGAACGGCCTGACATTACCTACGAATTATTTGAATTTGCCGACCGCCCATACGGCTATTGGTCGGCCGCGGCAGGCGGTTTAACGGATAAATTGAATAACGAAAATATTCCGCGTACTCCGTTCTGTACCGCGCGAACTTGTAAAAGTTCATTGACAAACAATGGATCTATGTAATCAAGAACCTATGAAAAATAAATTAACATGAGTGTGGAAACAAATGCCTTGAATCTATTCATACTATGGGGAATATTGAGTAGCCGTCTTGTGGAGAATCATCATTCGTTCAAAGTAAAGCACAAGAAAGATGCCGTGGCTGTAGTAGCACGTTGAGCTCTCTATGCTTGAAGTTTACGTAGCTACTGACCAAATTCATTTTCATGGTATTGCAAGAGGATGGAAATGATGTACTTGCAACTCCATCGCCAATTAAATAAATTGGTACATTTCTAAATCTCTAATGATACGGTTTTTTACTGATTATTAATCCTAAATTATAATTCAATAAAATACATACTCCAGCATATCCCCAATTGTGGTCTGCGGTCATATACCAGTCATCGGGAAAAAATGCTAACATAACGGTATTATACTACTTCCATGCTTATACATTGCATGAATCAAATGGACTCTTATATGTGTCGTACACAATTTCTTTCGTTCAAATGGTCGTTAGGCTTTTTATGCATATATAAGGAAGTACATTTACCACGATGGACCACAAAAAAATAACTTCAAAAGTAAAATAATGCTGAGGCTTTGTGTTCCAAAAAGTTTAAGAATCCGAGGCGATTTGAACAAAACTATGATTATGAATGCTGCAAACTCTTTTGAGCGTAGCCTCTGTCAGTCATTCTGCACGCATCCATGAATATTAACTAAAGTAATGTAAACATATGCCATACTTCTCCTGTGACTTGGAGCTGTCGCATATATTAGCACGGGTGCTAGGAGCAAGGCCGACCGACACATATCAAATAACATTATTTACATTCACAAAAATGTCTCAGATCAATGTAAACTTAACACAAAACTTACAAATTTATGAATGCTGCAACCTCTTAAAGACGATTTTCTAATTTATAATAAAAATGGTTTTCATAGACATTTGAAAAGTAAGATATATTTTTTAAATAAAAGTGAAAATGGTCCATCGAAACTGACTTTCATGCTGAGTTTTTGATGGGTTCAGTGTGAAAGCACTGACCGTTTCCAGAAATGTCACGATTCGCAAAATATGTGCGGAAAGTAAAAAATTAAAACTTGATTTCTGTCCATGAACACGAGAACGACTGACTTACTGAACGACTTACTGACTGAACTGTCCTAGCACTCGGGAGCGGTCATATTGACTGCTATTTTGATAATACGTATGTTCATTCCATCAAGTGTTTGTGGGTTTATACGGGTAAATTCGTTCCTGACAAGTATGGTTTATGTGTATGCATAGATTAATGTTTTTGTGTTTATCTGGATCATGATAGTTTTAATGGTTATGCGTACACATGATCAAACTGATATTTGTAAAGAGATATTGTGATTGTGCATGCATAACACCCCCAAACGTCCTTGCAGCAGTTCGCGGAGTGTCATGTAGATGCGCATTCTTTTGTATGCGGGGATAAATGCACATCAGGGTAATAGGTGTGCGTAAGAATTTATGATTATGCTGTTTTGTCAGTAAGCCTGGTTAGCTTTACGGGTAATTTGCCTATCTGCTAACCTTAATGTCGCGGGTTCGACTTCTGTCTTGAGCATCGGAGTTGTGTAAACTTTGGAGGTTTGGTCCCTCGCCACATGAAAAAAGGCTGTTTGGGATTCCAAGGCACACAGGACACTGTAGTAGGATGGAAATAAAAACAGAATATATGTATAAAATTTCGCTCTAGTCTTTTATGTATTTCTTATCATTTTCCATATAGTCTTAAAAGGAAACATGCTATCTATTCAAATTTACATCAACTAACAATAATTATATCCGGCATGTCTAAGTTATCCCTTTTACTATACCAATATGCTTTGGATTCGGCTTGTTTAATGTTGTTCTTTTGTCTTCAGAACCGAAAGTTGATGCGTTCTGTGAAAATGACAACGAAAATGAAATACTAGAATAAGAAATGCACCCACTTTGAGTGAGTACGCCGTCCGTCGGATGGGACGTTAAACTGCGGACCCCTTGGCGCCTTTCGTAAAGAGTAGGCTAATGCCGACGCCGGGTTTCTCTCCACCCTTCATCCTTTCCTGTCCATCCCCTATGGCGCAAATGACCTTAGCTGTCGGTCGCCTCCCCTAAAAACTACTACTACTACTACTACCACCAAGAAATGCACCATTGACGGAGCATAACCGTCATGTATAGGTGACAAAGTTTAATGTGGCTAGGACACACCATGGTTAAATACCACCGTGGTTTAATTATGTTTAAGACATTGTGTCAAATAAATTCTGAAATTAGTTTGAAAATACTCACTACTGTAAACTCACGAAAGCCAGCACGGCTCGAATTACTGAATAAATCTCTGAATGCCCAAAACAAACATTGAGTTTTGGGTTATCATTTCAATTGTTGTTTTTCCGTTTGATAAATGTTACATAGGAATAAGAATTCTATAATATATTCAAAGTATTTTATTAAAGTTTTTATGCAAGATGTAAAAATGATAAACATAATAAACGTGTGTTAATTACGTTCAACGTAATATGGAACAATTTTTTATGATTTCTTGGACTGAATTTCTGCGAATTTGTAAAATAAATAATTACTGACATATAATCGAGTACATTTGTGTTAATTTCCGAGAGGTCTTTTAAAAAGTCAGGACAGTATCTTTTCCTCCACCATTTTCAATGGAATGAAAAGTCACATGTGAAGCAACTGTCCATTTTCTGAAAGGAGAAAGAGGACCGACGAAATTAGGTATTGAGGATTTGTTATTCTCTTCGATTTCCAGCTGTCAATTAGCAGCTTTTCCCGTTGCTCAAAGAACCACGAGCTAATTGGCTGGCTTCCAGGAGAGTATGGATGTGACGAAATTGATGCTTTAGCTCATGAAATAATGGGAAAGAATTTTTGACGAATGAAGATTTCCTACGGGCTATTCTTGCGCACAAAGGATTTCCGGCTTTGCGAGGTCTTTTTAAGGATTCAACCCACGAAATTGAATAAGTATCTACCGGGATTACGTCATTTCTGTTCCATGCTGGACAGAACTCGGGAAAGAAGAATTCTGAGCCGCCCTCTCTTAGAATAAATTTGGCCCGTTGGGGTTCAAACAACTGAGGCGATCAAGGAAACCCGTATTTTCATCCACGAGACCAATTGCCAGATTTTTACTCAGGTTAAAATATTCACTTCCCACTTTAAATTTCAACTATTATTGTAGAATCAACTTTGTTTTTCGAATGCGTTTCATAATAGAAACTAATATTATTAGCATTACGAAGAAAAGTTGATTCTTACAGGAAATTATATATTGGTAGTAGTGTTTAGGCCCCATTCTCCAAAGTACAAAAACTATTCACTACTTCACTTCCCAAGAAGCTAAGTGCAATTACGACGAAACGTAAGTCATGAAATTTTCCACATCCAGAATATCCCGAAAGTTCCCAAGGATTCGCAAAGGAAAATGAACCATGATGAACTAGATCTAAAATAATTACAGAAATAATTTTGATTCGCGGGATCTTCCATTTTCCGGGTTTGCTCTCAACTATCAATTTACCTCTCTGTTTTCGGGACACTTTGGAGTGAGATATGACGAAATGAATCGATATATCTAATGACGCAATTCCAAAGATAGAACTAAAGTTAACAGTGAACTTTCTGAAAGAGTGGCTCTCAACCTTTATTGTCTATGTAACCTTTTCACTCGATATAAAATGCCATCCTTACTCTTCAGGTTCTTAGCCTAATTTTAAGGTGTAATAAACAAACCACAAAATAAAGAATGGTTGATGGGAAATGTGATGATAGTTTACGCCCCATATTTCAAGATTTAGATAGGCATTTTAATTTTGTGTGTTTACGTATTTGTTTAAATATATATTCATATTTATGCATAATGCATATTCATGCATTAACGGCTGAGAACATAAACCACCCGCCCCATGCCCTTTGCTGCGGCTCGCGGGATACTGTGTAGATATAGATAAAATATTATGTCTGAAGGTGTGTGAAATTCACACTAAGTTACTGACAACCTGCGGTTGTCCAAAAATCAAGTACTAGGAAAAAATCACACAGCTTAGATGAAATCGAAGGTGATCATTTAGAATTGAACCTGAGTTTAGGTTTACAGGTATTACCCGCGCCCTGCCCCCGGGGCTAATAAGCGTCTTCCAATGCATTATAAACTATGTCATCAATTATATCATTAATCGGATATGGACTTTAATACCCTTCAATGATAAAAAATCTGAAATAATCAACCCAAAGGTCGGCTTGGTAGGTGAGGGCAGAATTCACCCCATACTAAGCCCAACGGCGTGTGATACTCAAACATCAGAAGGGCAGTGGGGCTCCTTATGGACCGAAAAATATTTTCACAGACCCATCTGCGGCTCGATTCCCACATAAAAACCTGGAAATTTTCACTAGATAATTCTCTTTGTTCCAATAAGTATCTTCCCCGAGTTAAATGACCTTTCTCCATTACGGAGAAATACGTATACTAGGTCTGAGCTCGCCAACGGTTTTTCTCAGTCAGAGGATTAATCTTATCCTCGCTCCGCTCATTGAAACGGTTGCGCTTAGTCTTGTGGTAGGAAAAAACTATTCACTATATCTACGTCTACATAAATACCCCCGATCCACCAATAAAGTGTATGGCAGGGGGTGCAAGCACCAGGTGGGGTGGTAGTGGACAAGGGATAATAAGGGAGAGGAAGAGAAAAGGGGGAACATTCACTAAAAAACTTCCAAAACACATACATATATATACATGCTGGCGACAAACTTAGCTAAAAAAGTGGTAATTTCATCCAATAAAATATTTTTTTGTTATAGGAAAAGAAGGAAATAAAAATTAACCATTACCATTTATACCACAGACCGACGCCATACCAAGACAGGTCATGCAGATTGGAAAGTAAGAAGGAGAAATTCTAATTTATAATGGGCGTGCAACTCATGGTCCCCGCCCCTAAAATCAAAGGTAGAAAATGTGACACCCCGCTGTTGGCAGAGGGCGGCGTGTGGCATCATCTCCACAAAGAGAGTCGAGGGATGGAAGGGGGAGTTTGGAAACAAAAAAAAGAGTAGGGAATATTGTTACGGGAACTACACTAACCATATGACAACCCCATGCGGTCGTAGGGGAAGGGATTAGGCTACAAAACAGACGTGATTAGTGAAAAAGAAAACAATAGGTTAGTTAGCTTTGCTCGGCAGGCAACGCGCTCGTCTAATAATCCATATGTTAAGGGTTCGAGTCCCACCGCGGACATGTGTAGTCTATCATTATGACAAACTTGATAAGAGGGGACACTGCACCAAGGTTAAATCCATAAGCCGAAATCAATAGGAAATTACGTTTCTGTTTCCCTACGAACTTATTGAAAGATCTATTCGAAGCTTTTCGATCACTATGCCGAGTGAAAATACGTCCAACGCCATTGCATTTCTACGTACTGTCCACGCCGATCCACTCCTCAAGAGCGAAGGGCATTAGGTAGTATAAATTTGGCAACAACGGGTGCCTCATCACCGAAAACCGGTGGCATAGAGAGGAGGGGGGGGGTGTCGGGACCAGGGGTGTTGGTTCCCCCACCGAGACTGTCCCAAACAATTTATGGTTCCTTCCCCACCACAGAAGAATTTCCCTCTCCCAACTTATTCGATAGACGGACTGGATGAAGGTCGTAGCTGCTCAAGTGATTTGGGAAAGAGCTTTCTCGAAAATGATAGGAAGTAACTGAATGATAGATGTTTTCGTGTGGTAGGTTAATTACACATTGGTCAAAACGGATAAACTCAGTCGAGCTTAGCTGAAAATTCAGTCTTTTGAACGGAATTGTATAGTTTAGGTAAGCTAAGTACGTAATGAACGAGAGGAGTGTTAACGAATGGATAACACATGCATACTCATACATATCATTAATAACACTTGCTACGTATATCGGCAGCGGATTTGGGTGAATGTGCCCGCACCCGAGAAATATCAGAATACGCCATCTCGTAACGTAGAGGCCGAGGATTTCCTTAATCCGTAGCCAACCGGATCGGCTTCTACAATCACCTCCGTGTTCCGTAAATAACCTTTGCAACCTCCGTTATATGAATGAAAACCAGTTTTTTAATATTTGACGAGTGGAAGTGAAATTGCTATCTTTTCATCACAAAGGTGTAATTTAGATAGACGTGTTGTCGATGGCCGATGGTAGTGAAGCGGGGAGAGACACGGAGTGGGATGAGGGATCTACATCGACACACCACCTCGCAAACTGTCGCAAGGACGTGTGGCATTGGGTGTTGGGTCGCCAGCCATTCTACTTCTCGGAGTGTATGAAGTAAAAAGATAAAAGGGGGAGATGAAGCAAAAAATCGCTCAACTGTCGCAATTCAATCTGGTCTTAGGGATATGGATTAAAAATAAAACTGTTTTCGGACTCGTTTATATGTTTGGAACAAGACATGCTCCATTATCCATCAATGTACTTAAATTTGCCATTGCTAAAAGTTGGTTAGATTTAGAAAATGATCTCATGTGGTGATCAATATTAGATGGAAGGTATATTGTTTTAACTAAGAATAATAACTTTCACAGTTGGCCGTTATATTTTACTTTGTAGGTGACGTTTTTCCACTTGCATCGGAAAAGTGTACTCCTCAAATTGTTGTATATATGCTGAATAGATTTTTTGACTGTAAATCTACGATTGCACTGCACCTCGCCCCTTCACAATAACTGCAACTGATTCCAAAGAAACTGTGGGAGATGCCGCAACAGTAACTTTTAACGTAGTCATCCGCGAATGTGCATTTCAATGCAACAATTTCAGAGTCAAGGCGAATGATTTTTACAATCTGGAATTGTTGCACTGAACAGCAACTGAGACTGCAGCGCTAACTGAACCTGGAAATTATCCTACAACTCTAATTTCTAGATCCGCCTCTGACATTATTTTTTGTGAAAATCGCAGTGCCTACAGGGTTCGTCCGGAAAATAAGTGTACTGATTTTTTCCCGCCGCTCCAGGCGCGCCCAGCACCGCTCTGACGGGCTGCGATTGGAGGGGGGTATGTTGGCAAGCGACGCTGAAAAAGGCAGTCGGCTCTGAGCTGTGGTGTAGTGAGGAGCTCTGTTAACGCGAACCTCCACGCTCGACCCACGTCACGGAACGCGATGCCGAAGTTTTTGGAGCAGCGTTATTCCATCAAATTTGCGGTAAAGCTTGGGAAATCGTCTACCGAAACTGTCGGTATGATTAACCAGGCTTACGGGGAGTCAGCCATGTCCAGAAACATGATGTTTCGGTGGCACAAGATGTTCGTGGAGGGCAGAGAAGAGGTCGACGACGAGTCTTCGAGAGGTTCCCGATGATGCCTTCGCGGGAGCGTTCCAGGAATGGGAACGCCGCTGGAACAAGTGTATCGACTCACAAGGGTCCTATTTTGAGGAATATTAGCTTAAGATATGTAAAAGTGTAATAAATTTTTTTTCCTGAGCTCAGTACACTTATTTTCCGGACGAACCCTGTATAAAAGCAGTGCATAGGAGAATAAGTAATTACTTAAAAACGAATTTCAAGAAGGTGCCCTCTAAGCAGAACTTCCCTTCTTTTTTGACAGGTTTAACAGGACCTATTTTCGGCGGCTAATCCACGCCGAACGTATTCGGGCACCCTTCGGGATGGCACCGTGGCTACGAAAGAGGTGGAAATAATAGCAGGATAACGCACAGTTTGGATATCAGAACACAAATCAGGAAGCTCAAAATATTTATCTAGTAGCTGTGTCCATCCAAAACCTACCTTAACCGGTAGATTACCTAATAATAATAATTGTGTATCGAGTGAATTAGAGATTCTCAAGATATTGCTTCCGTCAAATGCACTTAGTTCAAGTCGGTATGGTCCCAAAAACTAAATACTACATACTAAAATATTAACAACCGCCGATAAAACGGCAGCGATGACAAAGAAAAGGGACATTTATTTGTTTTCCAATTTAATATTTATACTACAATTCGTCAGAACATTTCAGTCCCCATAGCTTTTTATCTGAACAAAATAAAAGGAACGACGCAAATTCTATTGATCGGGTAGATGCCCATTCCACTATACTTACCAAGAATGAAATTGATGGATCGGAATCGACAATCAAATGATTGGAATACTAATGCTATTAATTTTACTTAGTACGCTATAGGGCTGGGAATTAAATAAAGAATAATATATATTTTTTCGATTCTCAAAATATTGATGACCCTTCTCAATGAAACCCCATTAGATGCAATACAATTGTCTCATCTTTGCTCTGATCATCGAAAACTGAAATGCTTCTAATCATTAATAAATTATGATCATCTCTTTATTGAGTAGTCTTCGTATTTTGCACCTCTCGGACAAATCTTGTCTGTCGTCCTTCATTTGCGTCTCTTTCCTTCTTATAAAACCTTGCAATTATATTTTCGCTATTGGTCATATTTTCGTCCTGATTAGAATTAGGTATACATGTATTATAGGGATACTCGAAAGACACGCAATTCTCTGTCGAGGGCACCGTCTGGTCGGGACAGTTCAGCGTCCGACCCGTCGATTGATATGCAGTGCATGACCATCTTTTTTTACGACGCTCCTGTTAGAGACCAAATAAATAAAATACAAAAAATACAATCACTCCTTTTTCCTAATCAATACAAACAGCCCCCTAGGGAACCAAATCTGGACCTTGGAAATATATGAATTACTGATTCTCAATATGGTTTGTCCTTCGCGAATAAAATAATTTCTCGCTAACTTCATTCCCCAATTCCGCCTTGGCCCTAAATCACCCCCCTTTTGCATTGTAAGTGAGCATGAATACGTCCGCCAGTGAAAACCGTTGGTTGACTCCATCTCTCTTTTGATCCTTAAATAGCTTTAGCACCATTAAACTAGCTTTTGCAGTTTGTCCTTCGTCTATTCCAACCGGTTAGCAAAAAAGCGAATGGAGAGGCTCGCCGCTGATACACTATTAGATACATTGCCGCTTCCCTTCCGGAGTCATGCAGCTCGCTTGACAAAGCTGGTAGAGACGAAAGAGTCACAACTCCGTTCTCATCCACTTAAAACGTCCATCGAGCGAGCGGATCGAATGAAGGGGTCAAAGCCGCAGGAACAGAATGACCTCCCCAACGCGTATTGTGTTCTCACAGCGCCATGCACACCCCGCTTATTTCGTCATGATAGGCGGTGGCCGTCCGTTCCTAAAACACATAGGCGTGCGGAGTTGGTGGGAATGTCGTCGATGATATAACTGTTTGCTGGAGACCAAATAAGATGGCATCCTACGGAGGAGGTGTCGATTTCTTTTCTTTTAGATGCCTCATCTGGAACATGCCTTGAGCATTTGTTACCGTACGCAGCAATGTTTACTTTCTGAATTAAAGAAAATAAAAATATACAGAGCTGCCTGAGTTACTAAAAATACTATCAGGGAACAGAAAGTGTCACATAATAACTGGTAAGCTTAGAATTGTTAACGAAAGAGGAACGAATTTCCATGCACGGGTCAACACACTCGATTAACCAACTGGACTCGAGTGATTCATTCTAATCGCACGCTCATTGGAGAAAACAATGAGAACTTATGGGATTTTTGCAGACTTAGAGAACGATCCAAGAAATTCTTCGAGCTAAAAAAGAAATGATAAAAATAGAAAATAGACTGAACAAGAAAAAAGGGTAGCAATTCAAAACACTCAAAAATACAATATAGCCTAAGTGTTCAATAAATTCCATGATAAAGTGGCAGGTTCTTTGAGTGTTCCAACACTTCCTTCCCCGCCCTCTTACGGAGCCTTGAAGTGCAATATTTAGACAAATACACAAGCCTAAAAAGAAATAGAAATAAAACAAAATCATCAATATTTACATAGAAGAAAGAGCAGGTCTCAAGGGTTTTGGTAACACGCCACCCCTTCCTACATTCTCTTCCTGGAGAGAATTTCGTTTCGTTCTCCACTAAGGGTCACCTATATCTCCAAAACGGCTAAACTGATACACTAATCTATCATTTTTTTAGATTCAATGATCAGGTAACTAGCACTAATGCAGAATACATTTAATTAAAAGTAATTTTTCTCAACGTAACTGTTATGCAAATAAATTTCACGTGCCAAAAATATTGAAGTAGGGCGCGAGAAAACGGAGGTGTAAAGAGCTATACATACATGGATTAATAATATGAGCGAAAACACCGTGACCTGATTTCAAACATAAGATAATATCTAAAATTGCATCATGCGATAAAAGCCGGCAGGGGATATTTGAGTAACAGCATAGAATTAGACATTTGTAGGCAGCGATAGAACTGAATTAGCCAGTCTTCGGAAAGACGGGGCTTACATAAGTTGGAATTTGAGGGTTGCGATCGCTTTTTATCTGTTCTCAAGGATTCTCAGAAATTATTCCCACATACTTTTAATATGTAACGATGATTTTGACTCTCAAGGAATGTAACGTTAATAATTCTGCGATTTTAATTTTCTAGAGAGTACCTATATTTATGAAAACACATAAAGTTCATTTTTGAACTTCAAAAGAAACTTATTAAAATGTGAAAGAAATTATACGAAGAAAGGGGATGACCACGCGGGAATTATAGCAATAATGACAGTTACGGCATGACAGTTAATTTTGACTAAAATGAGTACCATTTCGTCATGTTTTGGATGTCATTTATTTCGTTCCAATAGACGTTGTTCATAAGTACGGCAAAACACAATCGCTACCACACTGACACTTGTCACAATGTAATGCCTGTAATGTCTATTAATTTTAGTTCTAGTGATGTACGTGGTCAACTGAGAGACTCCGCCCTTTATATTTGGAAGTGTTTGATTTTTATTCATCATACATATTCATTAAAATTTTGCATGACTGCGCGTAAACATTCGTAAAGTGTATGAGAATGTTAAGCCTCCATAGTGCATGTACATGTAAGGTTTTATCTTTAATTCGATGTGCAATTAAGAGTACTTACAATTGTGTGTACTTAGAGAATTTCTTCTCAACGTGAAAGAGAGATGAGGCATGATCCTTTTTGACTGGAATTGGTCAGCATAGTTGCCTTCCAAAAAAAAGATCCTCCCATGCCGTTGTCTCAGTACGTGAAAAAAAGTTTCATTATTTTTTATTGTGCAAAACTCTTCGAGTGGCATTGTAAACATGTTGCATCAAAAACCTACCCTTATCCGGTAGACCACTGCTAATAGTGATAAACAAGGAATAAAGAAATAAGAACAGCAAGGTGTGCAGCAGGAGGACAGATCGCGTGAAACATATGATTCCGTTCGAGAAGTGTTCGTATATTCATGCCCAAGTTTCATTACCAATCAGAGTAACTTGTTTGGCAACAACACGGCACTGCACGCCTACACACAAGTGTCGTTGTCATGGAAAAAATACGAGAACTAAGATACGCATTTTGCCACCCGCCTAATTCGCCTGATATGACTTCATCAGATTTCCATCTCTTCCACAAGCTCAAAATTTTCCTCCGAGGACGGAGATTCTCTTCAAACAAAGAACTAAAAGCCGAAGTGGACGGGTATTTTGCAGGCCTGAAGAGGAATCTAATTTTCAAGATGAGATCAAGACATTGGAACACAGCTGAACCAGGTGCATTAGTGTACAGGGATACTACATTAAAAAATAAAAATGTTTAACTGAAGTAAGTCGTTTATTCCTATTCCATTCCGAGAACTTTTATAATTATCCTCGTTTTTCGGCGAGAGCAAACCGAAAGAATTATCTAAGCAAGATTTTTTCACATCAATCCATAGTTATTGAATGAGAACAGTTGATCTAGTGTTATTGAATCGAAAAGTTCTTCAAATCATCAGCTAATCTGTATCAGCTTTCAAGAGAATTTATTCAATAAAACTTGAATGATTTCTGAAACCACCGAGGACAAATTTTAAGGACTCGGATTGCAATTCCTAAAATTAACGGATAATTATCGGAAAGTAGTTAGACATCCAGCAACATGGATGCCATAAACTCAGGTATTACAGTCGATAAGTCATGCACAATTATAATGTAAAGTCTTTTGCCGACGATTTTTTCAATATTGATAGAAGAAAATCAATGACAATATAATGAGCTTACATGCAGTCAAAATCATGTATAACGAACACAGTTAAATCTTATCCAGTTGTTGCGAACTAGTCGAGGGTCAGTTCCTTTTCCTATACCGCCGATGGTTTCCCAGAAAGATTTGGTACCCAAGAAATCACACAGTTTGGGTGAAGCTGAGGTTGCTCGGTGGCATCCCTGGGAATCAAAGTCGGGCCCTGCGGTTGTCTAACGCTCTACCCTCTGGATTACCACGTCCCTCCATGTGCAACACTTCGTTGTAAAAACGATATTGTGAAGGAGAGGGTGAAGGGTATGAGAGCAAATCTTTATGTCATTTCTACGAGCGGAGGCTGAAATTTCTCACCAAGGACGAAGATCTATTGTTGTACTGGCTCTGTACGATTTTCCCCCTCCCTAACTTCTTAGTCCTCCTACGTTTTTAGTCACATTTCTGGCGGTAGCAATTGAGAACTTCGCTGCAATAAGTTGATGAATGTAATAACCTAATTTATGCATAAAAAATCAAGAGCAAGAAGAGCATTTATCTATACAATTGCACAGAACAGTACGTCGAGGAATGTGCTGATCTTAATGGGCAAGCAATAGGGCCCTTTCCTCAATAGGGTGCCGGGGAGGCTGTCAGCAGTTTGGCAAACTGCGAAAAAAATGCAAAATTCGCATGTAACCATGAGAATTTGTAGATTTATGCCACAAATCATTAGGCTGGCGAAAACTTTCCAAATCGCGCGTTCATGGGGGAAGTAAAATATGTGAAAAAATATGCGGAGGGCATTTTCAGGGCATGGATCCAAAATTTCACCTTTTAACAGCTGGAAGTCACTTAGAATTCATAAGTCGTCTTATTGAAAAAATATATGCAATATTTTTATGTATTTATATAATTATATAAATAAATAAATAAATATATATATATATATATAGTATATATATATATATAAGAGTTTCACTTGAAGAAGGCCTCTGAGAGGGCCGAAAGCTCGAACAATTTACCGTGTGAGTGTCCTTTTAAATGTTGCTATTCTATTCTATTTGTGTTATATTAAACATATATATGTATTTATTTATATAATGTATAAAATTTAGCACTCGTGGACACAGACAAAAACACAAAAAAAAGAAAAGAAACTGAGTGAGTTTCTCTTCTTTTTTGTGTGGTTCTGTGTTTTTGTCTGTGTCCACGTGTGCTAAATTTTATACATTATTATTCACGACCGTGAGACTTTCAAAAAAGTGTTATTTATATGTAAAATATAAAAAAGTGTTATATATATAATTGTTAAAAGTCCGATGTACTGCTGTTTTCCGATTGATGCTAAAAAATAAAAAGAAATAATGTGTTACAAATTGTTACGATAAATTCGTAACTCATTACATATATAATTTTTATAGGAAGAATTTTCGATAAGCATCGCCAAAGAGAAAGGACAATTTTTATGTTCTATTTTTATGTTTTTTGGTACGGTTCCCGGTTGGCGCCTCATTCCAAATCGCTATGCCCACTATCCGTAGGGTACCATCACCAATGCGAAGACCGCAATGCGAGAGCCTCCGACGAATTCGCAACGAGGCGTGCTCGAGGGGATCGCTGACTCGCCACGCCCTGTATCGGATTGAACTTTACACACGAACACTCGATGGGTCCTCACTCCCTTCCCGCAATCCAGCCCCGGTGCAACCGGCCAATAACCCTCCCTGCCCCGAGGATTGCGCTCTTTAATAATTTATGCACACTAACCCCTGCTCATGTGCGATCTGCGGCTGCTTAAGCATGATGTAAGATCTCTCTGTCCCCCGCCCCTTCGCCCCCCCCCCATGGTCGCGTCCTTGGTACATCGAGAGTGCTTACTCTTCTAGCATGGGGGGGGATCGCACGAAGAGAGAGGGCATTATCTCAGTCGATGGATCAGGGAGCACGCGGCCGTGGGGTCGGTAACGCTTTTGTCCCAAATGTTTGTGCTAATTTTCATTCAAGTTTGGCACCTGAGCGAAAGATGTGGATATTAAAATGTCGCCATCGACTCGCTTATGGTACATACCCGAAAATATCTATGTGGACGGTATGTAAATAAGTAAAGTAATGGCAATTATGGTTAGTTGTCGAAATGTAGAAACAAATATTTGCATCACGCAACGCTTAGGTGTGGAATAGAGCAAAAAGTAATATTACAATGAAGAATGCGTCCAAGGCAATCTCGACATAGGTGTCAGGTGTGTCGGATGTGATAGATATATGCCAGGTTTTATAATGTCTCGTTAAATGTTTGATGATCGCTAGTTAAGTTCAAAACCGACTGATAAACCAATCAATAACTGACAGACGACAACATGACGGTTATAATGCTCACATTCACTATTAAAAATTTTATTCGTTTATAAAATTGGGCTCGCACGATATCTCCAAGTTAGGTTAAAACTGAAGTTAACTAACGATCGATTTTAACGATTGATTTTATTTTACGGTTTTATATAATGGCCTTAGAGTCACTTCACGGGGTATAAACCTTAGAGAAATGATATTTGTAAGGGATATGACTGCCTCCACAAACCATAATCCAGAACATCACCTTGACTTTGTGAACTTAACGAAGAGACGAAATTACTAATGGTTTTCAAAGAAAACGTTTACATTGTAAGATTAACAACACCAACTATCCTTAGGCTACATGGCTCAGGATTGGGCTCAAAACCATTTAGTACACTGTGGGTGGTAGATTTGATATTTAGATATTTCGGCTATCCGGGAACAAGGGAGCGTATTAGGCTGATGGCGAGGGTCTATCCTGTGATGAGAATGCCTAAATAAATAAATAAATAAATATATAATTATATATATATATCCAAATAATAGGGCACCAATAACCGGGAGTTTGAGGCAGCAGTCATCCTTTATGTGAAAGTAAATGAATATCAAAGAGTTCGATTTATCATTTAACTGTATCCGTGGAACAGATTACAATGAAGAATATAATGTTTAATTTTTATTATTTTGTTTTTTTTTGTACCCTGGAATCGACCGCTAGGGTGTATGGCAAAGGGTGATTACATACTAGACTACCCTTTGCCCAAAACACCTTTCCCCCCTAGTGCAAGACGCATGCAAGCTTCTTTGACGGCACTTAGGGTACCATGGTGGTGTACTTTGCAGGAGGATTTCACATTTGGAAATAAGAAATAGTCTGCTGGCGCCATGTTGGGACCGTAAGGGGGTTGGGGAATCGTCATCTTATCAATGCCTGTCCTCGTCATCTTATCGATGCCCGAAATTGAAATTTCATATAATGGAATAGAACGTTCGCTGAAAAATATCAAACCTAATAAATCCTCCGCGCCCAACAAAATACCCGTTCGTATATTTACGCTATTATATAATAGCTTCGGAAATTGCACCATATCTAGAAATAATATTGAAGAAGTTGCTGATGGATCGCAAGGTTCCTAGAGATTGGAAAATAGCTAGCGCAACACCAATATTTGAACCTGACCCGACCAAAAAGTCTTTAAAACAACCCCGGATATTTTTTTCTATGCCATATGGTTCTAGCTTTGCGAGTAGTTTACCATGAGGTACTTTGCCGAAGGCTCTCTTAAAATCTAGGAAAACGTGTCCACTGGAACATTGCTCTCTCCCAAAATAAGAATATCATGAACTAAAAGAGCAAAGTGTGTCTCGCAGGATCTACCTTTTCGGGGACCGTGCCGATTTTTCATTAATAACTTCTGATTATCGAGGTGTCTCACGATTAGCAGTTGACTTATTTACCTGGGCATCATTTTTTAGTTAATTAAGGGTTGATTTATTTCCCTAAGCCTCTTTGACGCATGACCAAAATGCTTTCATACTCTCTTTAAAATTTTCTGTTACTCCTTTCGTTTGGATTTCACTCAACGCTTTCCAAAATTCCTTCTTGGTAATCGCCCTAGACATCTTATAATCGTAAGGGATCTTATTCCTTTTTTCGCTAGAGATAACCTCCCTGATTTTTTCATCTTGGTATGACATAGCCTTTGACGTCGTAATGCCTTGCTAACATCCGCGTTATACCATCTAGGTTCCGGGTTATCTTTTATAAATTTACTGAGAATGAACTTGTTGAGTGCTGAGCTCATGATGTCAAAGAAGTTATTCTACGTGCTCTCAGTATTTAGGTGATTACTATCTTTCTTGAAATTTGCAAATTGCCTATGTAGCACGCCGTTAGGTCATTATAGTCCTCTACTTTAAACAAGTAAATTTTTCTTTTGGGTTTCTTATTTCTGACATCATATGGGGAAAATTAGCGTTTACTGCTCCGTGGTCACTAATTGCTTTTAAAGTTTCTATAGCTAAGAATGTTTCTGGTATGCTTGTGGCTAAATAATCAGGAATATTATCGTCTCTTGTTGGTGAAGTGACAAGTTGAAGCAAGGAGTTGATCATAAAGGAATTTAATAGCGACTCGGAGGTATCTTTGTCTTTACCCCCGTAATGAAGTATGTTCAATGAAGTGCATGAATTAAGGGTATGTTGTATGAAGTTTATTAAGTTTAGTCCTGAAAAAAACCGAAAATTAATCGTGGCAGAAACTTCGTTTGAAAACAATTATGGAAAATAGACTCATACAAATTTCCTTGGGGGCATAAAGAGATAACAAATTGAATCTTTGTAAGGTATAGCTTTATAAATAGTAAGAATAAGAATAAAAGGCTTCCGCGGAAGGCATCAACTGTGACCACAATTTGGCACTAAAGAATCGACAACTTAAACTCAATTAGGCGAAGAAAAAAATGAAGTGCCATGGCGGCTAGAATAATTAAGGAATCCAAGGATGATGATCCAACGAACCATAGAGAAATATCCGTATTTTAAAGTGCAGCAGCAATGACCGCAAGTCGTCCAATCGAGGAAATATGACAATTCATATGGTGAAACACTGAAAAGTCGCAAAGGGAAATAAAGGCTTGAGGATGCATGTAAAAAGGAAAAAAATTGACAAAAAATTCTGGAATCAATAGAAGAGAGGAGGTAGTACATTACTTTAAGAACTGAGGCAGGGTAAACATGATACAAAACAATAAGTTATGACATTAGTCGCATAGATGAAAGTTTATTGAAGAATGGAGTGAGCAAATAGACGATGAGACGTAAAATAACCTCAGAAGAGTGGTAGTCGAGTACGTAGAGCCCTGGATTACCAACCCTGAGGGGCCGGGTTTGACTCCGGGAGAAGCCTATCTGCCTACGCAGCCCGAATACGTGAATTTTCCAAACACCAGATATTCCGGGAATACAATAGGGAAAGGAATTGGCCCACCTACCCTGATGTGTGAATTTAACGTGCCATTGGGATTAGTACTAGGTGAGGTCTACCCTCGCCTATCAAAGCGACCTTCAGGTTGATTATTATGATTAGCATAACGTTGAGATAGGAAAGGTTGGCGCCATTTATTGAACGATGAGACATCACTTATGTAAACGAAGTGCACGGCACAATGATTTTCAAGATGTTGTACGGAGTATTGGTGACGGGAAATGATTGCATGTAAGAATAATTTAGGGAGAAAATAATGCTATGATGCGGTTGACATCATGTTTGGGACTGAATTGGCACTACAGCAAAGGACTTACGGGCGCAGGAGGAACCTCGGATAAATGAAAAACTTTTGGTATTTATGAAAAATTCGGTAAACAAGACTTAGATTCAAACTATTAGATAACATCTAAACACGAGGAGAAATAAGGATGGGCAATCATAAAGAAACAACTGCCCAGGACAAATAATGTCATTAATTTCCTCACTCAGAAAGTAAAGCACACAATTCTAAAAATCTTGGAACCAGCTTGTATGGACAAACATTAAAGTTTATGGCAAATTCCAAAGAAACTGCGGGAGATGCCGCAACAGTAACTTTTAACGGAGTCATCCGCTAATGTGCATTTTAATGCAACAATTTCAGAGCGTAAAAATCATTCGCCTTGACTGGGACTCGAACCCAGATCCCTCAATATCCGGTCGAGTGCTTTAGCCACTTAAGCTACCGAGGCGTCCTCTTAAACTCTGAAATTTTGGGGCTTTTAAAGGAACTAGATGTTATGACGAAATACCGTACATACAATGTCACATGCATTCGTAGTCGTGCGCGAGGCGCCACTGTGCCACCCACAAAAGCAGTGGGTTAGGACGAAGAAAGAGGCAAAAAGATTAGTTATTTGTTGCATTAAGAAGAATATATAAACAACATAAGTCATTCTATTCTCCGGTTAATTGCAGAGAAAATAGTGCAAAAATTCAACCTTGATTTATGGCTTTTGTTGATCTGGAGAAGGCTCTTGGCAACGTGGGCCGGACCATAGCATTAAATAATTCCTTGAAGGAAATAGAAATAATATTACAAAATTTAAACACTCGCTAGTTCATCGGTGATCAAGTGTGTAGTACGCACAAAAGAAGGTAAAAATAAAGGAATAAGGCACACATTTATATCACCAATTTTCTTTAATGTGTACGTATATCGTGGACCCAATGGACGAGACAGAAGTTATGGCTATTAGGCGGATAGGAGATACACAGGGAAATGATAAGCATAGTGCGGCTTTTGGAGGAAATAAATATTTTTGCTGAGATGCAAGAAGATTTCTAGGTGGATGTTAGCCTTTACGGAGACGGGAATGAAAAAATAACTCCACGAGATAAGCAATACAAAGATACAGTCAATAGCCAAAGCAAGGATGATAGTTTTTAAGTGGAAGGCAGCGGAACATTTGAAAGAAAAATGAATTTCGCCAAGATTGCAGCAGAATCGCAATCGAAGAAACAACTGGAAAACGGTAAGAGGAACAGATCAAGTGACGACGGCTTTTTAATAGGAGTAAAAAATAGAAATTTACGTCAAGCATAACATATTGAACACCAGAAGACACTTCATAGAAGTCAACATACATTGTACATGGGTTTTACTTTTCTGTCCTTAAAAATAATGCAAAATGAGTCTATATCAAACTGAGTAGCGTTTCCAAATTATTAGACGGTCTAGGTTGGGAATCACACACGGAGTGAACATATATATGGGTCGTGGTAGTCCAGGGGGTAGAGCGTTGGACCACTGACCGGAGGCCCCGTGTTCGATCGCCGGGCAAGCCTCTCTGGACATCTACCCAAGCTATGTGATGTTTCGAGTACCAGATCTTCCTGGGAAACAATAACCGGCACAGGGAATGGAACTGGCCCCCCTACCCTGTTGTGTGAATTTCACACGCTGTTGGGCTTAGTACTGGGTGAACCGAATTGTGTTTATGGTAGTAGTAGTTTTTAGGGGAGGCGACCGACAACTGAAGTCATTTGCGCCATAGGGGATGGACAGGAAAGGATGAAGGGTGGAGAGAAACCCGGCGTCGGCATTAGCCTACTCTTTACGAAAGGCGCCAAGGGGTCCGCAGTTTAACGTCCCATCCGACGGACGGCGTACTCACTCTGAGTGCTCTCCACAAAGCACCTCAAGTAGGGATCGAGATACCTCTGAAAAATATTCAACACCGCCGGGATTTGAACCCGCGCCCTCTAGGTGGGAAGCAAGTACGTTAGCCCACGCACCATCTCGATCCCCTTGTGTTTATGGTTTATATATATATATATATATATATATATATATATATATATATATATATAAACATAAACACAGTAATCAACCCGAAGGTCAGTTTGGTAGTTGATGGTAGAGTTTAACAAGTACTAAGACCGACGTCTAATATATGTATATAGACTCCAAGTGTAGCAGCTGACGTATTCTCTTCGAACAATTGTAATTTAAATTTCGAATTAGCATTCTTTAATTTGTTCGCCAGGCGTCGTTGGGTCATCAACTCAGCCACCCAACTTTCAAAAGGCGCAATCGCAAATTGTCGTCACCGTATTTCGCCACGCGGGAGATGGCGCACTTCTTGCGAATTGCTATGGGCGGTACCTCGGCGTGTTTCATTGTTTGGTGCTACTATCTGGTGTGGAATTTATTAGAGGGGAAAAACAGGGAAGGGGAGCGGGGGGGGGGGGTGGAGACTGAGGAAGGGCGTAGTACGGGCGGCATTACGTAATGAGTTGGAGGAGTTGTGAGACTTAACGAATGTGGAATTGGAAGTTGGGTGCATACGTTAGGGCGAACGGTTATGCGGCAGGGGGACCCCCATCCACCGATATATGGCCACTCTGGCACGCTCCACGGAGAGGGCGATAAAGGAAGACGAATTTCACTCTCGGCACCAACTGGGCCATGTCGGGCGTGTAGACGCCTTCTTCTTGTCTGAGGTGCTGCGCGCCCGCGTTTCCGATGTTTGCTAAGCTACTTCCATGTAAATCACTTAGCAATGAGGCCCTTCACCTAGACGGCGGAATTTTCTCGCGGAGCCATAAAGTAGTCAAATTCCGGCATTCTTCCTTGCGAAAAACGAAGGGCATCATTGAAAGAACGGCGCTCATCTGAACTCTTTTTGGAACCTCAATATTTACTTGCAGGAATGAATGAATTCATACCACGTTCTTAAATCAAGGAAAAAACCGTCATTCATACGTAATCAAATTGTAAATTGCCGAAATTTTAGCTTTTAACATAACCACCTGGTACATTTTCATTAATTGGAAGACCCAAGTTTGATGTCAGGTGACACGTATATCACTAGTCATATGCTACATCCTTCCGAGTACGACGAGGCGTAGGAACTTACTTCCCACAGAAACGTAGCCCATGGTTTCTACGCAGTCCTACGCATGCATTAGTAAATTCAACACGTTGATGTAAATTCAAGGCGGCTACCTGGGTCAGAATGTTATGATAAAGAACAGGTAGATGCACTTAATCATATTCAAACTCGATATAAAAACATTAGGTGATATAAACATCACGACCCTGTTTTTTAGCAATCAATTTATTCTTGAATAATGAGAAATTTCAACATATTGATTCTTTTATTAATTCGCTCATAATTAATATCGCCTCAAAGGTGTCTGCTAAATTAATGGGGCAGAATTTGAATACAATTGTTATGAATTCAGGTTTCAAGTGGTAAACCTTCGTCTTAACAGCTGGGAAAGCAAATTACGGGCAACTGCTTATCACAGTAGAATTGGATTGATCTGTCGGGAACCCCATGATGAAATTTAATTATATATAGAGAAAACGATGACAAGAGACTCCGCCAACAGGCATACATTTTGGAGAGGAACGCAAAATTTATAGCGGTTGAAATTTGACACTGCGATGGTGGCGGTAGACCGCAAGGAACTGGTTAAACAGGAAAAACAGGTGATTATTTCTTTCACGTTTGGCAAGAGTTACCTGCGCTGAGAAAGATCAAGGGAGGTGACGGAGTGTATTTTGAAAAATTCTTGCTTACGATCAAGTTCAAGGTAATTTATGGATTCAAGGAGAAGAGAGCAGTTTGCAAAATCTGAATCTACATCAAGGATTCAAAGAGGTTAAGTCACTGGTTTCGGAGGAAATACTCAAACAGAAAGCACTAAGTTAAATTTGTAATTTGTGCATTGCGAAGAGTCTCAATGCGTTGAATCTTCAAGTGATTGGTATTTAATGTGATAACTGACAGCATTACGATGCTGAAACTTATTCGATATGCATCACAAATGTTATAGAGTGCGAAAAGTTTGTGGTCATATTCGTGCCAATGATCCATGCAATGTCGCCTGATACTCTTTCCACGCATTCTTGGAATAATAAGAAATCTTATTGAAATTGAGGCGAATTGGACGAGTGAAATTCGAAGTAGCACGAAATGACGGAACCATTTCAGTTGCAAGGATTCTAGATCATATTACTTAGAAGTACAAACGAGTATTAAGCAAATTATTGTTTGCAGTGAGAGCATTGCATAGATACTCGTGGATTCTCTTAAATATGAACCAGTAAAGCATAAAATTATTGTTAAAATAAACAAATACATTATACTCGGAACCATTAATTTATCTAAACACGACGATTTCAATACTATAATCGATATTCATAATGTTTTTACCCGAACCAAAAATAATTTTGTTCCATCAGTACTTATCCAGTTCTGTGTTATATATTTTTTACTAAAACTATCGATATTTTCTAGGTAATCATCTCTAATATAGGCTCGAAAATTCCGTTTCGTACGACTACTAAAAATACTTTTAATCATAAAGTATTGAAGGCACCTGAAGCTTAGTTTCTCAATGGTCGTATTAAGTAGCTCTAAATCTTAGATACTTGGCATGTGAAAACCATCTTTAGTTCAACATTACTTCTTCCTTCCTTACAGAAAATCAAAATGTGAGCTAGGATTTCATTTAGCATGAAAGTTCTTTTACTTTCAAAAGGAAGGGAAGTCGCCAAGCTTTGAAGAAATACCTCCACCTTCGCTACGGTTTCTATAGTAGTTGGGCAATGACAACTGCTAAGAATTGTTGAGAAGAGTCAGAACTTAAAGAAGTATAAATCTTCAAGGCATAACTCCCCACGTCTTTCGTATTTAACTCAACTCATTGAAAGTGTTCGGGATAATCCGGAAACTCGGACTGAATTAGGAGAACGCAACAAGCGCTTGACCTTAATACGATTTTTCCTCCCTCTTCCACTCGCGCCCATTCCTACAATTTGCTCACATTTCCTCGGCTTTTGGAAACGCTGGCAAGGCGCCGACCGGAAACAGGGCCAACACGTGATTTCTCCAAGGGCACCCAAGACTCCTCGAGGAAGGAGTGACCTAATGTCGCCAGAGGGGTCACGCGGACAAAGACCCTAACGAAACGTCTTGACACGACGAAACGCAGGAGTCAGCTGAGAGAGGGGAGGATTCCCTCATACACTGTGAGGGAGATTTAATTCTAAACCCACTCACCTACAGAAAATGTGGATTTGAGCTACCTCTGGCAGGCCAACTGGATTCCTATAACGAAGTTTCCGGGTTCGGTTCAATGGACAGGAAGATGCAGGTGCCGAGATTCAATTTATTCAATTAAATGGGAACTGGTTGAAGATGTAATGACACCCATCACGTTATTTTTATTTCCTAATGCGCTAATAATCGGGTAATAGTTTAAAAAAAATATTGAAACCACTTGAAATACATTATTTAGTGAATAATAAATGAGAAAATTCGTAATGAGTTTTATCCTTCACATAATGGTAACTTGTTTTCCCATTAAATCACACATTTATTATTAAGATAGTTCCTTTAGGCGTCTTAACTGTATGAAATATATGACTAATAAATATATATGTACCAAATATTTACACAAAATAGCAAAGTACTCGAGCGGACCCAAAATCGACATCTGTGACCAAGAAAAAAAGAGAAACAAGACTTCCGTACTGGTGCCTACAAAAATAATTTTCTCCCCACACTTCTTGTGATCACGGCAACACAACGTTGAAAGCCCAAAAAATTACGGTACATAAAAATCTTGACGCCATGTAGTTATTCCTTAATGAAAATCTCTTGAAAAAAAATTTATTCCTTGACATTACGTAATTAAATGCGTTTGACTTAATATCCTAAACTGCACACACATGAAGCGGTTCGAAAAGCATCATCATCAGTATTTCAATCCTACGATTGGATTACTTCAGCCAATCGTTCTTCTCCATTTAGGATTCATTACCTCAACCCCTGATAGTTTCCCTGTTTTACGTCTTTCTTGATTTGTTCCACACACTTGTCTTTTGGTTAGCCTCGTGGGTCGTTCCCTTAAATTTTCCTTTCTATTTTGTTTCTATCTAATCCATTATTTTTATTTCATACCCTACGAACCACCGCTAGGGCGTGTAGGACGCGATGATTACACACCAACTAACCTTGGCCCAAAACACCTTTCCCTCCTAGCGCAGTCGGACAAACGCTATTTTAGTCTAATCCTATATCATTCGTCGGAAAAATGGCAACTTAAATCTATCTGTTCTGCACTTAATTTCTCTAATTTTATTGACATGATCTCTCCTACCGTAGTTCGATGGGAGTGATAATACATTTTCAACATTACTGCTAAAGAGATGCCCTTCGAATTGATGCAAGAGCTTCAATATGTAGTTAAACATTCGGTCCGTTAGTATTCCCCCGCCTAGCGGATCTACTATTTTGGATACGCTTCTCAGATTATCATAACAAGGATTAACATACGTATTTAGCTCCTCTACGCCGCTCGCGATCCATATGAGTGAATCGGTACCGTTTACATATTTCAAGTATAAATTTAATACGCTTCAAAGAAGAAATTATGTGATCGACGTGAATTATTTTACGTCCCCGAGTATTTTAGCGGATAACTTTATGATTCTGCACGGATTTTTACTATCCATATACCTAGGTTTCAACGTATGACTGTCTTTTCTATGCTATTGTACAAATTTAGCTGGGGGCGAGCCCTTAAATATACCAAGAAAAAAAGGTGGGGTTCTGAGGTACAAGGAATTATTGCGGCTAGAGTGAACAGTGGGGAGGGTCGTGCGCACTTGAACCGATCTTGGCCACTCCTGACCTCAACTCTTTCGTTTGAGCCTCTATCCTTCGCCATCCCCAAAATATCACCACGACAATATCCTTCCTTCCTTTCAAAGAAATATCAGAATTGATTATAAATGTGCAACTAATAGATAATAAATAAAATAAGCAACATTTTCCCATATAAAATAAGCCTTATCCCTAAAATAATGTTTTCATAAATAATGCAAGGTGGTTAATTTTAATTAATCTTCAGCATCACCGCCACCACATGAATAAGTGGGCAGAAAAATAAAAGAATATATATATATATATATATATATATATATATATATATATATATATATATATATATATTTATTTATTTATTTATGCATTATATGTATTGTTACCAATTTGCAAATTTAGTTTACGGAGTCGTTTCGAAGCTCCTTTTAATTACTCATTACAGCTGATGGAAATTTAACGATGGAATAAAAAAATATTAGAAAAGATGATATGAACAGTAACTTATTTCTAAATAATAAGATATTTCTATATATTTCGGACAAAAATGTTTTTTCGAGTCTCTCGGGTAACTTTTTTAAGTAACTCTCGTTAGCATTTTTCTGGTTCAATTCTATAGGGAAAATCCGCAGTTATATAGGTGTACATCATCGGCGATGACTAAAATTTGGAATGTGAATCGGGGAATGAATGACTGAAGGTCATTAATCCATTACCTTGCATTTCCCCCTTTCATTCATTTTCCTGGGACATTATTTTCTACCAGTGCATAATCATTGTGATTTTAAATACTTGCGATGAGAAACTTAATTCGGGATGTATCTGAAACAGTAGAGTTTCTGAAATTTATTTCATGGGCGCGGGAAACCTACGCGAAAAGATGGGGAGGACATAAACCCCCCACCTTCCATATTATTATCCACCTATCCTATGTAACGAGAGCGTTAAAAGCTGTTTTCAAATATTTAATTTGGGAGAATATGGCATAACATTTACATGTGTAACTGTTGAGTTAAATTTGATTTTTTCAAGAGTGCCTTTGTGGTACTAATTCATTTTATAAACGTAATAAACTTGGCAAATTCCACATAGCTTTTTTATTTTCTGACCCAGTTTTCAACTTACACTACAAGAATGAACCTTGAAAATACATGTTATATTAGTCTAAACCTGAGTCGGAAACTGAAAATGTGTTATGGGTTTTAATAAGATTATTTCATTCATTTAATTATTTTTACCGTTTTAAAGGAAAAAGTAAGACTTTTATTTTTGCTTGTGGCAATATTTTCCTATCCAGTGGCTGTACATTTCATTCAAACGCGAGGCCTTAACGCTACCTTAAGACAATGAAAGCGAACGTGGGTTTGCGAGGAAGAAAAGGCCTAATTAAATTACACGTGTAGTGTAGGCGCAGTCGTCGGTCACGTGGTAGAACGGCATGTCGTCACAGCCGCCTGCCTTCCTCCATCCTCTCTCATCCCTTACCCTGCTGGTGCTCGTTACGAATGAAGATCACGCCGACACGGCCACGGGAGAAATCGGGACTTCGGGTCGTTACTAAAGAAGAGGCGGAAAAGTTTCGGGGTGCGAGGAAAGCGACGCCAAGAGATGGAGAGATTATGTCCGCATCATTCAGCTCAAGAACACGGCAACTTAAGCTCTCCTACTGGCAGCGTCCTATAGCACAAAAATAGATTTCCCAGGAAACAATTATCTCCTGAAATATTCAGGAATAGGACTTGGGTAATCACGTAAAATTCCAAGAGAACTTGAACTCTTACACGTCATCATTTTTTAAAATGTTAAACCGCGGTCGATGATCAATAAAATCCCGTCGAAAGGTCCTGACTGTTTCAAAACACGTATGATTATTTTTTATTTAAAAGTATAACTTTGTTGAATACAGAGTTAGGAAGAGTACCGATAAGAGGAACTGAGATCAGTTTCAGATTTTATTCTGAATCGGTAATCGATCACAAGTGTCATTTACAAGTTTACATGTTACTGGTAACTAACTACAGTTTACGAGTATATTGTACTTATCTATAATTAAATGTTGCACCTAAATGATAATTGTGATTAAATGTGACATTTCCATGCGATTTTAATACACGATATCACTAATTCAACAGGGCTTAACGTTTTAAAGTGGATTAGCAAAAATGTTGTCGTCTAGCAAATTTCATATTTAGATTGAAAAATAATAGTACGATTATTTTATTTTGTTTTATAGGTCGTGACACTGAAAGGTTTTGGAGAAAGCCAATTTTGAAACTTTCGGTTTCAATATTGTTAGTACTGAGACTCAATTATTAGGAAATAATAGTACCCGAAACTAATTTCCAACATACTGCGCAAAATTTAAATAGGAAAGTAGGTCTTTTTCAAAATATAATTCTTAGAATATACTAAAAGGGCCATACCTACCAAACAAAGACCCTTTATTGCAATTGAATTTCATGGCTTGGTGCAATATGACAATATAAAACTGCTTAAAAATCTTTTTCCATGATATCTTATTGGGGGGAGAAAAACGTCTTGTTTTGCGTAACCGAGCAGTAATTTCTTGGGTTTTACGCAGTTGGTTTTCAAATTCCACGGATAAGCTTCCGCTGATTCGGCCTTGCATAACGCTTTTGAGTGGCCGAGAATATGCTTGCGCGGTTATGATTAGTGAACACTGATTATTACCATAGCAGCTTAATCACGTATTCACAGCAGAAAGTAAGTTGAATGGATTGGTCAGCCTGAAGGTTAGTTTTGACGGCCTAGTGTAGTAGCAAAATTTCATAACTTGAATCTTGTCGATATTTCCTACCCTGTGTTCGCTTATTTGTCCCTATCATGGAGCCTAACACTGGCCAGGAATACTAATTCAGACGTTTAGGATATGAGGGAACATTTCCTTTCTATTTGACACCTTTCCTTTCCCCACAAATCTTTAGAAAGAAAATCACACCGCTCAGATTCACTAAGGCCCCGCAATCTCCGGTCTCAGATTTAAAGATAGTGACCCACCACTCACAAACATGCGCCCCACACCCAAGGTGAAGTGAGGAAATAAATACATGCATCCCTAAGAGCTTAACTAACCTTACGTACAGACTAAACAAACAGCACTCACACTAAAAGGGTCCTCGTCCCCAAATCAAAAAGAAAGGATCAGTCAGATGCACATGATACTTCAACAATATCACTTGATAGAATCAGGGGTGCACAAAGAGGAGGGGAGGAGTTGTGACACAAATTACGCCATATAATATTTAGGGGGGAATCGAAGAAAAAATCGAGCAAAAATTTCAGCACAGAGAAAAATTACCATTTTTGTTGATGTGAAATGGTTAAACGACTATCTTTCAATATACTACTATACTATAACTATATACTATACTATATATATATACTATACTATAACTACTATCTTTCAAGTATTTTACATAAAAAAATGAGTGAATTTTTAAAATAAACATGCATCGCATTTTTATATAGGCAAATCAGTAAAAACCCTTATTGTTCTTTAGCTTCTAAGGCAATAGCACTATTAAATATAATGTACGAGGGTCATCCGGAAAGTAGTACCCGAAGTAGTACCCGTTCGTGAAATAAAGACACAAAAGTAAATATTAACAAACATAAAAAATTTTATTTGAAAGAGGATACTTTAAACTACTTCTCAACATAATCTCCAAGCAAATTAAGGCATTTGTCATAACGTGTGACAAGTTTCTGTATTCCTGCTGCATAGTCCTTCGCCGCCAGCTCATTGAGATACGCGAGGGACCCATCTTGCACAAATTTTTGCATAATGCAGATGGTGTTTAACAATTTCATGAACAATTGTTCGAGAAACATTGGGAAAATGCTCACAGATGTCATCAATTGTGACGCGCCGATCGTTCCTCACGAATTCGTCAACTGAGCTCACCAGTTGGTCTGTAATGACAGACGGTCTCCCCGAACGCTCATCGTCGTGTGTGTTCCCCCTCCCCATGTTGAAGTTGCGACACCACCGCCGAACAGACGACTCGTCCATTACATTGTCTCCATACACCTCCTTTAATTGGCGATGAATATCACATGGGCGAACGTTTCTTGCATTGAGGAATTTAATCACTGCCCTCACTTCACAACTGGCGGCGTTCTCAATTTTTTTAAACATTGTAAACAATCACAGAAACAACACAGGCAATGCTAGCGTCACGCAACTTGGCTCAGAGAAGGCAGACAAGCCACTGAAGCTATCTGACCTCGTCCAGCGGCTACTCGCGTCGTCAGCACTTCATGCGGCACGAACGGGTACTACTTTCCGGATGACCCTCGTATATATTTTTGAGCAGACTTTATGATACGTTCAAAATATAATACCATATAATAGTAAGAATAATGTACTTGTAAACTTGTCTCTCGGTGGCACAATATTTCGGGAGGTTGTTTGGGATGGGTCCTGCTTAGATCGCAGTGAGAGAGGCAAAAGAGTTTGGGAATGGTGGGCACCTCTCATATATGTAATCCACAGAAAAGTATAATAACTCACCTGGTTTTCATCTACTAACCAACTCGCAATGTCTAGGTGTATTACTTTAAATGCGTATCTCAAAATTTATGCCTTTCTTCACCGGTAATATATTCCTGTTTAAGTTACTAATTCCGTAACAGTGAGCAAGAAAGCAACAAGTACGAATTTATTGATCGAGGAAGGAAAATTCATCTTTGTAAACCATCTCATTGTCGGCAAATAAACCCATCTTACTAGTGACTACGGAGCCAGTGTCGTTAACGTATAGTCGGAATAAAAGAGGTCCGATAATACCTCCCTGGGGAACACCTGAATAAACTGCTATTGCCTTTGAACTAACTTCATCTATGACTACTCTTTGTACCCGACCATTCAAAAAGTCTTTAATTCAATCCAGGATACTTTTATCTATGCTGTATGCTTATGGCTTTGTGAATAGGTCACTATGAAGTACTTTGTCGAAGGTTTTCTTAAAATCTAGAAAAAGCATGTCCACTGGGACATTGCTCTCTCCCGAAATTAGAATTTCATGAACAAAAAGCGAAAGTTGCGTCTCGCAGGATCTACCTCTTAGGAAACCATGCTGATTTTTCATTAATAACTTCTGATGATCGAGGTGTCTCACGATTGAACTAGCAACTAAATGTTCCATGACCTTGCATGAAATGGATGTGAGGGATATACGTAGGTCTGCAATTGCTCAGTTCCTCCTCCTCTCCGTTTTTAAATACTGGTGTTGCGTTAGCCGTTTTTCCATCTCTGGGTACCTTGTGATTTACTAGCGACTTCAAAAATATGATTTCAAGATTCGCTGCAATTTTCGACGCTAGTTCCTCACATATACAAGTGGGTATTTGATAGGGCCTGGAGGATTAATTAAGGTAAATATTTTTCAGCGAACGTTCTCTTCCGTTATATGATATTTCAGTTTTGGGCATCGGTAGGCCGGCTCGATTTGTCAAACTATCCGGTGAGACATTGGTGAAGACACTTTGAAAGAAGGAATTTAATAAGTTATTCTTTACCCAACTTTTGGTTACTCTTTCACCTTCATCATTTTTGAGTGAATAACACTGGACTTATTTCCTTGAACATCTCTGACGTGCAACCACAATGCTTTCGGATTCTTTGTAAACTTTTCCGCTAATATTTTCCTTTTAATTCGCTTAACGCTTTCCGAAATTCTTCCTAGTAATTGCCCCAGGTATCTTATAATCATAAGTGATCTCATTCCTTTTTCCGCTAGAGATATGTGTTATCATCGATAGCCACTAAAAAGACTATTGCATGCACTCATTATAATAATGTAAAATTTAATGAAGTCATGGAGATGGGGTGGACCTCTTTAAGGTTACGGCTCAGGACCAACACGATCCTAAATCCACAGTCTCGACAATCACTCGAAAGGGAGTAAAACTCCAGGATTGGATTCGAACAGGATCACTCAGCTTAGGGAGAAGGAGCAAAAGTGCAACGGCATATCCGATAGCCTCATGCAGTTGAGATATTTTTACGCAAGACCATCCAAATCCGTCTCAATTTTCTTGTTTCAAATAGTTATGTTAATTATATGAAACGAGTCGAGCCATTTGGAAGATAAGTTCGGTTGTTCTCAAAACAACTCTCTCTCGTCTCTCTTTGTTTTTAAAACTTGGCTTAGAGACAAAACCACCCGAGTGCATCCACCAGTTGCGCACAGAAGGTCTTATCTTAAAAAGTGACTCGCGTTGTCCAGAATCTACGACCATTGATTTTTGTTTATGGCAATAAAAGGTATTCCCGCCTCAGGTAGTCAAGAACCGATTTCTGCGACCTAATTTTTTCCACGCGCTTCCAACCCTCGAATTATTACCGCGCAGTACACCTCGTGACGTCGCTTTTGCAGTTTTTTTAATTCTACAGTTTTCAGAATGAATAGTGCCCTCGTTACCGATGCCCCACCCCTCTCTCTACCTCCCTCGCAGACCTCAGAAACGGCAAACAAGAGAGCAGAGCGCGGCGGGAAATATATGGACTCTTTAAAATCGCAATCTTACCCTTCTTGCTCACACACATTATTGACTCAAAAATTTGGGCACGGCGCTGTCGACAAGCGGCACCCATTTCACCCATACTGAACCACGGAATAGCAACGAATTTTATCGCCCGTTTCCTCTAGGAAGCATCCACACTAAGAGATATATGACGTCTCTATTTGGTGGCAAATAAGAGATAAATTTTTTACTTCATGGGAATAGAAAATATCGCACAAGTGGTTACAGCATCTCCAACTATTCAGCTCTTTCAAGCATTTTAGCCCAAATAGGATCCCAGAAAATTCATGTCCAGGAATTGATCGAAATCATGTTGGAAGTTGAAAAAAAATGCTCAGGGTTGAAATTACACGTTGTCTCACAAAGCAATAAGGGCCGCTCTGCCATTAAGAGGTCGGGCATAAATTACATAACATCAGCCTTCACAGCAAAATAAATCAAATAAGACGAGCTTGAAAGACGTCCCGTCATTATCGGTGCAGATGTCAGCCTCACATGCGACTAGTTGGGAAGTCGGGCTATTTAGTACATGGTGCAACACTTAGCAATTAAAATTTAACTTGGAAAAAGTGCGTAGTGATGAATTTTTGGTAAAAGAGCAATTCCATCCCGAACGCCCACTGTATCGGAAACACCGAAATGGACTATGTTTACACGATTAAATACTTCACTTAAGGCCTCTCCTTTGTGAAACATAGGATGTGATAAGCTTGGGTTCAGGAAAGGTAGATGCACGCGTGATGCCATTGCAGTAATGAGGGCACTAATTGAGAGGAACGTAGCATACAATCAGGACGTATTTGCCTGTTTTGTAGATTTCGAAAAAGTATTAAATTGGATGACTTGGGAAAAACTAATGAATATATGGCAGAAATTAAGAATAGATTGGAGGGATAGGAGATTAACCCATAACCTGTACATGTCTCAGACTACTCAGGGGCGAGTGAAGAATTGAGAGTCCGGGTGGGTAGTGTTAGGAAAAGTTGCAAGGCAGGGTTATTCAGTATCGCCGTTGTTGCCCAACGCATATGTGGAGGAAATGATTAAAGAGGCATGAGAAGAACTGAAAACAGGAGTGAAAGTCGACGGTAAATTCATGAAATCAGTTAGGCTTGCTAATGACCAAGCTCTAGTTTTTCAATCAGCCTAGGGGTTGCAAGCATTGCTGAATAAATTGGAAATTCGGTGTGATATATATGGAATGAGAATAAATGTAAATAAAACAAAGATTATGCGGTTTTTCGGTAAAAGAAAGGTTAAGTTAAACGCTAAAATAGGAGGGTAAAATAGAGAAAGTGGAACTTTGCGTATCTCTTGGAAGTTTACGTATCTCGGAAGTGCTTAGGACCAAAATGGTAAAAGTAGTAGGGACATAACGAGAAGAACTACGTTAGGCAAAGAAACATTCACAAGGAAGAGACAATTGATGACAGTGACGTAGATTTGAGGCTATTGAAGTGTGGGTGTGGAGATGGATGGAAAAGGTCGAGCCAAGAGAAAGGAAAACAAATGAGTAAGTGTTAGGTATGGTGGGGGAGGAGAGGAGATTGCTGGGAGAAACCATAAGGAGACGGGAAAAATGGATGCACAGCATGTTGATTGGCAGTGGGATCTTGAAGAATTTGATAGAGGAGAGAATGGTGGATGCAAACGAGGAAGAGGCAGGATTAGGATAGGGATGTGGGACGGAATGTAGGAAGGAAGTATACGGAGATGGAGAGGGGCTTGTTTTAGAGTAGAGTGTTGGGTTTTATTCTGTTAGAGGAGACAAGATTCTTATTTGATAGTTGTGTCCATCCAATACCTACCGTCGTATAATACAGCTAATCGTAGATTAGCTGTAATAATAATATATATAGCAAACATAAGGGCACAAAAATTATTTCCCCAACTATATTAACAATCAAATCACATCGCATTATTAGCGTCTTAAAACGGGCGTTCTCAATTTTAACGGATGCTTAATTGAGTTTTCCGGATGTAATAACAGATAATTTTTCTAGGCCTAGAAAAATATTGTTCACTATTTAACTCGTGAATTTTTAACAACCTTCACATAACACCTTGACAAATCGAATTAAAATAGTATTTAAATGTTTTGCTTATCGCGATAATTTTTTTTTGAGTTGACTAAAAGCAAAATGCAGCAAAGTAATTGCAATTTAAAAATAAAATACCTCCCTAGTATTCGTATGACAACGGATTTTTCCAAAGATCGTGAGAGCAAATTAAGTGGACTTCGGTGCAGCTCCACCCATTGGTGAGGTTTTTCACACACCTCAGCGTAAGAATGGCAAGGGAGAGGGGAAACGAGGGTCGCAAGCCACAAACCCTCAAGAATCTTAGCGCACCGGAGGGAAAAGGTTGAAGAGTAAAGGTCAACCAACCAGACTGCATGGACCACTCGATTAGCTCTGAACACAAATTTTCACGCGAGAAAAGGAAAGGATGAAGAAAGATGACATCTCCTGATTAATTTTTTCGTTACCTGGAAAATGAAAATACATTTGCTCAAGAGTTGCTGATTATCTAATGTTTTCTGAGTATAATATGTAAGCTGGAGACGAAATTTAGGATTTACATTTTCGCAATAACATTTCTAGTTTTTTTAGTGACCTGCAAGTCACCACTAGGGTGTGTGGTAGGATTGAATACACACAAGAATATTATTTCCCCTAGCGCGCTCGGTCAACGTTATTCTAATCCCTTATTGCTCGAGGAAAACATGTCATCTCGAATCTCTCCGCTCTGCTCTTAGTCTCTCTAATTTTATTGCAATGAGCTCGCCTACCGTAGTGAGTTGAGGCTAGTAACACATGTTCAACATCATTGCTAAATGGACATCCTTCCAAAGTATGCAAGAGATTTAATCCGTTTTTTTACCCCCGCTCCGTGAGTGACTCCCAACCTAGATCCTCTAATAATTTTGATACGCTACTCAGTTTGTCATAACAATGTTTTACAAATACTACCTTGATCAAAAAGTTCCCGGAATAACCACCGTGTGGCGCTCCCATCGTTCCGATTTGAGTTCTGTTTTTTTTGTTAAATTGGTACATCTGTTGTTGATATTCCCTTTAAATCTTAGTGTCATAACTTGACATTTGCAAAAGTTACGTAGCCAAGAGTACATCTATCTCTGTGTGTGTTGGCGATTTTTTACAATTTCAGAAATGGATTTAAATTTGCAACAACGAACTTGTATTAAATTTTGCGTAAAAAACGGGTTTAGTGACGCACGGACGTTGGAAATGTTGGAAAAGTGTTTCGGCAACGATTCTCTAAAAAAAAACGGTCGTTTACCAGTGGCACGAGCGGTTCAGAAGTGGTCGTGAGTCAATCGAAGATGATGAACGCAGTGGCAGACCATCGACATCGAAAGTCGGTGAAAAAATTGATAAAGTAAAAGAAATGTTGGTCAATAACCGCAAATTAACCATCAGAGAAATAGCGGAGGACTTGAACATTGCCTATGGATCCGCCCAAGACATTGTGGTTAATGATTTGGGTTTCCGTCGTGTAGCAGCAAAGTCGGTACCAAAAGACCTCAATTTCATGCAAAAAAGAGACCGTGTTGACGTCGCAAAAGACATGATTTGCGAGGCTGAATCCGATCCCACATTCATCAAAAGGATCATTACTGGAGACGAGACGTGGGTTTATGAGTACGACACGCAATCCAGACATCAGGCAAGTGAATGGCGTTCACCAAATGAGCCGAGACCAAAAAAACCACGTCGTTTTCAGTCAAAAAAGAAGGCAATGCTGACGGTTTTCATGGATTACAACGGTGTAGTGCATCATGAATTTTTGCCAGAAGGCCAGACAGTAAACAAAGAGTATTATTTGGGCGTTATGAGACGTTTGCGTGAAGCAATTCGCCGAAAGAGACCAGAAATGTGGGCAGAAAACTCGTGGATTTTGCACCATGATAACGCACCGTCGCACAGTGCTATCATTATTCGTAATTTTTTGACGAAAAATGCAACAAATACCATCCAACAGCCACCGAATTCACCTGATTTGGCTCCCTGTGATTTAAAAGTTAAAAAAACCATTACGGGGAACGCGTTTTAGCAGCCGAGAGGAAGTAATGGAAAAATCGCAGGAAGCACTGATGGACATACCGAAAACCGAATATAAAAAATGTTTCGAGGATTGGATCAAGCGCTGGCATAAGTGTGTTGCAGTCGATGGGGATTACTTTGAAGGGGACAATATAGATTTAGATGAATAAACTTGTATTTTTAATTTTCTGAATAAATTCCGGGACATTTTTGATCAAGGTAGTATAGCTTCTCTACGATGCATGCGATCCAATTCGACAATCAATATAACTTCGTGACAGTCCCTTTTACTTCCCGCATATTCTGAGGCCTAAACAGCGAAATATTATATTTATCTTTAACCTTTGCATCACATTTACCCAGTAGTCTTCCAATAAATCCTATTTTTTGTTAGCTGGTCCCATATATCCCGTATATATTTCACAAAGGAGAGGTCGTGAGTGAAGGTAACGCCTAAGTATTTCATCGAGTCTACACAATACATTACGGTATCCCCGATACGGTAGGCGTTCGGGAGGGAATTGCTCTTTTCCCAAATATTCATCACTTGGCACTTTTTTTAAGTTTAATACTCATTGCACAATATCGCACCAGCGTTGTATAGCCATTAGGTCATCTGCTAAAGCTGCTTTATCCTCAGGATTATGACTATTGCCCTAATTTATGACTACTTTTTGTTCCCGACTATTCAAAATACATATATTCATCCAAACCCAGGATATTTTAATCTATGCCATATGCTTCTGGCTTTGTGAGTTGTTTACTATGTAATACTTTGTCAAAACGCTTTTCAAAATCCAGAAAAACCGCGTTCACTTGAACATCACTCTCCCGGTCTTCAAAGATACCATGAACAAAAATCGAAAGTTGCGTCTCGCAGGACTTACCCCATCGGAAACCGGGCTGATTTTTCATTAATTACTTCTGACCATCGAGGATTCAGACAATCGAAGTAACTATATATTCCATGACGCTGAATGTTATGGATATGAGAGAAATAACTCTGTAATTGATCGGTTCCTCCTTGTCTACGTTTTAAAATATCGGTGTTACGTTAGCTGTTTTCCAGGCACTGGGAACCTTGTGATCTACTAGCGACTTGTTAAATATGATTTAGAGATACGGAGCATATCCGACGCTAGTTTCTTATGTATACGGGTAGATATTTGATTGGCCTCGGATATTATTAGGGTAAATTTATACCAGCAAAAGTTCCATTCGATCATATGACATTTCAATTTTGCGCATCGACTAGCAGGAACAAATTGATAAGCTATCGGAGACATTCGGTGAGACATTGGTGACGACACTTTGAAAGAAGGAATTTAATGAGTTGGTCTTTTATAAACTGCTGGTTGATCTTTCGCATTTATCGTTTTTGAGTGAATTAACTGTGGACTCATTTCCCTGAACCTCTCTGACTTAAGATTCAAATGCTTTTTGATGATTCTCTTTCAAATTTTCTAATAATATTTTTATTTTGAGTTCGCTAAATTCGTATTGCGCAGCCGGCGGCAATGCCTAATAATACCAAACTCAATACTAAATGAAACCTTCACGTTGCAATTCCTAATCCATCGAAAATTGCCTCAGCTTTAGTGGGAATCGATGAGTCACGTGGGCTAATAGAAATCAACCATTGTATTTCCTCTGATTTTTCCGGCACGGCGATTTCGATGGAATTATTCGTGATTCATAAATGAAATTCGACTCCATTGAATTCTGATGGCGGCGCGCAAGCGGCGTCCAATTGAGCAGATCGTCGTGGTGGTGGTCCGCTGAGCAGCAAACAAGACGAGACCGGATGTGATGGATGTGCCAAGTTATGTCGCCTCGACAATCGTGATTCGGGTTTCCCGCCAGTTGTTCCCCCCGGCGACATCACTCGTGGATCTTAATTTTGGCTCGTTAAAGATGGATTTAATTCACCTTCGACCCCTAAAGGAGGTCTAGCGTGGTTGCACGTCCGACGCGAGTGACATGCCCGATTAATATTTAGGTTAATGGTGGAGTCCTAAGTGATATTTTGAATTTGGCCAGAACTCCAACACGAGATTCCGGTAAACACAAGGAGGACGAAGGCAGGGTAAGAAATCCTAAATTACGGGAATACGGGCTCGCTTAATAAGCATACCATGACCCAGGATAGGATGCGTGTTAAAATAAGCCCATATGAAATTGGGCTGGAAAGAAGAACGACATTCATTTACTGAAATATGAATTAAATAGACGTCACGTGCTGTTGTCCCAGAAGGATCATCCAGCATGGTGAATTATCTCATAGGTACGAAATGCTACGAGTCCACCTAACTCAAAAAATGAACAAGAGAATGCAATGCTTTTCCCTCTTACACCTCCCCCCCCTTCTCTCAGCATCCATATCTGTGTTGCGTGTCCTCATACTATGTATTAGGACGCGCAAATATACAAGTTATGTATAAAAAGTATCGGTAACCATTTTTTCTTGTCGCGTGCGTGAAGTGCTGAATGAAAACCTTCGGTTAAGTGAGCACATGATCGCAGATTGTACCGGAATTGATACAATGCGCACCATTATCTCTGAAAATTTGGCTGCACGAAAGATTTGTGCTAAACTTGTCCCGAGGGTCTTGACGGACGACCAAAAGTAGAGTCGGGAGTCTGCTTGAGAAAACCCTCTGCAACGGCATCGCGACGATTCCCCAACCCCCTCAGGTTCCCGACTTAGCACCACCAAACTATTTTCAATTCCCAAAAGTTAAATCCTTCCTCAAAGGACACCACCATGGGACCTTAAGTGCCGACGAAGAAGCTTATACGCGTGCCCTTAAGGACCTTCCGGAATCCGCCTACCAAGGAGCCTTCGAGTCGCGGAAAAGCCGCTGGCAACAGTGTGTCGACGCTCAAGGGATGTAATTTGAAGTATTTCTAGACATTGTAGGAATATACTTTACGCTTTCAGGCTTTACTTCGTGGAAATGTTTGATGTCCATATTAAATGAGCTTGTACTTTTTCTCAGGCTTTATTTTACCGTAAAATAAAGTCTGTGGAAAATTAAAAACTTATTTAATATGGATAATGTAGAAATATCTGAAATAAATATACTTTTTCGAAAATTTATACACAAACCATGTACACTATGCATGTACTTCTACCACAAAAAGACTTATAATGCGAAATAACTATATTTGTGTATTTCTGTACTCGTAGTAAATACGCAGGGCTGAGTTAATTTCGCAGTTCTCTGTATAAATGAGCACGCGTCTTCTGACACGGCCAAAACTTTCTATAAGGAAATACGCGAAGTGAAATTATTGATTCGAATCTGCGTTTGCCAACCGCTGGCTCGGGAATCTTTCGGTCAATTGACAGTGACCGTCTTCTATTTGGTATTTTGATATTTTAACACCCTGCAAGCCACCGCTAGGGTGTGTGGCAGGGGGCACACCAGACTAAGTTTGAACCGAATATGATTCTACCGCAGTCGGGCAGTGTTATTCTGATCCCTTATCGTTCGTGTAAAAAATGACATTTAAATCTATCTGCACTTAATATCTCTAATTTTATTTACATGATCTCTCCTACCCTAGTACTATTGGGATAATAACGTTGCCCGTTTTCCAATTTCTGGGGACCTTGTAATCTACTAGCGACTTCTTAAATATACTTTCTGGATACGGTGCAATTTCTGACGCCAGATCATTAAATAAACGAGCGGGTATTTGATCGGGTCCGGAGGATTTATTAGGCTTAATATTTTTAGCATAAGTTCTTTTTCATAATATGAGATTTCTGTTTTGGGCATCGGTTGGCCAGTTCGATTTGGTAAGCTATCGGAGGCATTCGGTGAGATATTGGTGAAGACGCTTTGAAAGAAGGAATTCAATGAGTTGGCCTTTTCTAAACTGCTGGTTACTCTTTCGCCTTTATCGTTTTTGAGTGAATTAAGAGTTGACTTATTTTCCTGAACATCTCTGACGTACGACCAAAATGCTTCCGGTTTTTCTTTCAAACTTTCCGCTAGTGTTTTCCTTTTTAATTCACTTAATGCTATACGAATTCTTCTTGGTAATCACTTTAGATATCTTATAATCATAAGTGATCCCATTCCTTTTGTCTCTAGAGATAACCTCCCTGATTTTTTCATCTTAGCTTGGCATAGCCATTGGCGTTGAAATGCTTTGCTAACATCCGCGTTGTACCACCTAGGTTCCGTTTTATCTTTTATGAATTCACTGGGAATGAACTTTTTGATTGCTAAGCGCGTCATCTCAAGGGAGTGACTCCACGTATCCTTAGTATTTCAGTTATTACTAACTTTCTTAAAATTTGCAACTTGACTAGATAGTCTTCTCTGGAGAAGCATTTCTTTTAATTTTATTTAGTACCAATTTGGAAATCAATCCAACTTCATGAGGATACCGTATACAAGGAGCATATTCTAAATGAGGTGTCACGAGCGAAGGATAACATATCTCTTTAACCTTTTCATCACATTTCCCCAAAACCCTTCTGATAAATCCTAATTTTTTGTTAGCCTATCCACATATTCCCCGTATACGTTCCGCCCAGGTGAGGTCGTGAGTAAAGGTAATGCCTGAGTATTTAATCGGGTCTTCACTTTCCTTTTCGGTGTTCCTGGTGCAGCGGACGGTTGGGAAGGAATCGCTCTTTTTCCAAATATTCATCAGTACGTACTTTTTAAAGTTAAATTGTAACTGCTATGTGTCACGCCAGCGCTGTATGGCATTATTTCTTTGAAATGGTGACGTCCCTATGGAGATGGGTGATGGCGATGGACCATTTACCGACATAGCTGGGAACGCTTTAAACTGACTAAATATTACAGTCAGTCTATATTATTTGATGTCTAACAATACAAGCCGTAGCACTAACACTATGGCGACATTTCCGCGATTCCCAGGGAGTTTATCTTAAAATTCCTCAGTATCAGCATTCATAGAACCTGTAATGCTCACTATTTTTTTAACTAATTCCACTTAGGCACAGTATTAACGCTCTTTCTCTCCCGAGAATCTTCACAACTAAAGCCAAGGTACGGATGGGTTTGACAGCTTTGGTATAGTAATTGAAAACTGTGAAAAAAATTATCAGTTGAAATCGTTTTTTATTCCATATATTACATTTTAACAACACAGGAGACAACTGGACTTTTTCCATGTAATCTCTGAATATTGGTTAATTTATAACATTCGTCATTTGATTTCCCCTATTTTTTCGGTTTCCAAATACTCTTAAGGGCTACCAGGTTTGCGGAGAGCTCTCGTAGTTGGCAGTATGACGACCTCCCCCAACAGCCGAATGTTTTCCCCAAAAATATCTAAGGGAACTTTAACATGGATTCAACCCTCCCTTCGCCATACCCATTCCACGTAATCTACTGAGATCATACTCGATCTCCCAACGTATATTCCGCAGGTATAATTCAAAGAAGCCAGAGCTAACAAATAAAAGAGCAGTTGTAGCAGCTGTCCCCATTTTTGAAGCATTACGAACGGTATAAGTTTTCGATCCCTGATCCATCATCGATGTCCTCTGCCCTCCAACACCATTTATGATGTCCTCTGCCAATGCCCGTGCATCGGCAGGACATCGTTAATAAATTCCAATATGGTGAGGGAGGTTTAAAAATAATAGGGTTCCTCAAATTGCCTCCAAACACCCCGTGTAGGTGGTTATTGCTCAATAGGGTATAAATAAAACTATCTTTTCATGGTAATATGTACATGCGAGTACATAGAATCTTGAAACCCACTGAGCGAAGGTTAAATTACAGATTAAGTGTCTTGTATAAAGGACATCTCTTTAGCAATGATGTTGGCAATATATTATTGCCCCCATCATACTAGGGTAAGACAGATCACGTCAATAAAATTCGAGAGATTAAGTGTAGAAAGATGGATTTAAAATGTCATTTTTTACAGGAACGATAAGGGATCAGAATAACATTGTCCGGCCGCGGTAGGGTCATATTCGGGTCAAAATTAGTCTGGTGTGCTCCCTGCCGCACACCCTAGCCAGTGGCTTTCAGGGCACTTAAATAAGACAAATAAGAAATAAGAAGCGGGGGGTTTGATCAGGGGGGTCAGATCAGGTTGATCTTCTAGTTCTTCGAAATATTGAAATATCTATTTTTTGTGAAAAAATTGCAAAAAGGTCAACCTTAATTTTAAAAAAGGTTACACATTTCCCAAAAAATAGCTTCTTAAAACAACTTCAACATTTAATAGTTTTTGTGGATTAGCCATTCTTCCCTTAATTGTAATATAAATTTTTTTAAATTATGTCAGGTTAGCCCATGTATCGAGGAAACAAGCCCACAATATTTCTCATTCATGTGAGCAGGAAGACAGGAGCAATTGGAGGTTGATGATTGGCACGATACACAAATTGACATTAACCTCTTTTTCAACTAAATTTAATCTTCCGTTTTTGCCCAAAATATACGAGAGAAAAGGTAAATCAGATTCCCCTTGCCATTCTCTCATTAAAAACGAAATATGAAAGGGAGTCGAAATCTAGATCTTTGGAAGAATTAAAAAAAAAATCCATCCTGGGAGGCAGACGAAAAATCCGGGCAAATCCGAGTGAGAGAAACCGAGACACAGACAAGTCCGAGAGGAATAATGGCAACTCTCGACTTTAAACTCATTTAAGCACCGCCCCACGAGGAGAGAAGATTCCACGGTCCTCTTCACACGTGCGGCGTCCTCTCGCCTCGCACTCCATTGACTGGCACGGTCCTCGGGGTCGTTAATTAAAACTAATTAATCTCTCTCGAAGCCTTGACGAGCTCCGAAGAAGAGTGCTTTCCTTCCCTTACATCGTATTCCTGAAGTTTCAATTGGCTGGGTAACAAAAGCAAGGTGGGAAACACATGAAGGAAATTATCGAGCTACCGGGTTAAGGAGCGTTGGGGTGAGGGCATGGAAAAGGAAGAAGGACCGGGGGTCGGACGTAAAAACGGGTAGAGGAGGCCCACAAAGGCTTGCGAGAATTCAGAAATGCCATGCGATATCGTGAAGGTCAGGGAGCAATTGCTAGCCATCAGCGCAATTGCTCGCATTTGACGGCTGCGGAGTTCAAGAAGCGAATGGTGGGTCCCCTTCCCTCCGCCCCTTCAGCGGGAGAAGGATGTTGGCCCTTCCCCTCCATGTCCCACTCCCGCCCGCTTCCCTTTTAAAGGACGAGAAAACAAGGGAAGGATGGGATGGGGGAGGATCACAAAGAGGCCACAGGGACCCGCTGGTGGTCCTATAAACCTTTCCTAAGATTCGTTTGGCAACAGATGTTCATATGTTATTCCATGAGGGCCTCCCTAAGGAGAAATTTGGTCGGACTCATTGTCAGGTGCAATCTGACTATTGATTTGATTGCATACATTTTCTGTTCATTATCCACTCATGCTGGATTACTCAAATAATTTAAAAATTAAGCTAGAGAGAATATATTTCCAGAAACTTAGCCTACTTTAGGTTGTAATAGCTGTTCACTTGACTAACCAAATCTGAGCTGGATTTTTTTCCTAGTAATTAACAAGCATCTTGAAAAACTTCTCCCCTTCAAATTAACACCTTGATTAGATAATTGATGGGCATGAAATAACAGTTCTGGACTATTGGCCAGAAGGCCCATGCTCAACTCCAGTTGAATATTCTGGGCACCCTCAGCAGTGTGAATTTTTGAGGGCCAGATCTTCTTCAGGAACCACAGGTGACAAAGAAAATGAACTGGACCCCCTATCCTGATGTGGACATTTCTCAAACCATTGGAAAAGTGCTAATTTGCTTAGAATGGATTACTGTGTTTGGTTGTTTTTCACTAATATGTTCTTCAAGGGGCATTAAGCTATTCAAATTGTGAGAGCTTAAGAGAATCTTTTAAAAAGGTAAGAGACCAAAAGAGTTAGGAATGTCACCCGGTAATATAATGCCAACATGATCACTTGAGTCTAATAAGATTTATTCATTCCCTTAATTTAAGATAATATTCTGGCACTTGAAACATGTCAGTATAAAGGTGCAAATGTGAGATTCAATGCACAAAAATAGTTTTAACATTCAGCAGAAAGATCTTAAACTCTGAATGGGAGGGCATACTCGTTTATAACTTCAGTGACAATGACCTCACAGGGAGTATCTATGGTCGTCTAAAAATATTAATTTTAAAGATTTAATGCTTCTTAACTGCTGTAATGACTTTTGCCTCAAAATAAAAACCTTTGTGAATACAGTTGTCAGTAATTAGGTGAAACTTTGCTGTCATCCATGGGTCAGTTTTACAGCAAATATTGTGTTTCATGAGAACATAAGAAAGATCTACGATGTATAACATGTAATTTAAAATGATGGATTTGGTAAAGAACAGGATTTTAGGATTTCATGTGTACCTAATCTTCTCCAACTATCCATTTAAATAGAGTAGTGACGTTCAGGAATGAATTGATTGCATGAATTTTCTGCAATTCCATGTTACTTTCGAACACATGACAGCATCACATTATGAATACAATACTTTCATCCAAGAGTTATTCAGCGATCAAAAAATTACTGGATTAATGGTATTTTTGGGAGAATTAGCCAACCAATCTGCATTGGGCTTAATACCAACTTTTCCAGTTGCTATTAAAGCCAAATGCTGATTGGCTGAATACCATAATTATAAAAAAAGAGAAAAGCTGTGTTTCCCAGGCCAAATCACTGATTAATTGTCCAGAACTTTAAAGTACACCAGATATTGCTAGGGAAGCATTTACAGAGGCGCTTTTATTCTCTTGAGTAATATCACAACCTACTCCAAATTTTCTACATATTTACCTACTCCATAGGGAATATGTAATGAACCTTCACAATTGTGTATCTCTCAAAAATGAATTCTACAAAATTACTAACTAAGAAAATGTCCTTCACGAGAGAGAAGTGCTTGAACCTTCCTCCCTTTTTCTTGCTAACTGCACGAAGAAAACAGAATGGAACTTCGATGAATATGTGCAAGAAGGTAGATATTACATTCAGAAATAACATTGGTGTCTTTACTCTTACAGTAGTTATAAAATACTTCATGTATATGTTGTATAGCTCATGCAGTACAATCCGAAGCATTTTTTTTACATTAGGACACATCAACCTATCCATAAAATCTAACTCAATTTACAAGATCCATGAGAGATTTTAATAGGTGCCTTGAGGGCATGTTCTCTACTCAATACATTATCTGACTCAGGAAATTGAAAACTTTAAGTATCAAAGACATTAATTACAAAAAGTAAATGAGTATTAAAACCCAAGATTTCAAGAATTCTCAGGAAACCTCAACCATAGCCCATAAAATATAGCATGTGTTTTGTAAACAGTTGAGAAAATGGTTGCTGTTCGCTCAGTAATGTGTACATTGATAACACCTTATCACTAGTGCCATCAGTACATAGAGATGGCAAAAAATTTTGGTGGTCGTATATTCTCATCACTCCTCAATTGGCATGATAATATGACATCATAATGAAGGAAATGTTTTCACGCCCATAAGTTGTTCAGAGATAGATATCAAATCAATTTGAAGAAAGGAATGAAGCTATGGGAAACGTTTTAGTAACTTAAATATACATATGGAGGGTAAATTATGTAAATCATGTAAATTGGAGGGTAAATTATGTAAATCATGCAAATGTAAAACCATATTGCTGTCCTAAAACTGTATCATTTTTCAAAATCAAGGTTTTGCCATAAAGCTATGGTATTTTGTCTAATAAAAATTTTCAAGCCATGAAATTAAAATTGCGACCATTAGAAATATCTTACCTCCCAATTGTTACCAAATAATTCAGCCACAGAATTTAAAAGGTAGTTTTGTGATGATAAACCATCTTGATCGCATTTGGAAATGTTATATGCTGGACATTATCTACATAGTTAAATACAGTCAAAACAACTATAGACTACAGGAACATACACACAAGAATAAAAGCAAAATAAATGTATAATGCCAATGGTACAGATGTATTTATTTATGAATAGACCTTCAGGAGAATTGCATAACAAGGAATGAAATGATATTTTAAAACAATGAACATGACACATTGATGACTTATAGAATAATGATAAATAACAGATATTATCACTAAAGAATTATAAAGACACACCAGTGATCTAGGCTAAATTTTATATATACATCCAGGGTTGCTATAGTTTTGTAGAAATGAATTCCTCCAGACTTTTCCAGATTTCCACAGTAAAATTTCAAATTTTCTAGATGAAAATTTCAGTTTGTGAGATTTATGCAGTTCAACGATCTCTTTTAATCATTCTAGCGCTAACTGGTAGAACTATGGTTTGTTTACCCCGGTGAATTTATAGAGTTTAATTGAAGTATTCATAAAGAACATTGGGCAGAAAGGAAAAAAAAAACAAGGAAGTGCTAGTCATGGTGTGGGAGCAGAGAGTATTATTGGGAGAAATCCAAAGGAGAAGGGACAGATGGATGCGGAGTGTTTTGATTGGGAAGGGGTGCTGAAGACAGTGATAGAGGGGGAAGCGTTAAGCAAACAAGGATGGGGAAGGAATACAATAGCCGAATGAAATGAAGAGAGGAAAGAAGTATGTGGCATTGAAGAAGGGCTTACTGAGATGCCCAACGTTAGGTTGTGTTTTTTGTTAGAAGAGGCATTTACTAATTGCATTGGTATAAAATTTAATTAACTTGAAAAAATTCATTGATTACTCATGATTTTCAACCTTTAAAGTACCAAAGTTGCTATGAACAATGCTGACTAATTTTTTCCAAAAATACCAGCGTTGATCTAGGTGTATGCTTACTTGATGGCCATTAAGGATGGTAAAAATTGAACAAGTTTTATTTTTATGCATTATTGTCTATTTTTGTAACTCGTTATATATGTAAGTTTTATTAACTTTCAGCAAATTATTATATATACTATTATTTTTGCAGACATATTTCATTATTTCTGCATTTCTCTTTAAACTAGCCAGGAAATTCTCATGACATTAATCATTTGTATTTGGCACTCCAAATAGTTAAAATGACACACTCATGCACACAGTAAGAATTTAATTGGCAGTTCAATGACGATTCTGGGTACTTCAAGGTTGCATTAACACCAATGCCTAAAAACATTTGATAAGATTTCCACGATGGACACCTGATTTTTATGATATTTACATATAGACTTCAAGATTTCCAAATACTGCATTCAGCTGCAGCCATTTTTAAGGACCCTTCATACTGGAAAGTCTCTAAAACTACATAATGTTTTCATGGATACTATTAACAGGCAAGAATCACCATTCGGTTTGTACTTTTACAGTCAAGAAAAATGTTCTAGTTTTGATTCCATGAAGGTATACCTTGCTTCCATTTAATTATGTACAGCCCAAATAATTTATGCAACATGAATGGCAAATGAATTGATATTACAGAACCAGAAACAGTGGTAGAGTAAAATTTGACTCCATACTATACCAGGATACATTTCTTTGCCTCTTGAGACGAAACACAACCTGAAATAGCACACTACAATAAATCCATCTTTAATTCTCTATTTGCACTTCTTTCCTTCCATCACTCAGTCCAACATGCCAATGCTATTCCTAATTCTTCCATGTAGCCCAATGATCTCCCCTCCTTCAGTCTTCAACAGGTCATCACCAATAAAAAAAGTTCTGCATTCACCTTCCCTCCCTCATTTTAATTTCTTCCATAAATCTTCTCTGGTCTCCCACCATGACTAGCACTTTTTCATTTTATTTTACATGTTTTAAGTTTACATTGTTCACAACAGCGGGATGTAATGCAACAGTCTTCCTTTTATAGGCCTGACTCCTAATACAGGAAAATATGACATGATCATGCATTTTAATCAAATATTTGCAATGCCCATCACACAATTTTAAGGCCAAGAGGCAATTCACCTTTGGTCCTTTAGGTTCAATGATTTGGCCATACAACACTACTTTAACTATTTTCAGAGGAATATTTAATTAACATTTACCCTAATAAAAACAATAAATATCTTTTTCACTCAATGTAAATGATGGATTAGGAAATGATTTCTTCAGAAGTTGAGTTGAAGGAAGGTGGCATGCAAACTCTTTTAGAGAGGGGCTTGGGGAAATAAGAGTGGGCACTATTCTATGAAATGCCAACTATTCCATAGGGATATTTCAGCCCTGGAAATAATTCGCTTCATTTTTGAAGAATAATTTTCAAGTTGAACCTCTCTCTATCTTTGTTAACCTTAGTTCTAGTATCTAAGTATCATGTATTGAGTATCTAAGTTCATCATGTATTTCGTGTATTTTTTTAAAAACGTTTAATTGTAACTGCAAATGAAATTTTGAAATACTTTTTATAGAATACACATATCACTTGACTGGATGGATGCAGTGGTCCATGAGTAGATTGTTGGACTGCTGACCAGATGGCCTGAGTTGTGTTTCCCAGGCATGCCTCTCTGGGCTCCTCAGCTTCACCCAAGCTGATTTTTTTGGGTAGCAGATCTTCTTGGGAAACAATAAGTGACACAAGGAAAGGAACTGACCCCCTACCCTGGTTTGGGAATACCACATGTTATTGGGTTTAACATTGGTTGGTCTTTACCACCACTTACCAAACTGACCTTCAAGTTGATGACTGTGTGCATGTTTTATCACATAAATACCCCATACCAAACATTACTGTTAACATGTTTAAATCTATAATTATTATGAAAACAACTATTTCTTGCCAAATATGTATCATGTATCTCATTTTTATTGGTTACTATTTACTTTCTGAACACTAAATGCAACGTGTTCTAAAATATGCTAATCCTTTACTTGTTAATGGGAACCATTGCTAGTGGGGACTTAAACTGTATCTTGTACTTGGGAATTGGTGATAATGGAACTAAGGTGAAAAGAAGAAAATTTCATCATATTAAATGATTGATTACTTTTAGGGAGAGGCTGGTATTCAATTATACTTATTAGTAATGTGAGGCCAGTATACTTTTCATCCTAACAACGAAATTCTTGAAAGTAAGGCACTATTTAATATTTTACATAATTTTATCTCATATTTCCCAAGAGTTCCAAAAAAATATTATATGCCACAGGATATTTACAAAAAATTACCACGACCAGTTTGGATTTTTGCAAAATAGGCAAGAGAAAATGACGCAAAAAATCCAAAGCAAAGGTATTACCCATCATATAAAGGAAGAGTTCTAGGGCGGAGAAAGGGTGGACTGCTTGGATGGCAGAGCCAACTGGAGGGAAAGAAGAAGGCTGCAAATAAACGAAGAGGGTTTTCCAAAATCCTGAGCTTATCTGGGTGATATCACAAATTATGGAAAGCTTGAAAAGGCAAAAACAGCAGTAACTCTGTCTTTTTAATGCCAAGACTGGCAGCATGGGATAATGAAGTCTTAGGAGAGAAAAGAATATTATAATACATATTACATAGAGACCTGAAAATTGGTCCACCAGGATCAAAATAGAAGCTAAGCTTGTTTTGACTAGTTTAGGAAGTTCTAAGTTTTAATTGATACAATTCTATTAAGTAGGTGAAAAAACCTCATCTTCACTTTTTTAATTCCTTCATTTGACAACACTATATTACCACAAAAGCAGTTGTTAAGTTGACAAACATGAAACTCTTCAGCATTGCTATCCAACCACCCTGTATATTAACCAGGGCTGGGGAATTTGACATCACCGAGCTATCTTCCTTATTGGCCTATTCTACTGGCAAATTTTTTATACACAACATTTCTCATTATTAAATGTATAGAGAACTAACTCATTTGAGCATATTACATGCTCACTTGATGAATATTTGAGATAGCGAAAGCTCAGCGAAATTAATCTGTAAACATGTTAATAGCATAAAACTTTGGGATTAGTCATTAGAATGATAAAATTGTTTTTCCTTTAAAGCAGTGTTCATGAAGGAAAGAATATTGGTACTTGAATCAATATATTCAAATAATATACAGAACTATCATAACTGCACAATAAATTATGGAATCAAATATTTTATACTAAAAAATAAATGACTGACAATAATTGGTATTTCAAAACAATATACACAAATTTATATACAGTAACCCTACATTATATTCACTCGAGGGCTGCCAAGGACTTGCAAATTAGTGGGATCACCCAGTTTAAGCAATGTGTAAAGGATGACATAAAGTTGCCTTCAAACAATGGCATTTTAACCCAAAGGAAATAGTTGGGCATTTATGTTGTTTTCTGCAGTGATAACATTGAGGGTGTGTATATTGTTATACATCCAAACGCCAGTTCCATCAGAGACACCATATTGACAAAATAACCACAATGACTGAAAGCAAGAATTGCATTCTTTATCCAGACCTAAAGACAAGGCATCACTATCCCCAATTGAAAATTCTCTGGGCATGGAGGGAAGATGGGAGGAAACTGGGTTTCAGGGTGCAAAAATGATTTTCAACTCAAAGAAAAAATTGTCATGTAATTTCATTTAAATCTGAAAACAGCAAGCCAATGTTATCTTTCCTGTTTGGCATTTTGAGTGACATGTGTACATTAGGTGGCTACTTTCAAGACCTCTCAGGATTAATATCTTGTTGGATGGGATGCTAAAAACTCATTTCTGCTGCAGATAATGCTCCATTAACCTGAAATATATATGAACAAGGCATTTCACACTGATCACAGTTATTGAAGGTGTTTAGAATTATTTTGGGAGCAAGGCCACAAAAGGTAATAATACATGACATATAATATATTGTTGTAGTCAAAAGAACTTTTAAGACAAATCTTGCACAAAAATCATTTAATGTAATACTCATTACAATATGATCCAATAAAAATGTAAGAAAAAGTTTATTACTATTTATAAAGTGTATATTTACCCTTGAGGAAAACATTCTCATTTCTTAACCAATATTATTTTGAAATCAATGAAAATAACTCTTCCAGGGGCATGTCAGGCACGTTCAACAGGACTTTGCAGTTCAGAGTGAAGTCATAATCACTCTCCTTCAAAAAGAATCGCAAAGGAGTGGTGAATTTCAGACAGCATATCCATGGTCAATGTACTTCTTTTGTTCTTCTGGAAGGAAAGCATGTTGCATTCTCTGACCAACCTACAAGCACCATAAGCAGCCAGCAAGGTAGGATCACCAAAGGGGGCACTGTTTTCACTATGTTCCCACTGACAAGCCCAGTTGAGGAATACACCAAGGGCACCAGAGAGCACATCTCCCTGCCCACCACACCGTCTTCCACTACCACCGGTACCACATACGATAACTCCACCCTTTGGCGAAGCTATGTAGTCAATTTTACCCTTCAGCAGGACAGTTCCGCTGAATGACTTGGCTAATTCTTCAACAGTCTCCACCTCAAACATTGAAGCTAGGCGAGAAAATTCCATAACATTAGGCGTGAACACTATTTTCCCATTGGGCCAGGAAGCCATAAGATGTGGATGTTTTAGAGCAAGCCACAGGCCATCGGCATCTACAACCAGGGGGAGAGACAAGTCTTTCGCCGTTTTGACGATAGAAACTGCTGATTCTAGCACTTCCGGGTCACGACCCATCCCAGGGCCCAGAACGAGGCAGTGAAGACGAGAAAGCCATTCACGAGCTTCTTTTTCAACGGACCCTCCTTTTAAAATACCATGAACGATGGCTTCTGGGCCATAGGATTTGAGGACAGGAGCGGCAGAGGGTGTGCAAAATATGTGTACCAGATCGGCACCACAACGGAGAGCTGTCATTGACGAATAATATGGTGCACCAGTATACTCATCACAACCACCAACTATTCCTATCCTTCCCGACTGGCCTTTGTGAAGAGATGCGGTCAAGGAGGGCATGCACTCATGTAACTGCTTCAGCCATACCTGTGGCTTTTCCTCTACTTTGGCAGCATCCTTGCCGGTAGCACTTGAATGCTTCAAATTTGACGATGCCATGAGGGCTCTGAGTAGTAGCTGTCCAGTTCGCTGGCGACTAGTTGGAATTATCATCTAAAATTGCATATAGCCTTTTTCTGCAACAAAAACCAATAGTTTCAAACAGTGCCTTAGAAAAATCAGCTAACTGGTTTTACTTCTTCCGAAGATATAACATAACCTTTCCTTTGTCTAAAAGGAAATAATATTTACACTCTCTGTTCACAACTCAAAATTATTGAGAGACGCATCAATGTCCTATAATGCATTAATGTGGAAGAGTGAGCCATACCATTTCTAATCGCACTTAATTATTCCGCAAAAATGATATTTGCACTAGTTTACATTAATATTATGATTTTCGAAATTACAATTTGCCGTATTTTACTACTAAATCATTGGAATATTCACCCTCAGCGTTTACCGCTATGACATTCATATATATAAAACTAAACGTTCAATTACCACAACATAAATAGGAACTGATCGTTATTACTGATGATTTTAGGATGTAAATACGTTCTCTTCAGGATTAATTGATGACTGGTAAACATTTGAAAACGGGAATACCGAAGTTAATCATTGGACTTATAGATATGGATATTACGGCCAATACTGTATTTGCTACGTAAATAAATATAAATTGTAATCTTTACGATAGAATAAATAAAATTTGATTCTAAAAAGAATACTACCGACCACTAGTTATTTAACTGGACTCCTTTTCTCGACAAATAGAAATGTATAAGTCGTACTCCGAGCATACAAAGATTCGATGACTTGCGCCGTCTGCTGCTGATAACGCGGCCATCTGTTGTTCTTGACGTGAAATAAATGACGCGCTCTCTTCGTCTACTTTCTGAACTTCGTGAATGGAGAGTGCTGCACTCTGTGTAGAACACACATATAAAACCTTGCCGCGCGATGTTTGGCCCGAAGTTACATGTTCCGTGACCATCGACGTTAGTGATTTCGAATAAGAGGGTAACGGTCCCGATTTTCGTCAAAATGCCGAGTGGCAACAGTAATCGCAACTCGGGGGATCCTCATGAACTTCAGGATTTGTTAATTGACTCAAGAAACAGCTCGGGTCGTTTTCAAGTGGCAAAAGTAGGAGACAACGAGGCTGATGCAGGTGACAAGGAGAATAACGGATCTGTCCCCGCAGGAGACACCGTGCTGTCGGCGCAGCAGCAGTACAATACATACGTGTATGATACTCGCTATGCCAAAAGCTTAGGACAACTGACAAGGGAAGCACTTCCCAGGGCTGAGAACTACAGAGATCTCCAATCGGTCCATGCCCACCGTCCGACTTTGGATGAACTGCATGAAGCTGTGTTCCATGAAAAGGTATGTGAATGTTTTTGGTGTCCAAATGTTATCATATCTGAGATGTTTTCGTGTGTTTTCTACACTCAGCGTGTGTATTTTCTTCACTCGGTGCCTAAGTATAACAATGGTATAAAAAGAGTTAACGACTTTGGTAATATCCAATGGAATCATGTAAACAACTTGTAGAAATAAAAGCGTGCTACTTTTTTGTGCGAAATGCTTCTGAATGTACTATTTGAGGGATAAATCATGAACTTTCAATGTTACGCTTAGGTGACATTCGGAAAGACTTTTAAACAAAACATTTACAAGAGTGCGCATGTGACGCCGGCTTCTAAGTTACGTTTTCGGTTTCAGGGCAGGTTCTCATCTGTGGCAGACTCGTCAACGTGCAAATGATTCAATATGGATTCGTTAGATCTTCAAATGTATTATATTAATTGTTAATGTTCGTTTAAATCCAGAAACGTTTTTATCGAAACTCACGGAATAATTTGCTTATATTTTCACAACTAGTAAAACATAGCGGTTGAATTTTTTCGGATTCCAGTGTAGATGGCAAACGCCTTTGCTTTCTTTAATTTTAAACCTCCCGCCTTATATCAAATGATAAGTCCCGTTCCCGGCACCTACTTTCCATTCAGCCCTAAAAAAATGTATGGTGGAATATCTGTTTGACCAACGAAATGAATATGCTGATTAGTTCCCGTTGACTTTTACTTACGCTGAAACTGCTTTCCTGAATCCCAAAGCGCAACCTGGAAATCACGACGAAAATACCACGCGACATAACTTGAAATCTCACATGCACCACTTCCATCGTACTGTTGTCCTATTCTAGGATGCGGCAGGCAACCTGCCTCTATGGGCTGAATTTCTTCCAGAGACGTGTTGTATCTCCCGGAGTCTTTTCACTTGAGGAAGGATAGAAGGGACCGGCTTTCAAGAGTTCAATGTCATAGTCTCGTTTCCTGTGTGAAAAGATTGCACAAATTTCCCTGTTTTTATTTTAACTTGTATTCTACCGTCAATCTTTTCCTATCGCCTATTAGAAAATTGTTAATATAGCGTAATTTGCCCTAAGAATTTTTATCCCAAGAAAGTCTATTATATCCTCAAATACGGATGAATATGTATAAAGTGTCATCAAAGTTGCCAACAGATATTAGTCTTTTTGAACTATATTTATGCACGTGGTGTATTTTTTAGCCCTTCGTTATCTAAAGGATAACCAAGGGCTACTAAAACGTGCGTTCTCTTCAATCCTTTTTAAATTCTCATGAAATAAAGGAGTTAAGATTTACGTGAAGTTGAAATTGATCTATCCAAATTAGGGTGTGCTCAGTGCGTTTTTTTCATCATCGGCAGCAAAACATAATATTTACTAATAACATCGATCAGAAACTTTGTGCTTCTTGCGTGTTACGATCTTTTGTAAAGTTTTACGTGTCGATGAAATGAAAAATTAAGATATTTCTGGAATCACGATATGTGTTATTTTTCGCTCGAAATCTGTATAAGTTCCGTTTCATGTTCTCGAAATTTAAGGACCTCATTCAGTGAAGTGTTACAAATCGTGACTTCGAATTTTCATCAAGTTGACTTCTAAGGCTGAGAATCATGTCACCCCTCTTAAGATTACCGCTGAGGGTTGCAGAATTTTGAATGAAACACGAAGTTTGCTTTCTTAAATAATGTAATACTATTGGAACTTTAAATTCTTCATCCTCATGCCAGTGGTTTCGTAACCAAATATAAATGATATTTTTGTCGTTCTGTGAGGCATTTATTTCATGGTGAAAGTAGGATGACTATAGAATGCTATCTAACGAGCTACTCCTATGGACCGAAAAATAATGCGCAAAATTCTTTCTCGAAGATGAACGTGAAACTATCGAATAAGTTCCTCTGTCCATCAGCATATATTGTTCAACTAACGGTGTGCTTTGAAATTACTTTTCAATTATTTTTTACTATGTTTTAAATTTCACCAAACTGGTTCCTTTATTTTTTTATTTATTTTGTACCCTGCGTGCCACCGTTAGGGTGTGTGGCAGGGTGTTTGAACCAAAATCTCTTTGAATAAAGGGGAAGTGTATATAGAGAGCACCGGATTATCATTCGACGAATCTGTGTTCTGAAGCATACTTGTCGCACACTATTTCAAGGCTTGAATATTTTTTCAATAGAAATAGGGAGTTGTGATGATAAGGGTTTACTTCTGAAAGTAACCGTTCGAAGAATTGTCCCGTGCACGGCGCAGATGCCGCTAATTGACGGAAAGGTATTTAACACGCCCTTCACGTTTCCCAAAGGGAAAAAAATTCAGTCAACATCCGCCAGTTTTTCTCACAATGTCCTCTCATGAAACGGATCAGGTGAATCGCGGGAAGGAGGATCCTGCTTGATTGATGCTTTCCCGGAAATGCATTGCACAGGTACAATGACGAATAGAAAAAATATCTTGCAAGAAGGAGACATTCTTCGGAAGACCAGTTGTTAACTTCATTCGCTTAATAATTGTGAATTACTCTTTTTTTTACAATTTAAGAGCTACTTTCTTCAACTACTGGTGAACAATCAAATTTTATTTCCGGTGTTTCACTGGATATTTCTTCATTTCTTGCCTTTTCGCATTCATAGCTTCCTGTTTTGCCAATAATAATGCATTTTAATGATAAAATTAGTGGCGTACCCAAAATATTAGAGCAGCTAGGCTGGGAATCCCTAACGGAGCGAAGGTTAAATTACAGATTGAAGCTCTTGCATAAGTTGGAAGGGGTTTTTCATTAACAGTGATGTTGAAAATGTATTATTACTCCCATCGTGCTACGGTAGGAGAGATCATGTCGATAAAATTAGAGAGACTAAGTGTAGAACAGATAGATTTAAAATGTCATTTTTTCCCCGAAGGTAATTCATAATTCATAATTCATAATAATATTGTCCAACCGCGGTAGGGTCATATTCGGGTAAAATTAGTCTGGTGTGTATTCACCCCCTGCCAAACACCCTGGTGGTGGTTTCAGGGTACATAAATAAATAAATAAGTTATGAACTGAGAAATTAAAGCTGCTTATTTTGGTCAGGGTGTGAAACACAAAGGATTGGACATTCGAGCATCATGGGATATTCCGTTGAAAGACTCGGTTTTGATGTGGTTGAATAACATTTCGTTATTAAGTTGGGAAAATAAGGACGAATCTATAAGAGAGACTATGCTCAGTCAATTGAAAAGCTTCAAAATATTTGTGAACATGCCAGAGTGTGAAAGCTGGATCTTATTTTCTCAATTCGCTGGTGAGAGACCATGTATAGGGAAACGGGTGTGGGTTGTTACAAGGGGTAGATTGTTGAGTTGTACTCTGTTTAAATGTGTCTGCTGGAGCAGTATATTCCAAGCACGTGGTTAGCGTCTTAATATTCATTATAACTAATAGTGCTGAAAGAAATTTAAATTAACGGTTTTTATTCAGGTTTTTCTGTTTCCGTGTGGCAAAATTGAATGACCTCCACATTGTTCAAAACCATTTTTTGGAAATACGAATCAATGTATTGTTTATTCGTTACTTCACCAGGGTAACGACTAGCTGCCTTTTTATTTTGATTCAATCATTGATTTCGTCCTAAGCGTGATTTCCGAATGGTATTTTAAATTGTGTTCCGAGGTTGTTACACTACATTCGGGATTAGTTTGTTACAGTTAACAACTTACATGGCTTGTGCTTTTCAGATGGCTGGTTTTCGTGAATGTAATGTTCTGATTTGGTGTTGTTTATTGAGACTTGCAGCAATTAAGAGATTTTTTCCATAATACCCTATTCCTATTCCATTGGAATTTGTTTGTATTACCATTTAAAAAAATGGCAATATTTTTGATTTTGTAATGTATAGTCATACGGTTTCATTTACAGTGCTGCTCGAACAATACTTTCTTAAATATGTTCTCTTTTCATTTTCTTCATTTCGATTCCAAGATGTATGTGTTAAAATTATTAATATTTACGATAACAATAACTTGCCTTGATTCATTGACGACTTATTCCAACTTACGGGGTAAGTTATTTTGAATTTAACCAGCTATGATAAAAAACATTAGTTTAAAGTTAAAACAGAGTTAATATGTAACAAAATGAATTGGCAAAAAGTTGTGAAGGACTACCGAACATAAGCTATTCAAATTCTCTAAATGTCGTATTCGCTACTTACCAAAAACAATATTAATCTAAGTTTATAATGACCTATCCAGGTCTCCTCTAAGCTATTTCTCGTCATCATGATATAATTTCTTTGTTCCTTCGCTTTTTATAGTTCAACTTAAATGCATTTTAGCATGCACAGCAACCACTCGCAAGAAGTAGGAAATGCTCGCACGTATGTAAGGAGACTTTTTGAATGCGTGGTTAAATTTCTCCAAAATTGTGGAATTGAGGTTTTGCGATATTGTTACGATCAAGGCCATTTCGATCTCCGAATGTTTCCAGCTAAACTATTACAAGGCTATATTTTATGGGTGCCCTGGGCGAGATTCGGTCAAACGACTTTTGGGTTTTCAGGCAAATACTTTGGCCAGCGAAAATAACAAATTCAGCTCTTAAAATTTCTTCTCAGATCAATCCTCTCATAGATGGATTCAAGCGTCGTTCAGATATGATTTCAAGACGTTAATGGTTTTATTATAAATATATTTTTAGTATCGTTTTTCCTTTCGATGTACAAGTTAAAACAAATATTTCGCATTCGCATTTGGTTGTCCCCGGGAATTGGTTCGTTGATGATGGCGTTGTTGAAACAAAATAACTTAAGAAAGCCGCGAAAAAGTGAGTCTATTCGAAGCACTATTTCCTCGCACGGTAAAAGATTCATTCTTACGGTTTAGTAGATGACATAACTCCATTAAATACATAATCCACAAAATCGGTTAGCTTTTGCTAATTAGAGGAGGCGAGTGAAAGCCAAGGGCATTTTCGGCTGTGCGGATAGACTGGTATTTGGGGAGGGGGGGTAGGGGGGGATAGGGATTTGGGGAGCGGAGTAAGGATTAAGAGAGGTCAGGCGTCGTCACAAATGTTCTCTTATTGAAAGGCGCCAAAGGGTCATAAAGATTAACGTCCCTTCAGACGGGTGAAGTAGTACCATGCAAGCGGCCCCCAGTGTATTCAAGCAGGAATCGGAATAGCGTGATAAATCCGTCATTCGGAAGTCCTCGCGTGGAAAACCATCGGCAACAGTCGAATCCGCCAGCACCCAGATTCAAATTACTACTGTCATCAACTATGTATAGTGGTGACTATCAGGGTTAGGGAGATCAGATCGTAATAATCCGTGTCTTCACGTGAGCGTTACTACGTGCGTTCTGCTTCTACAAAGTTCTCGTACCAAAACCTGGCAACATTTGATTCGAGACAGAATTATGTAAACTAGTTGGAGATTGATTTTTAAGCCGGTGTTATGATAAACTTAGTAACGTACCCAAAATATTAGAGGAGCTAGGCTGAGAATCCCTCAGGGAGCGAAGGTTAAAGTACAGATTTGAAGCTCTTGCATAAATTGGAAAGAGGCCTCTTTAGCACTGATGTTGAAAATGTATTATTACCCACATCGTACTATGGTAGAAGAGATCGTGTAAATAAAATTAGAGAGATTAAGTGTAGAACAGAGAGGTTTAAGACGTAATTTTTTACCACGAACGACAGGAGATCATAATAATATTATTCGACCGCGGAAGGGTCATGTTCGGGTAAAATTATTCTGGTGTTTATTCAAGCCCTGCCACACACCCTAGAGTTGGCTTGCTGGGTATATTAAGAAAAAATAACGCTAGGTCACATTGCAGCCGTCGTGCCGTTTGATTTGTATTTCGTCGTCTTGACGAGTACCCTCACCCACTAATTCCCAGGAACAAAGTTGATGCCGCATCTCTTTTGAAAGTTCTTTCATCGTCCAGTCTTCGCTGCGCGTTTACGTCGCTCCACGTTCCTGGCTGGGTGCCATGTTTCAATTTCTGCACTATTTTCAATTATGTCGCACGCTCCTCTGGCTGCTCCAGGCTCATTGAGCCATTCCCCTTCCTGTCATGCGATGATCATCTCTCCCGAATCCCGTGTGTGCCAAGTATGCGCTCGCGGGAACAATCGTTATCGTTGCGGCGAACTCGTCGTCGACCTTCGGGGCGAGTACAACAGGCCTCTCGGGGGATCCTTCCTGGAGATCCGCGAAGAATGAACGGGGGTTATGGGCAGAAGAAAGAAAAAGTTTGAACTCGGGTCTCCAGGCGACGGGAATGGGTGATAAATTTATTTAAATAAATTCTCAAATGTTGTGTTTTCATCCATTATTTTTTTATTTATAATTTATTTATATAAAATTATTCTGGAGTGTATTCACCCCCTGCCATTCGTCCTAGCGGTGGCTTGCAGGGTATATAAATAAATAAATGAACCGGCACCGACCACTGCCTGAATCGCAGGGAGGAGCTATCGTATATCGTACCAGGGGCCGCGGTGAGTCAAGTTCACGCATAGGCAGACCGGTTTATTATTATTTCATAATACCATACAGGCCACCGCTAGAGTGTGTGGCAGGGGGTGATTACTTATCAGACTATCTTTGTCAAAAAATATTTTCCACCCCTAACGCGGTCGGACCTAGTTCTGATCAAGAGGCTCTGATCAATCAGCTTCTTTCCCTGGGCTGCGGTCGGAACCCCAGGAAAGTAATTGCAGTAGCCACGAAAACAGGTCTCGCAAACCTTTCGAAGTGGGAAATTTACACACTTAAGTTAAGATTACCTGAGACATTTTTAATCTTGCCAATCAAAGTAATCACTTAACATCAATTAAACTGGAGATGGCCTAAGGCATCCGTATTTTATCCCGTTACCCTCGATCCTTGGTCGTTCCTCACAGAGATGCCCAGGAAATAGCATTAAAATAATTGATATTGGAGGTCGGGGCGTTGGCAGGATTCCATTTATGATAGAGAGGTAATTATATATTCTTTTCAGGCTCCTGTATAATCAATTGGTCATTGTAGATTTTTGATGGGTCCTAATACTTACTGCGTTCTTTTGAGGTCTTCCTGGCACATAAATCCTTACGCGACGCATTGTACTGAACCATTTTTCACATCTGCGTAGGCACTTTGTGTCATCATAAGTGCCTAGTCTTTTCTTCCCTCTCTTTATTTCCCTTTATAAAGTCGAGCCGTCCTTGTAAATCCACGCATTCCAGTTACCCTCATCAATTATGATTGATGGGTTTTCTGCTGGTGTTGACAGTGGTCATTGCGGGTGTGAGCTAATGTGGTCATTCTGTGATTTTTGGAGATAAGTATAAATGGAATAGCAATAGAAAGGTATGGGCGACAGGAATAGAAGAGGCGGTGGGGCGAACGTCGGCGTCCAAATTTATCTGCTCTCGGGGAAAGGCGTCAAGGGATCCACAGGTGATTGGTGCGGTAGTCGAGGAACAAGGAGCTTTGCTGACTTTAACGAACGCTACATTTCGAATTATAAAGTTTGTACTTCAGATTTTTTATCAGTAATTTTGAACGAATGACATATCGAAAATATCGAATGGTCATTTATAAGAAGCAGAGATAATATTTTGAACTTAATTGTCCATTAAAATAAATATCGATTTCGTTGAATTCGTGAAATGCAAAATGTTAAAATGTTATGTTGGTTGAGTATATACCAAATTAATGGTCGTGAACGGATACCAGATAAAAAATAAAATTCCATTGGAATATTTCGTCTTTTTTCGCTTTTAATATAATCAATATAAATTCAAGGAGTAGGGTGTGAGCAGAAACATGCACCAAATAATTACGACGGTAATTTATTTATAAACCTTTAACATACAGTAAAAGTAATCTAGTAAGATAATAATGATTAACTCCTATGCATACTAGAGGCATTTAGGAACCTATTTGTCAAATTTTAACGAAATCAATGTGAAATTTAAAATAACTTATTTATATACAATATAGTAATCAAGAGGTTAGAATCAATCGTGGGGCTGTGACGTGATGGTACTAAAATATATTGTTTGAAAAACACAATACAATTTTCCAGTCATATTTATAAAAATACGAGTACTTATATAATAACAGTTTCGATGATTTCATATTATTAACAGTACATCCACAAATTTCCAGAAGATAAAGTCTGAGTTTAACGTTTAAATAGGAGGGAAAAAATAAGATCAGGTGGAAGTTTACGTATCGAGGAAATATATGGGACCAAAATGGTCAAAGTAGTTGGGACTTCAGAAGAAGAATTGGGTTAGTCAAAGGAGCTAATATAAAGTTGAATGTCAGGTGTTTTGTTTAGAGAGACAAGGGAATTGTCGCTGTACCGTTTAGTAGCTTGTGTCCATCCCAAATCTACCTTAATCGGTGGATTACCAATAATAATAATCAACAGTAAATTCCAAGAAACTGCGGGAGATGCCGCAACAGTAACTATCAATGGAGTCATCCGCTAATATTCATTGAATCAACAGTACAATAATATGCGCTATGGTGCTAAATTTTTTTTTGGTCATGACAAGTAGGTAGGATTTACCGTATGTGAATTTAAAAATTACTGTGTTCTTTGATCAACAAAAATACAGGAGAGTTTTTTTTACATTGAACTCATTATAAACCAGGAGATATTGGGAAAGAAACTACACCGTTTTTGTCAATTGCCGGATTAGATCTTATTCATATGCGTCGGATATAATAATTAATATTTTGGTATTTATTATATATTTTTGGTGCTTTTGTATGAAAATTGATTTAAATAATCCTGAGACCCAAGTGAATTTCATATCCTGCAGTTGAGGAATGTCCCACACTGAATGGATCATTTAATCAGATTAATGTTTGAGAAATTGATTTAAATTACAATTAAGTGACGTATTAAAATTGGTATTTAATTTTTGGCGTGTATGGGGGTGACCAAATTGAATTGGCGCTAGCTCTGAAAAATTTTCGCCCTCTGTTTAGAATTCAAAAATTAATTTTTTCGCCATTCTCAGATGTCTCTCGTGATTTTTTTCTCTCTCCTCTTTAATTGTTCGTGAACAGAAAGTGAAGAGACGGAATCAAGCGTGGGGTGAGCGTGATGCGCGAAACGTGAAAGAGTTATCCGTCATCGATCAGTCCTCATTCCTCCGAGGTGATTGAACGAAGGGGTCCCACCCGGGCCAATTGGTGTTACGTTCAGATGTTCTCATTAAGTTTCTTCCATTCATCTACGTGTTTGCTCAGGTTTTTCCTGTAGATTTCCCTTGCCGTTTTAAGCGAAGGGTAAAATTCCCCCGAAAACTTGCCATGCAGAGTATTGAAACTCCCGAACTGAAAGTTACTTTTCTCAATTATTTAATTATCTTCCCCAGACATGTTCTCAGTAAATATGTCCCAATAATATTTTTTTAGTAAGCGCTTATTCAACTGATAATTGAAGTTAGGAGGTAGATATACCGAGTCTCGGCGGCGTTTATATAGTGCGAGGTAGTCACGAAAACTATGGAGCTGGTTTAATATCAAAGTAGCCTAAATAAAGGTTTCCTTTCTCACGGAACAAAGTATTATATTTATCGCCAATGAAATACATGCATTCATTTGAGTCCTCGGCATGGAGTTCTGTTGCTTTTGTCAGTTCTCTCGCTCCAGGACTTTTTACGTAAATTAAGCACTGTATGTCGAATGCATTTTCGAGCAAAGTTTTAGAAATTTCGAATATGATTCTGGTTTACCGAATCAGTCAATCATCACTTAAAATCGGCCCCCCAAAAAGTACAGGGCTTTAAGAGATCGAATAAAGAATTTGTTTGCTAGCGTGCAATACATAAAATGACGTACAAAATGTTTCAAAAAGTTATATAATTCATTATTATTTCGTCCTTATTCCTTTATTTATTGCCGATTTAAATATATTCAAGGGGAATTCTGTCGAAATTCTGGAAAGTACATCGTAGTGACTTATCCGGTGAATATCAGTATTTTTGAACTAGAGACGACAGCACTCCGCTAAAAGTGCGAACTGGAGAAGCTTTGCAGAGTGGTAACGTGCGAAAAATCTTCGCACCTCTCCACGGCACCTTTACGTTTGGATTTTCATCCACAGAATGCCACCACTCATTCTTTCGCACTCCGGCTCCCTAAGTTCTCGAGGACACGAGGGACAAGAGGGTGGGACTCGAGGAAATTTTCCGTTTCCCCATTAAGGACGCGGCGGCGGACGGAGGTCGGATGATTTGCATCTTCTCTCCCGGAGAGCTGCTTTCGTTTTTTTTCCCCTTCTTCCCTCATCTTCTCCCCCCCCCCTTCCCTCGGGGCCACACACACCCCCCCTTCCCGGCCCGTCTAATTTATGGCCTCGGCTCAGCCGCGCGTTCAAACTCGTCCCCCGGGCGCTGGGTCTCAATCAGGAACCCACCGCCTTTCCTCCTGGAAACGTGCGATATTTCGTGGTGTTGACTGCGATATGCAACACACAGTGAACATGTGATATTTCATTGCGGTATCGGTGTGACAAGGGACGTAATGCGATGTAAATATTTGCTGTTTTATATTCTACTTGCAATATTGACTCTTTGCAAAAATATCTAGTAATATATGTATCATAATTATGTTTCATATCTATTCAGTGTAATGTTCTCGTCTGATAACCTGGAAATTGCGGGTTCGATTTCCGTCTAGGTTTCCTCCAAGTAGGGATTGAGTGTTTTCAACTGTCTTTAGAGTTATTTTTATGCTTATAGTCCGTTTTAGAAAGCATAACTTGGCTGTTTTTGGATCAGTGCTAATAAAAAATATAGATTTGAGATCTCATTTTAGCCACGAACGGTAAGGGGTCAGAATAACGTTGCCCGTTAGCGCTATGGGGGAAAATATTTTGGGTTTGAAGTAGTCTGGTGTGTATTCACCCCATGCCACACACCCTAGCGGTGGCTTGCAGGGTACTATGTAATATATTTAATAAAAGTAAAGAAATTACAAGCAGAGAGAGGGGGAAAATCCGGTTGTGCAAGCCGACGCATCGTAAATAAATGTTATCGTCTGGCGACCCGAAGACTAACCCCTTTAAGCCTTTCTTTCACGCAGCAATCTCTAACTAGAGACGCTCAGACGATGTTCAGCTCACACCCTCCGTCGATTGTCAAAATTGAACATCGACCAGTCAGCCTCGGGTTTTTCCGCTCGTCGAGCATCGTCGGAATGAAGGAAACTTTGCGATGATTAGCACCTTTGGGACATTTACGAGACCTTCCCTCTCTCTCTCATCTCTTTCTTCTTCTTTCCCCGTGCAATCTTTCAACGACTTCACGCAGACTACCACGCACTCTTTTTCAATCCTCTCTCCTACTCAGGAAATCTCTTCAGCCGGTTTAAGAAGCACTCGCAAACTCCGCTTACCATTGGCGAATCTAAAGTCATTGCCGACCCAGCAGCCAATTTAACTGTGTTTCATTGTTCCGGAGGTTTTGAACAGTCTCCCTCGCAATCATGATCTCCAACATAACAGTTTTTTCTCCGCCGTGCCCTCTCATTATCTTCTCGTTTCTCTCAGCTTCCCAGCGAGGTTTTTACTCGGGAGGGGGGGGGGGTTGTCATTTAGATTCTCTGCTGCAGTTAACCCGCTAAGATTAAATGGATGCTGTCAGAACTGAAACATTTTGCTTTTTTTTCCTCCTGGCGTAATGAAATATAAATTAATTGAACCTTCACCTCCGAAAAAAAATTCGAAATGTTGGTGATGCATTTTATGAGGAAGTTGTCGTGGGTGCATGGATACTATCCGTGCCGTGGTGATCCTTTGAGTGTTTTTTCCGCGAATACCCGTCAGCGAGGCAGCAAAGAAACAAATTTTTGAAGGAAAAGCGTAAGAATTACATAACAAGACCGTTGCAAATGTATTTAGTGAATGCTTTCTCGGAAGAATTAAACAAAAAGTCATGCCTCTAAAGGTCAGTTATTTCTTAAGAATCTCCTGAAAAAAGAAAATAAAATCATATCTTCAATGATCCCCTCATATTTGTTCTCCGAAAGGATAGCTTCGGCGGGCGGACTACGATTTGGAAGTAATATAGTCGTTTGAAATATGCACAATAAAATGACTCCCTGGCATGAATTTTTGACTGCATTATTTAGTTTGCCTGCATTCTTCCCTGAGTTTCTTTTCATCGCTTGTGCAGTCAAGAACTTCACTAAGTATGTGAATGAACTCTGATGCCCCTTATGTTGAATTCCTGCTCTTCTTGAGAAATACAATACGTGGTTTCAATGAGGAAAAAACTCTTTGTGACATAAACGTGGGGAGAATAAGTCAGTGGCCAGATGAAGATTTTCTCAAGCAAGCAGGTAATTTACCCCACTCATAAGCATAGCTTATAAATTAAGCAAGGAGCGTGAGAAGGCTGCAAATTTAACCTTTTTATATGCATGTTTAATTACTTTGTACGTGCATGGGTCAGCTGGAAATTTGCGTTTTGTATTTGGAATTTCAGGGCTTGTGGTAGCATTATGGACACTTGACATTTTGAAAGAGAAAACAAGATGAAACTACCTATCAATAATCCTATACCAAATTATATATACTTGATACCTTGCATAAACCATTAAGAAGGTTGGGAAATGCACGTACTTGTTTCATGGTGCATAATTTAGACCCTTGCCATAAGATGGAGTCGCAAAGTAGTCTGGTGTGTAATCACCCCCTGCCGCACACCCAAACAGTGGATTTCAGGGTACAATGTCATAAAAAATATTTGACGGTGGTCACCTCGTTGGGAAAAGATAAGAAGTAGGATTTGATATAAATCTCGAGAAAGATAGAATTAAATACAATTTGAAAATATTTTATAAGGCATAATAATGAGGGAAAGTACCCGACTGTACTTACATGTACTCGTAGAGTGAGTGTCGAAACCTTCACAACTGCATATTTGGTCCGAATGCGTTACATCTAATCAAACCACCATTCATCCAAAAGCGTTGATAATATTATTCATTCTGTTGTAACACACAAATGTAGATTCTATTTCCAGTTGTTTGAGCGTCTTCGCTGAGTCTGGATATAAACTACTGAGTTGCGCTCCGACAAGCAGTCGCATGTGAAGGAGTTAAAGAAAAGGACTTTCACGGTCCGCTCGCAGAATCGGGTAAATTAGCCACTTTAGTGGTTTTGTAAAAACGTTTCGCGTTCAGTACCTTTAGACGCGGATCAATCAATACAAAGTGTTGCGTAAATGATTGAAGCTGCTCGATTCTCCCTCTTCATGAGCATCCATTGTTATGGGGCATTGCTCGTTCCCAGCTGAGACTCGCTGCCTCGCGAAACCTCTTAGTCTGGCTGGGTCAATGATACGAAAATAGAAGAGAGGCTGATTCTTAAAAAAAAAACAATCTCTTCCTCCAACGGTAAACGGCCGAAAGGCCGAACTTCCTCATTTTTAGGCTCTCCGTCGAAATAACAGAGTTGAGCTCCTATTGTGTATTTTGATTAAGGTTATTTTTAGACTCCACGATAATCTACAAGATTGCTTGAGAGTTCCGAGAAAAATATCTCACCTTTCTCGATCATTTAATGCAGCACTTATCTTACGTAAGGCAACCTATCTTTTTCCCAATGATTTTACTGTGTACAATGCATCTGGTGGATTGTGGATTCTCTTTAATCATCTATCTATTAGGACCCCGAACTTCTTTCGAAGAAAATTTCTTTTTTCATATCTTCAGAGTTTCCACGTTATCACGCGAGTCGTAATACATATTCTTTTCCTCTCCCTTCCTCGCTGTTCAACAAACGTCCTTCTATCCTTTATCCCTCCGCTACCTCTAAATTGCCCTCCATAGTTTAATCCTTCTCTAATATTTCCAGCCGACTCCCTCTCATCTCAATCTGTATCCAACCCTTTTTAAGCTCTCTTTCTATTCTGATTGCTTTTCAACCTACTCACCATCCTCATTTCAAAAATATTCTGTCTAACCTATATTCCTTCTTTGAGTTCAGCCTCGCAGACAAGATGTCTGAACAACACAACTACGCCAATTATTATCTTTACGTTTCTACTCAACGAGTCTTCAGTATCTATCTTTAAAATATTAATTTAATCGGTTCATAAGAAAGTATTTCTCAGTGTCATCTCTTATTTAGGTATCCAAGGACTTGAATATAAAGGTCGACGCCATCCCCTCTTTTTAGAAAATGTTTTTGCGAAAAAAATGACTCGGTCGTTTGGAGTTAGTCAATACAGCACTAATTCACAATGTTTGAGATCTCTGTTATAGCAGCCTAGTAATTATTCGTAAATAGGCTGGTACCTTTAAGCCAATATAAAGCATTACCACGAAACCACGAGTGGTTTGGACCTACACCAGAGCGTTTGATATCATCCAGCTAAATGGGCGCTTAACATAAGTATTCTCTCCGGCATTCTGTCTGAGTGTGATTTATATTCCATGGTCACCAAATTATGGTGATCGCGAAACTATTCGTAGGGTGATGTAGAGAATCTGTATTTGTTCATACACTTGTCTTCGTCTATTCTAATGTTTATTGATCGGGCGCTTAACAAAAGTATTCTCTCCGGCATTCTGTTTGAGTGTGATTTATATTCCATGGTCACCAAATTATGGTGATCGCGAAACTATTCGTAGGGTGATGTAGAGAATCTGTATTTGTTCATACACTTGTCTTCGTCTATTCTAATGTTTATTGATCGCTTATAAATGACTTACTCCTGCCCAAAATACTGTGCTCCTTCGGCAGATAAATTCAAAGAACACTTTCTTCGGCTAATGTGGAAACAGCATGAATTTCAGCGATGAGCACCGAGAATTTAGGATAATTAGAATTTCAATGGTCGGGTGGGATGGAGGGAAATGTAACTGACGAGCTACTTGTTATTAGCCCAATAAAAGTTTCACGTCTTTTATTTTACTCCTAGCATGATCAGATACGTATTTTACACCTAGATACTACAATAGTGTAGCTATTGTTGACAATTTCTTAAATTTGAATTTTTTGACATATATTGGGTACTGACATTCAAGCAGTGCGTAATTTTGAAGCTACATCCTGGTGTGGAATCACCCCATGCCACACGCACTAGCGGTGGCTTTCAGGTTACCATGTAGATTAAATATTCTCAGTTTTAACGACGTGACAAACCGGTGATTAGTGCGCCAGGCTGCGGAACGAAGTGTTATGGTTCGATTAAGGAGACGACTGAGGAAACTCTCAGCTATATCCAAGATGCATGTAATTTGCGGTATCAGAATTACCTGGGAAACTCTAGGGGGGCGCAGAGAAAGGAACTGAACCCTTCCTCCTCCTGCAGGCGTGAATTTCCTACGAGCTCAACCACTACTTATCTAGACTTCGGTTTAATCAATGTGGTTCAAGTTCTATTATTTCCTTTTTCCCACTTTGTCGCAACATTAGATTTGCCTAAACACTATCATCACGTACTGTGGCAAACGTCCTCCTCTTTCGAGTGTCTTGCATAAAAACTGCTCTTTCTGAGCACTACCTCCCTTTCATCTTTAGAGGCGATTATTCCGAAAGTGATCCCTATGAATGCAGTCTCACTCCAAAATTATATCCCAATCTCTGCCACCGCATTTGGAACGGGAAGGAAAGGCTGTAAGATTTGAATAAACCGAAGGAGTTGCTCAATGTTTTCGTTCGAGCGTTGAAATGCCTGGCCACGCCCCGCTTCACAAGTGATCGAACCAAAGCTTTGGTTTTTATCATTAAGCTCCCAACTGCCCCAGTTCCCTCATTCCTTGGCATATCGCCGAGGAAGGACAGCTTCTCATTTCTTGATCCGCTCAGCGTCTCTCCGGGATAGAAACTAGTAAACACGTCTATTACAATGGAATGGGATGTCTTCGTCGCTTGAGAACAGCCTGGTGGCGCTCCCTCCGTCAATTTGAGTTTAGTTTGAAAGGATGTAAATTAAAAATTCGCTCACGTTTCTTGAATACGCGGGGTTGCCTTTTTCGATGTGAGGAAATGGTCCATTCCCGTAATAAATGCGCTGCTTGATGAATGACTTTTGGAGCGGCAAGAAAGACATTGCAAATGATGGGGAGTGAGCGGACGACATGGAATGATACCTAATTATATTTTGTGGTTTTTTAGTTAAAGAATTTTTGCCTGAAAATATAGAATGCTCTGTTTGTTCATCAGGAAAGCATCTGGGGAAACCTAAGTGTTGCATAGTTCTCATTATTGGATCTGATGTTATGAAAAGACGCGTACTCTATCTGCCGCTCAGTTATAGAATTCCCTTTTCAAATATCCGAAGTCTTCACCGTGGGCGAATTAATATAGTATTGGCTAACGTGTCTGCCGACCTGTTCAGTGGTTCTCGTTGGAATCTCCATTAGCTTCGTCAAATTTTCTATCTGAAAACCTCTCCGAAAGAACGCGCTGTAAGCGTTGTGCCCACATGTTGACTGGTTCTCTGCCCTTTTAAAACGTAAGTTGTGATTGTTTTGGCTGCTGGGCTAACCGATTGAAGTGTGTTCTCTATGTTTTCCCTAAGGATTCATTTCTTCTTGAGTCCTCCCGTAATAACGAGCGAATGAAGTTTTTGATTTTGTTATAAGCCTCCTTCGAATGAAATACATTAAGCCCATTATTGGTTTTAGCAACTGGGTGCCAAGGTTGGTGCTAACATAAAAAGTTTTCCAGATTAGCTCAAACTGTCGCCAGAAATATGTGATTTACACCATATTAGACGTTATTTTTAAAGATGTTTACTATTTGCCTCGTTTGAAATGAAATGTTTGTTCAAATGAATCATTTTCTTGTTTCTATTTCTATGCTCTATTTTACTAGCGGTAGTCAACCGGTCAAGGGAATTTTTGAATGGACACAAGTCCAACCACCGCTACATTTTTAGCCTCACCTGATGCGACAGAAGGCGACATCCCGCACTGCATGACCATGCAATGCATAGGAAGCTACATTTACCATCTCGTTACTTCTTATATTATTGCTTTTTTTTGCTTTTTTCTTTTCTTCTCAGTTACTTAAATCACACTCTATGAATTGATCGACCTACTCCTTTTCAAATCATTTACTCTTCTTTTCATAGATCTTTTTTGGCAATTCTGTTCTCGTTCTTTCTCTCTCCAACGCATTTCTTTCATACGTGACTCTCATTTCTAAGCCAGTCTCACATTTTTTCACTACAACAAAAATTTTATTCTCAACCTAGCCTGTCCAAGTTTTACTGCTCTACCAGTCATCATCATCTTGGGTTGCTCTGCCTCTTGGCAGGTTCACTCATGGTTGACCTCCATATCTTCCTGTCTTGAGCCATTCTTTTAATTTCTTCATACTTTCACCCAACCTCAATCATGTCCAACACCATATATCTCATTCTCCCCTCTCCTCTCTTTCCTTCTGTCATTCCCTCTAAAACAGACTTCAACAGGCTTCATACAATGCTCTAACCAATTGACCTTTCTTTCTTTATCTTTACAAATTCTCTCTCCTCTCCAATCCTTCGTAAAAAAAAAGGATAGAGGCCTTCGAAATGAGGATCTGAAGGGGGATGGATGGAATTAGATGGGAAGATAGAGTAAAGAATGAGGATTTGCTCTACCAATGGAGGGGGAGAATTTGAAATCGTCTGGAAATAATCAAATTTCGAGCGAATTGAGTCTCAGTGCCCGATGTTCACCCCTCGCCGCCGAAAATCGAGATATCCGGTCAAGGATTATATTGCCGTTTCGGTAGTAATCCAACGCCCGCGTGGGATAAATGGGGGAGAGAGGTATAAGGAAGGTTGGGTCCCGGGCGCCGGGCAATCACCGCGGAGAGGGTTAGGGTACCGTGAAGGCTACACCGGGCGGGATCGTCCCCGTTCGCGTGACGCAATCGGGCGTCGCGGGGGCGTCCAAAGGGTCTGGGGGGAGGGGTTTTCCTGGCGTCGTCAAAATTCGAATCCTGGAAATATGCGACCCAGATAACAATCCCTACCCGAGTGGCCATCGTCGCGGCGCTTGGCCTCAATTCGCGACGCACGCTCTCGTCCCCTCTCGCTCTATAAGCTCAACAGTTACGAGGGTGCGGTGGCGGGTGGGGAAGGAGGAGTGGGGGAGGGAGGGAAGGGTTTGGGAGTAGGGAGATAGGAGGGCGGGGTTGATCGCAATAAAAGGGTCCACACGTATTCGGTGACATCACTTCACCTACTATTCAGCTCCATTAATCATCGTCCCCCAAAGAGTCGGCTGGCCACCTCCTCCATCGCTCCGTCCCTTTTTCGTCCCCGTCTTTGTTACCCTCCCTCTCCACGAGAACCCTTACCTCAGACGCGCGGTCATCATTTTCGACGCCCTAGCCTTCCCCCCCTGCAAATACACACCTACTCGAGATCCCTCCCTCCCATATTTCCTTCGAAATCCATATCCATTCCAGCTTTTTGCTTGAATTAGTGACGGTGAATCTTTCGCGGGGCGTACTCTCGTTTTGCAAGTTATTTTAGTTTGCAATAAGTTGTTTAAGTCACGCATAGTCTCGGGAGAAAATGTAGAAGCCGATTTTCAATATTTTTAAACATTTATTTTCCGTCAACGTCGACTGTGGTGTATTTCAGTGGTGGTGGTAATTAGATCAAAAAACTAGGCCGTCAGTTGATGTAAATTATGAGGATTGGGTAAAAATGACTTGGTATCCATTTGCAATTGTTATAGCTAGTGGAATTAGATTCAAAGTCATCTTTAATCAATATTGGCCGTCAATGCTGCCCCAATGCGTACATGTTTACCCTTCACGACGCTCCCGTTCGAGGTAGGAAGGATCTAATGAATCTTCGTTTTAAGTTTTTTCAAGAATCATACCACCTTCGACTGATTTGTTCCGTACGGCCCTGTTTCTGGGTCCTAGTCACATTCGTAGAAAGCTTTGCGAATGCTCTTTCACTCCAGAGACTTCTGGTATACCATATCTTCGTATTTCTTCCATCACATTCACCAACGACTTCCTCAATATATTCATTGGCAATTAACTCCAATTTCATGTATTTTCCATGCATAAATTATAGTTTAATGCATGGTTTTCTGGTTTATACTTGGCAGGAAGAATCGTGTTTTAGGAAAATTGAGAGGCAATGGAATGTTAAAACTCTGTTGAGGGGAGAATATAAGTGTGGAAGAGGAAAGAAAGAATTTGTCATTTGAGTGGCATCAAGGGTGGAAGAAAGGGTGATAACATAAAGAAGAAAATCATGTGAGATAATTTTTAAGTGTTCCAGCATTGCTTTAGAAACCGGCGGAAATTGTAAATCGTTTACAGGGACCATCTAAAAAAATAACTCTTCATGCTAGAATGCCTAGCGAGAGGATTATTCCTCTCTGTAAATTTGAATTGCCCAAAATCTGAAGATCAATCTACCTAGTTCTCATTGACCATTTTTCCCCTAAAAAATCTTGCTAGAAAAGGAATAAATGAGCATTTGCACGCGTATTTTCATTGGTAGAAACTCCATAGATTTCCATTTCACATGCGTCAAAGCTTGTGCGCCCTTTATTATTCCCATATTCAGTACTGCGGAATATCATTGCTCAGTTCTAGAGCTCAACGTTAGGGATCATAATTTACTATTATTATATCGGTAATTATTCCAATGGCTGGTAGCCTAACACCCCCTGCCTCGCACCCCCATGGTGGTCTGCTGGGATAGAGATGAACGAGGGCCAAGGGCCATTCAAAGTAAGAGCAGTTCAACGATTTAGGTATTAAATGAATGAGAATATAAAAGAAATAAATTGGATTAGAATGTTCATTTTGGCCCGACAAGGATTTCAATCCTCGCACGTGAATGGTGGGAGTCCAGCGGTATTTATCCATTGATGGTGATGCATTCGTTGACGGGTAGTTTGCATTCAATTCCCCGTCCGCGTTAGGTGGTGAGGAGGGATGGTGCACCGCTAGTTGGAGGCCTCTTCTCCTCCTACCAGCAGCGGGCGTCTTCCCTCTTCCTCGGCGGGCCCCTCAAGGAAGGGGCAAGATTCATTCTCAACAGCCCCCCTCTCCCAACCCACCATTCCTCGTCCGTGGAGTCTTCATTCCCATCCCTGTGGTCCAGCGCCTCGTGTCTTCTTCCTCCTTTTCCTTGCCCTTCCCAACGCCGCCCTCCTCTCGCCTACACCATCCTGCCTCCGGAGAGGTCAGGGGAGTCCATTGTGAGCCGCCGACGTCCTTGCTTTGCCGAGCGAAAGGACCCGGACCTTCCCGCTCTTAAGCGGACGGTATTTTTTGGAGTCGACGGAAGAGCGGGGGATGACGGCGTATAGCGAGAGTGTTTAGTTCACCCAGGCCGTTTCCTGCATGGCAACTGTTGAAGCATCGTGGCATAGGTGCCAACAGGGATGAGTCCCGAGATAAATCGGTGATTGCACGCGGGAGTTGACTCGTATACTAGTCCACTTGGAAAGACTGCTCGTATGTTTACATGTATAGTACTCACTCCTACACTAGTTCTCCACTGACTATAGGTTAGTTCGATAATTCCATTCAGTTGCCTCCGTTCTAGTCGCCATGCGAGTTGAAGTCGACAATTTCGACTAATTCGCTTGGATCGGACTAAGGATTGAATATTCAAAAATGAAGAAATGTATATATATATATATATATATATATATACATATATATATATATATATACATATATATATATGCATATATATATATATATATACATATATATATATATATATATATATATATATATATATATATATATATATATATATATATATATATATACTATATATATATATATATATATATATGTATATATATATCTGGACGGCATAATAGAACACAAATAAAATAGTAACACTTAAAAGGACACGCACATGGCAAATTGTTTCAGCTTTCGGCCTTCTTCAAGTAAGACTTCTTAAGTAAGACTTCTTCAAGTCTTACATGAAGAAGGCCTCGGAGAAGGCGAAAGCTTAAACAATTTACCATGTGAGTGTCATTTTTAGTGTTACTATTTTACTTGTGTTCTATTCTGCCGTCCAAATATTATACTGCTCGTGTGAGTGTTTCCGTATAATCGATATATATATATATATATATATATATATATATATATATATATATATATATGTATATATATATATAGCTGGTATGCGAGCTATTCTAGCAATTCACCTCAATCCATTAGCAGCTGAATGTGTCGTGTAATTTTTTGTGAGTCATACTATGAAAAAAATAATGTGTGTATTTTTTAACGACTAAAAAGACTCCATGTATTACATTATTATTTTTTCTTCGCCCGTTATTAAGTTTTCATTCAACTGGCCTCTAAGACCACAAGCTTTTCTTGTCCATGCTCTCTATGCACACACGTAGGTATAAATAAAAAAAAAAGATCCGTCAAGTCACCAAAATTCCACCGTGGACGCCCTGCATTCATCATAAGCAGGTTAGTTTGGGAACACAAAAAAATTCCTAGAGTCACGCACTCCATTAATATTTTTGCTTCTTTTTCTTGATGTTCTTTCCCGCGATTCCCCTCCACCGCCACCTGTTGCACTCTCCGCGCGTGTGCCAGCGACGCGCGCGCCACGGGGGCAGGAGCGGGCGTGTGACGTGAATCGGTCGCGGTGACCTGAAAAATATTTAACGAGAAAACGTGGTGGAATTCTTTTAGTTTCGGAGAGAGGGATTCGATTTCCCCACGCGGATAGACTTCCAAGGAGGGTTAATGATTTCTCGGAAATTGTTTGCTCAACAGGGTAATCCAGTGGATGGAGTGCTCGGTCACTCACCAGAGGGCCTGGGTTCGTTTCCGGGTGATGATTCAGCTTTTATCAAGACTTTTAGTATTTCACGTGCCAGATATTGCGTAGGTGGCCCAGGGAGAGGAACTAGCTCTCCATAAGTGTTACTTTCACACGTCGTTGGGCTTAGCGCAGTGGGTTAAGTCAACTATCAATCCAACCTTTGGGGTAATTATCATGGTGGTTGATGTTTTAATCTATGGAATTCAATATTTTATTAGGAATGGGAAACTAATTAATGTTGACCCCTGAATTTTTTACCATCTAATGCGAACGAATTTCACGGTGATTCATTGCGTGGAGTACTATTCCCGCTGTTGATAGCCCAGGGACAGTTCACCCTGAATTAATAGTTTAAGTAAGTGATTGATATTTTCCCAACACAACTACAAACCGGAGATCATTGGTCAGTGAGCGAAACTAGGGAGTTTTCGATCCGGATGATAGGGCTACACGCATCCCGCTAAGTAATTCGCTCCGGCTTACGAAATTGACTCCAAGTAATATCAAACTTTCGGTAAGGAAAGATGATTTTATATGTGTACTGCACATGTGTGATGCTGAATTACTCATAAGCGGTATGTCAACGCATTGCGTATTAACTTTGTACGACACTTTTCTGAAAGCGTTTCACTACATTTCGAATTGGTATAGTGTTACGATATGTGGGGTGTCAATAGGTAATTGATTTAATCAAAATGAAAAGATATGGTTAAGAGTTTCCAAGTAGGTGGGAAGGATTTCATGTGGTGACGGATTCCTCAATTGGTTGACACTTCACGTCGATTGTTATTTCCAAAATTTCATTCGACCGCATTAATTAATTTTTTCCATTGTTTAATTTTTATGGCGGGTTGTCGTGGAGAACTTTTGACGTCCTTGGATTTTAGATGCGCAATGATTTGAAGAAAAGGAAAGCATAGCCTCAGGCCAATGATCCCAATCTACCAGCCACTCACCAGATGCGGTCAGAGAAAGGCTGCCGGAGAAGCTTTTGTGTTTATTAACATTTAAATTGAAGTCGATAGATTAAATCCTTCGCGGTCAAAAAATGGGAATAGCTATCATTTCTGTTGAATGGTAATTCATACGTAATGTACATTTGTTTTTACGTATATGTATTCACAAATACGTAGTCATTCTCGCCTAGGCGATCAGAATATTGCGAAATACTAGGATACTCGAATGCTAGGATACTCGCATCTAGGAGATCGGTACTAGGATACTCCTATTCAGTAAGGTATTTGACTTGCAATTCCTCGACAGTACTGAGATTGTTTAGTCAATTTTGGCAATCACCCATCCTTGTGCATGAAAGTCAGAATCCATCGAGAGCTTGGCTTCAAAATTTATTTATTAAAAAGTTATAAGAGGAGGAGACCGACAACTGAGGTCATTTGCGTCATTGGGGGTAGGTGGGAAATCCAATAGGGATATAATGTTCAGGGAAAGGAGGAAGGGTGGAGGAAACCCCGGTACCGGCACAAGACTTCTCATGGCGGAATATGCCAAGGGACTCGAAATTTAACATCCCATCCTACTGACAGCCTACTCCCCTTGAAGTGCTCACCGCATTGGCAGCCAAGTAGGGGTTGCGATATCGCTAAAAACCTTCCCACTTCCGGGATTCGAACCTGAATCCTCGGGATGAGAATCCAGTGCACCAACCACAGCAGCAGCACGATCTCCTTGTTAAATCTTGAGGATAATCAAAAAAAAACCTTAATCTCTTTGATTGGTCACGAGTAAACTTATTCAAGCTCTGCCATGACACGTAAATCTTATTTAGGGAGGACTAGGAATAGGCGAATTCTCGAGAGTGTGAAGTTGTGATGCCACGCTTTCGCATCGTGGACATTTTGCCAGTTCTCCGAGTTCCTCAACGGGCAGAGCTCCCCTACGAGCAGAGCTTCCCCACGTGCCGAGCTCCCCCCGTGGTTCAAGCCGTTTCAGAATCCGCCACCGCTTCCCCTTGACGCGGCCGATACCGTCCGGTTCATTCTGGTTTTGTGTCGCCTCCGAACTTAATCACCGAGGTTTATATTCCCTCCGCGCCAAATGTAGATTGCCAAAATCGCCCCCGGGACCTCGCTGTCCCATTCTCTCTTACCCGTTTCCTCTTTGGAGGATGTGGTCGCGGAGTAAGTGGGAAGGGAGAGAGATAGAAAGGAAGAAAAAAAGAAATAATGAAACGATGAAAAAGGTCGCCATTCGCGCCCCTGCTAAATAGTTGTTTCTTCTTTTTAAAAAAAAAAATACTCCCTCCGTGTAACTCCCGGCCAATTGAAGGTTGCCTAAAATCGCATGTCTCCCTCATCCCCATCTCCATTTCCTCTTTGATGGTTGTCGCCGCGCAGGGATCATTCGGATGAAAAATGGAATGAGAAAATTGAGCACTTGAAACAGCGTTGGTGTTTTCGTTAAAATTATATGGCACGACTCTATCCTGACTCCGATAAGGGTTTTAAGAACTAAATGGTTTAAAAATGTGGAATTGGTACTTCTGTTCTCCAATGAAAATTTGTATTGGATGAATGTTTTTTGAAATACCATCTTTTTTAATTGATTTAGACAGTCTACCTTCACTGATTATCAGTTGATATCATGGTTTGAAATATAAGCCTTCGTATCCTTTTTACCTATGACCATACATTTTTAATTGCATATGATGATGGTAATTTAGGGTAGTAGCGAGACACACTTTTTCCATTCATCGATGATTTAGATAAAGGTTTCAGAGGCAATAAACTACGATTTCGAATCTCGAGAGGCAATTTTTACACTGGAATGAGAAGAAATTTTCCATCAAAATGTGTGACAGAACAATACTTTCTGGCGAGCATAATCATCTGTGGGTATGTGTGTCGCTGTTTCGTCCTCTCTTGTTATGTCAACGGTTTACTTGTTAATGTAAATTGATGATTACTTATAAATTTTTACAAGAATGTACGCTTAAGTGGTTTTCCGGCCCCGGTGGTGGTGGGCTAACGTCTTCACCTGTCAATCCAGGTTCGATTTTCTTACACTTACGAGTTGGTTGTTTTAATTCTTTAATCTTATATTATTGCTAAAAGTTCGATGCATTGGCCAAAATTTTTTTTTTCGGATTTGTAATAAAATAAATTGAAAAAAAGAAATAGAGGATCGCGAATAGATATAACCTTGCTTGGTAATTTCCTCAATTTACAGGTAGTTATGCTCACGCCTTCTTATACCCTGTACTAATTAAATTTCGCCTAAGTGCAGTAATATCAATTTAATATGATGATGCAAATTGCCAGTCGCAAATGATGAGTAGGCAGTAAAATACGGGAAGGTAATACAGATTTATTAGTCTACGACAGTTTTATAGTACTTATCACGTAGTGGAAACCCTTATTTGCGCGAAGGGCGTTAAGGGGATCAAAGGCAACCGGTTCCATATTCACAATTTGTCAGTCACCATTATGTTACGGTGATTTATACGTTCCGGGCTTGGCAAAAATCTCCGTTTCACTTTCGACTCCGTCGAAATGATGCCCGTCCGTCCCTCGAGCTGGACCCCGTGTTCGTGTCAGTGGAAGCGCACGGAGATTGTGTTTGCTCGACAAGATGGAATGGAGCGTGATAATATAATGATGAGAAAAATAATAACACTAACACGAGCACGGCAGTCGTCGCCCTTGCTAAATCCACTCCCGCCCGGCGGACATTGTCATACGCTCCCGCGGGGAAGGGAGGAGGGTCCGTGGAGGGATGGAAAGGAGAGGAGGAGGAGGCGATGATATGATGGATTGCTTCCACATCCTCATCTCTCTCGATCTGCGGAGCCAGTCTCACTCAACGCACTCTCTCCCTCCAACGCAGCCCTGTAGTCAGAGGAGAGGTTTCCGCGGATGTCCAAGTGGGTGGATGGGAGGGGGGGGCGCTGTAACGTGCGGGGGGGTTTTAATGATGGGGGCGCGGAGGGATGGAAGGGTTGTGGGAAGTGTCAGCGAGGGATGATGGAGGGTGGTGTGCGCGGGGCGATTAAGAGGGGGTTTAGCGGCGGGGGCGAGGGAGAGGCGAGGTCGGGAGGGAGTGGGTCGCTTCGCGCGCCAGAAAAAAAACAGGGAGGGGGGATCGGTGGATCGGCTGGTTTTGCCGGCCTCCCACGCCCAAGGGGCCGGGTGTGATTCTCCGGGGGTGGTGGTTGGGGAGGCCTCTAGTGATGGTTGACACTCCTCGACTGCAGGACATCGTCCGTCGAAAGGGACGTAAAATATTTTGACCCGTGCGGAACACTTCTATGTTGAGGGTGGCCCTAAGATAAAACATGTTTTCGTCTCCGGCACCGTTCTAATATCACATTTTAATTTAAGATAGAATCTGTGTTCACCTAATCAAATGCGATCTGAGAATAGGGGTCGCTTTTTCTAATTGAAATATATAAGCGTTTTTACTCAATGTTTCTTCATTATTCTATGACTGGTCCTTTGATCGCTTTTTTTCAGAATACCTGCGGATTTTTCTTGTTATCTCTTGCCGCAGGATAATGAAAATCCATTTAATTCTTTGCTCCCATCACTCCTTACCAGAGTAAATAAATTTCATGTCTTTGAAAATGACTTCCTAAATATGTGTATACCATTTGCACATGCCGTTTCAGTGTTTGGGCGCATGGATGTTGATTCGTTGGTACATTGTCTATGCTAGACCGGATTTATCTTCAAGAAGATAAGTTTCAAGTCAGGTAATATGCGTGTGTCGGTTTGAAATGGATGTATCCCCTTTTCCTCTCCAGTCCAGATAGATGCCGGCTGAGAACGAAGTTTACGACGGAGTGACTTACTGCAGTATTTCCAAGTCTCTTCTCCATGTTTTTCTAGTGCTTATAATCTGGTAACAATAAAACTCTGACGAGCAAATGTATGGGCTCGACAGTAAATAACGCCCGTGCCGTATAGAGGGATTGAATCGCTTGACCTTATGCTCTGTCGACGACTGCGCTAAGAGCCGAATCAATCGGATCAACGAGAAATATACATTACTTTTATTTTATTCAATTGAGGGCCAAGGTTACTATGAAGTATTGAGGTAGAAAGATTGATCTACCCAATCCATTTCACAACATCTAACTTTCAGGTTTAACGGAGTCTAGTTCATTGTCTTGATTCACGGGGTCGATATATCCAATTTGCGAATTCTGTTGGGAATTACGGATTTGCCACAGAAAATAATGGAAATTGCAACGTGAGCGTGAGGTCCCACGGCTGTTAACATCTCATCGAATTTTATGTCGCGAGTAAATGGTGTTTCATTTAGGCTCTCTTGGAGATAACTATAATGTAATAACAACTATCTTTCATAACGCTTGCCAGAATACATGTTAATTATGCAGTCCTCCGCTTCAAAGAGCGACGCAATTTCAATTATCCGAGATTCCAAGGTTCTAATGAAGTCGTAGTAAAAACAACAAATGCTCTAATTCGAATATTAAAAAAAAATGATTTAAAATTTCTCTCATTGTGGACTAACCGTACTATGTGTTTCGCGTTGGTTTAATTACCAAATTCTAGACTCATTTTCCTTGCTAGAGGTGTTTGATTTATGTTTTGACTAAAATCAGCTAGAATATAAAATTGACTTGTAATTTCATATTATCAATTAAGCACAAAACATTAAATTTGATGTAATTATCACTACTTTTCAGCATATGATTCAGTATTTCTATCATCATTAACTTCTATCATAGCTATATGACGTTCTTAGCATGTTCTTTCATAAAAAAATTTGGCACTGCCATCTTTTTCGAGGTCTTCCTACATTTCTTGTGTCATCAGGTTTGTATTAAAGAGCTCCTCTTGGAAGTTTTCCTTATTACACCCGCTCTGCATGGGGGTTCCATTTTATTCTCTTTTATTTTCTTGTTAATATGCTGTATTTTTAATTATTTCCTAATTTTTATAATCCTTGGTCTGATTTTTCTGCTACAACCGTTAAATGGTTTTAGATATTATAAATCTGACAATATTCATTGCATACGAAATTCATTTTACAGAGAAATTGGGAAACTGAGACTCCACAAAATGAGACTTTACCCTACACTCTGCCAATTGAAGCATCCACATGACTTGGGGGTTAGGTTTGGAAAACGTTTTTGGGAAGGGTTCAACTTTATTGATATTTAAACTAATTGTAAGATGCTATTAATTCTTTCTTTAAATTATCAAGCTATTTATTTCTTCTCCCTCTCCATGAGTCAAGTAAGCAAGTAAATTGGTAAGGGCAATTTTTTTCGAAAACATGAAGAGTTAGTTCTTATGTCACGTGATACCGCCATTGTTCACCGTGAAGAGGGAACAGAGCAGTCATTCCTCATCGACGAGTTCCCCACCCCTCCGAGCTTGGCCATTCTTTAACTTTGATTTTATATACTTTTTTCAATATTTTTTTCATAATCCTTAAAGGGATTGGGTCAAATCATTAATTCCACTGCTCGGGTGAGACGTGAGATTCCCCATTTTGATCAATTATGCCACGCTGGAGCTCAAATATTGCAAAGACGTCTTAGTGTTGGCAAGAATACACCTTTTCTTTGATTTTCCTTAGTGGTAGCAAACATAAGTAAACCTTCTTGATAGATAAAGGATAAATATTGTCTTTGACGGCAAGAGTTTCATAAGAGAAAATTTCGAAGTTTTTGGTTTTCTCGTCCCCACGTCTGAGAGATCTCGGATTTATCAAGTCTAAGATGATAAGGTATTTGTGTACGGCGATAAGGCGAGTTGACTTTTACTTTTTCAATTAATTTTTTTATCGATTAGCCGATGGTCAATAACTACGTCTCGAAAGAGATATGGTGACCTTTAAGTTAACATATTCAAAATCGGTATTCGCACTCTGCGATGAGAGGAAATGCATTCAACTGTATCTGCACATGAGTCCTCATCCTGCAAATATTTCCAATATTATTCTCCAAGGAATTTCTGACTTTTATGTTTAGACATATTTCATGAGTTTTTCTCAAATTCACGAATAGATAGATCCGCACAATTGGAGTTATCTGCCCGACCGATGTAATCCAATGATCCCCTGGAACGTTTTTGTCCTTGCGTCGTATTGTTTAGGTAATCTCTCCGCCCCTTCAAATTAGTCGTATTCATATGACTAGACCCTAGTCCAAAGTGCGTTTTACTTTTCCATATTTTAGCTATTTTGTGCTCTATTGTTCGCGAATGTAAAATGCACAAAATAATTATGTGACGGGAAAGTGCGATAAATGGAAGGGAATTTTACCGTTCATTGAGCGATATTTACATATTTATCCCATAATTTGCTAAGTGGCAAGGTGAAGGCATGAAATAATCTATGATCATTATGAATCTATGTTCATAAGATGATATTGCCCACTCTGTATAGTAAGATGAAGGTATAAAATTGAATAGTTTCGGTGTAAGTGAAATGCTGTGTTTTCAAACCGGAATAGGGTGACACTCATCTGGGAGGAATGTATTATGCTATCCTTAAGCAGAAAATTTATATGAAAAATAAGTCGTATTTCCCGCCATTAGTTTTTTCCATCGAAAGTCGAAATATAAAATGGCTTTAATTTTGATATTTTTAACATCGTAAACTCACAAATAAACAACTTGAATTTTGCAGAATCGCGGCTTTTCGATCGTTAGCTGCATCGCTGTGTTTCCGTAACATCAATGAATCCCTTGAAGTATATACAACAACGCTTAATTTAATCTACAAAGTAATTTTAAAATAGCTCATTACTTTCGCATTACTCTCTCAAAGCGTTCCCGGAATACGGTGTTAATTTAACGAATGCGTTTAGTATTCACTGCACTCGAACAGTTTGAAGATGTGTGGATATTTCAGAGAACTTTTCTAAGGTATGATGACAGGTTTAGCAGAGCGAACGTATAAAAACGGTCAGGAATACATTATCCTTCGCGGGATTGCATTGCTGCAATTGGGATGGTGCGGATAAAAAAAAAGTCCGCGAAACCCATCTCGGGGCAAGTGTCGAGGGGGTGGGGAGGATGGGGCGGCGGAGGTGGTTGGAGAGGAATACGTGCCGTAGGAGGGGGAATATAAGCCCTCCTCCCTCTCCACCGCCGCGGCGAGTGGCACATCCTCCACGCGGGCCTTCCCCATGGACGGCGGACGGATGCGCATTGGGTTTTATATAAACCGATTCGGGCCGGAGCAGGCGAGTGGGGAGGTTGCGGGTTCGAGGTGGTTGCCTCGCTATGTTTAGACTCGCCATTAACTTCCCACGGCCGCGGCAGCATTCCATCGGAGCGTTTGCGGATTTTAAATTGCGGAAAAGGGCATCATCATCTGATGTTCCATTTTTCGCACCCGTTTGCCAGATTGGCCCCCTCACTCCCCCCTCAAAGAGTCCGAGGGAGGCCGAGGCTCGTGGCTGGGTGAGGGGAGGGGGCGGCATCCTCCGCCAATCTCACGCCGTAACGAATCGGTTTCTTCGCACGCTGAATATGAAGACGAAATCATGATGACGGCGTGGACCCACTTCCGAGAATTGTATCTGCTGGCGGTCCGCGCACTCTTTACACGATTTTCTCCCGAGGATCTGGTTGAAGGTCGAATTGCCGCTAGTCGAACACATTTTCGTTCACACCGATAAGCCAAACTTCTTGAGCGTCGTTAGCTTAGCTTAAGTTAGGTATTATTGTCATCATTCTTTCCTCTAAATAATCTTTTTTCATCGTGCAAAGATATCCTGTACGTACGATACATTTAAAAAATGCTCATTTCACCGGTGCAAATTTGTGGGACAGAGATATTGTTCTGGGTTTCTCTATGATAGATCACTGAATTCGCTGCCTGGGACATATGAATAATGGATCGACAAACAGAGCGCTTTATCTTGATTTTTTGCCCACATTCGGCCATTCTTATCATCATCTAGCGTCATCATTGGGTACTTGAGTACCCAAATGCGGGTAGATGATGGCATACTGTCTAATTGAACCTTTATCGATAAAAATCCTGGACCGAATTTCGAATGCAAAATTACAGTTAGTAGTAGTTTTTAGGGGAGACGACCGACAACTGAGGTTAATTTGCGCCATTAGGGATGGGCAGGAAAAGATGAAGGGTGGAGAGAAACCCAGCGTCGGAATTAGCCTACTCTTAACGAAAGGCGCCAGGGGGTCCGCAACTTAACGTCCCATCCGACGGACGGCGTACTCACTCAAAGTGCTCTCCACAAAGCAACTCGAGTAGGGATCGGGATACCATTGAAAAATATCTGTCGTCTCCAGAATTCAAACCCGGACTCTCAGGGTGGGAAGACAGTACGTTAGCCACCGCACCATTCCGATCCCAGAAAAATTACAGTTATGCTTGATTTTGCACCCGGAATAAATTCATTTTCTCCTATAACAACCGGGCATTCAAGGAATTATTTCACGTCCAGTCCTGTCGAAGAATGGTAGGCTCTACAGCCCGCCGGCAAACCAACAAACATGTTTACAGGGACATTATTCCTTCGTGCGCAAGCAACCACTTTGGCATTGAACGCTTCCACTCCAGTTTTTCTTTATTATTTCTAAAATCCGCAAACAAGATTGATGTATCAATTCCAATTCAGCTCCATGACTCAATCGATTGTTATTGGGAGTACTTTATTATCAGATCGAAAGCCTAGTGGTGAGAGCGACTTGAACCACTCGACAAGCCGTTTGAAAGAGGAAGCGCTAGAGCTTCTTTTAAGTTTCGTTCCGAGTTCTGCGCAAGCGTCATGCAGTTTTAATCCATTCAAAAAACATTGCGAGTAAGTAGGATATGTTCGTTTATTTTGATAAGAGCGTATTAAAGTTTATTATTCGTGTAGAGGAGATAAGCACTCATTGGAATGTACATAACAAGTATTCAGGGTGTCATTAATTTGCTTTTTGTGGGCGAAGATGTCTGACCACCTCTTCCGTGAACGTTGGTTGCTCTTGTGCACAATTCTCAGTTATTCATGAGCTAATAATTCTCATTAACCACAAATTTTTCGTCTCTTAAATGCTTGAACACTAGGATAAAGGGAATATCTTACAAAATTCATCATTTAATTTCTCTTTGATGCCTCTTCCCACCAATATTTTTTTCACTGTAGCAGTATTTGAGTTTTCCGTCTATGGAAGTCCTCTATTCAAATGAATTCCATTCTCGCCGAAAGTTATCAGATAATGTGTGATAATTGTCTTTTGTGCTATGTCACATTAAACCTAACGCATTCAAGTATACTCATTGTAATGTAAAGAAAATTCTGCCGGAATATTGTTGAAATCTTAAGATTATACAATTCCTTATGGAAATTGAGTTTAAATTCTTCTTTTATTCATTTGTCTTAAGACGCCAATAATGTTTCATTGGAGTTTTGTATAGTATAACCTAAGATCATTCTCATGAAAAATTCCATTTGTGACGGAAATAAAAACATTATCATAATAATAAATGTTTTAATTATCCACATTCCTTCGGGAAACAAAGTTTTGACACCTGCGCAAGTAGGAAGCGTTTCATATCTGCCGTGAAAGAGTAAGTTTTTATCCCACTTCTTTGGAAATTGGCTCCCATCATAACACTGAAAACGTTCTTCACGTGCTGAGCAAGGCATTGGTATCATCCCAAAATCGGTTAATTGGCTCTCAAGAGCGATTGATTCGACGAAATTGATAAGAATTTTATCATTTTGAAAGAATAATAGTGGTTATTTTCCACTTTTTTAATAATCACATTTAATTTTTCGAACGATATTCTCGCCTCACCACGACATCATTAGGTGTTCATCCCGCTTCATGAAAATAACGCCCCAATTAGTAATCAAGTAGCTATCAGAACATATTTCCACACCGCAAGAGCATAGGACGAGGTTTAACTGGATGTGACAGCGAGAATGTTGACCACAAAGGCTTTAAAATTACGGCGGCAACGTGTTTACGTTTATTTTATATACTAGATGAAGAAACTAAATTTAATATGATGGTGAAATATAGCGTTTTTAGAACACTTTGACGAGTGAAGGAAAGTTCAGAGGGACTCGGAATTTGGCCACAAAAATTACGGTACTGCAATATTATTTATCTTTGATTCGAGATTTTTGTGGCATGAGTTTGATCTGTATTATGATTATTTAATCTGTAAATTTGTAATATAATGATTTCTTTTGATTTATCAGCAAATCAGCTGCGAATACAGTGCTTTCGCGGAGCGTATCATGGAATTATATTTCAGTGGGATCGAAAAACCCGCCGGCAACGTTATGTTTTTCTCGCCATGCAAGGCTTTCGTCTTATAAAAAGGAACTCTTTTTTTTAAGTGAAGAGCGGTGGTATTATGCTTCCCTTTCGTGTTGATATCTGTTCTTATTAGAATCTTGACTATTTTCCATTAGGCACGGTCTTACGTTCTCGTATTAAGGCATCTTTAGTTTATCTTTGCGGGCGAAAATATAGCATGGGAAAAGTTGCGAATTTAGGCCGGGAAGTGTCCTGGTATAGTGTCCCTAGATTTTCTTGGATACCCCGGGGAGGTACAAAGCATTTTAAAACGTGGTAGCTGCAATCACCGCGGTATGTTGGTACGCATGTCCGTGTCAATTTCTTTGAAATTTCGTCGGAGGGCCACTTTTCTTCTCCTTTCGCGCCGACCGAACCTCCGTGCTCTCCACTCCCCCCCCCCCCCCCCGTCAAAGGGGACACTGAAAACACACACGCCCGCGCTCATGCGGGCATTCCTCTCACCAATTCGTTTTTCCTTTTATTTTCACTTGAAGCTGTCAAATAACGATGGACGGCGGGCTTATTATTGATGGGCGTGGGCGGCAGCTGAAGGAAGACGCGACTGGGCGGGGGGGGGAGTGGGGAAGAGGGTGGAGGGGAGAGCGGATAACCGAACAGACGAGAAAAGGGAATAGAGGTAGGTCATAGGGGAAAGAGGCTCGATACGCCGGCGACAGCGGTAGCGACGAGGGGGTCGGATCGGGCGAGTCGGAGGGGTGGTGTGCGGAGGGGGACGTGTTTTTTTCTAATATAGAACCGAGAGAGGAGGGTGTGGAGTGGAGGGGAGAGGATGCAAAAAATGAGAGAGAGAGAGAGAGACGAGCGTGGGAGGAGGGGTAGGTGGAGGCCCCCTCGCGAATCAGACGAGGGTCGCTGGAGCGTTGGGAGGAAATGGATAGGCGGGAGAGAGTGGGGAAGAGGAGTAGGAGGGTACTTCACCCATTCGGTCTGCGGCGATGGGGGATAAGAGGGGGAGGGGAGAGGGAGGAGGGTAGCGAAGTAACCATGACGCCGGTACGCGCTCGTGCGAACAAGATTTTTCCGAGGGGGGGGGGCGTGGGGATCAGTGTGGGTGAGAAAGAGGGAGTGGACACGATTCACGGCGGCTCGCGAGCCGGCGACGTAGTGGACGTACGTAAATGGTGTGCAAATGCTAAGTCTAATACCCGTGGGTTTATTCAATGGTTGGTTTCCTATTCGGCGGCATTCTCAAGTTGGGCCTTTCGTTTTTGCCTTAGCTCTTTCTCCCTAGTCTCAACTCAAAGAGTGAGCGATTTTGAACTAAAGCTCGGATTAGGGGGAATTGGCAGTCACCGGGCATGAGCTAAATGTGTTCTTCTTTATAGCCAATAAATTAAGGGACTTAGAAAGTGCCGTTTCATAGGGAACTTCCTTCTTTCGATCACTATTATTGACGTATTTCAAGTTCACTACTGCCACGCGGGCTCTCATCGTATCAAAAGTGTTAGTTATTCGGAAATATCGGTCTCTGCTGATTGAATGTTTGTTGTCGATTTAAAAAAAGAGCAGCGTTGGTTGCTCTCGGCAAAATGATGTAAATTGGATGACTTACGTGCGTTTCAATGTATTGGGAACTCTAATGTCAAGTCTTGTGCAAAATTATATCTTCTCTATCCATTCCTTATGCAGTTTTATCTTCGTCAAGGACGTTCCCGTTAGCTAGTGCCCCAATCTGCTACTCCCTTTTTTGGTTGTGTTTTTTGCATGCATGCGAATTCTCAGCCGTGTCCTTTTCAATATTTGCCTATGGCGTTCCGGTGTGGTGTAAAATTTCCCGCAATGACGTTAGACAAACGTTAGCCAAGCCAAGTAACATAAACGAAAGCTCGCGACAATGTGGGTGGGAAAAAAATTATTCTTTACAATGGGCATTTATCTTTCACTTTTTTTAATACAATTTTCCGAATGAAAACAAATCAATGATAATTATTATTAACCTTCGGTTCCGTGACTTGCTGTTTATTAGTTTGCATGGTGCCCATCGTCACGGGGTGCGGGTTGTAGGCCATTTAGAAAGGCACGGTCGAAAGAGAGCCTTGATTCTCAATTACGAGTAGTCCTTCTAGCTCTTCTATTCTGTGTGTACTTCGGCAGTGATTTCTATCCTAATTATTAGTCTGACGCAGGCCTACATGCATATTCAATCTTTCGACAACCTTATTCATACCACCTTAGTTTTTCTCTTTCACTTCTGGCTTCTTTTCGTATCCTGCCTGAGTCTTCTTTGTTCGGTCTAACTTCAGCAACTCTATTCTGCAAGAAATCTCGTCTCAAAATGTGTCCCAAGGATTTGTAAATTATTTTTCTGGGTGGAATGTCTAGAAATCTCCCTTTTAATACTCGCTGGTAAGCATAGCAGCAGGTTGCTCGATTCGTCAATTTCACATTCATCATTCGCTACAGTTCCACGGCTTCTGATATTTTTCCTCTCCTGCTATCGTTTTTTATTACTCGCATCTTGTCACAAATGCACCTACCCCGTACCAATGTACTTCTTGATTAAATTAATGAGTTCAAAATTTCTTATGAGTTACAAGCTGATTTCATTTAGTTTAGAATGTTTCACGCGATGGGCGAATGAATTTTCGTCATGATAAAATTTCCAAGTTTCATAAGTCTAGGCTTCCCTCTCTTGAATAGGTGATCTCTGAAAGTTGCAGCAGGCCATTGAAACAGGGTCATGACCTTCCTCTTGTGCCCGTGTTATATGAGACTCCCTTCTTATCCATTTTACGTAATCTCAAGCCTCAGCTGCAAATTGGCTAGAATTCACTGAAATACGTAATCCTATGTAAGACAATGCATCCATTCCTTTCCAAAAATAGACACCGCCATTCATTGCTCTTCCCAGAAAAGCCGATAGGGCTCCAGTTTGAGCATGAGGCGGAGGAATTGATGAGTTTCCTCCGAGTCATTTCACGAGACGGGATAATAATTCACATCCCCGACCGGAAATGAGCCGCAGTCCGTAAGTGTGCGCTCGCAAGTGAATCCTCGACGCCTTTGGTTTCCTTGGAGTCACCTCCTTCGAAATCTCAACCCTGCTGCGACTCATCTTTGACAACTTGGTGTCGTAGGAGAATGCTGCAGATGACTCTTAGAGGAAAAGTAAAAGTATTTTAAAGGACCATAGAGACGTGATGCTACTTCAGCGTATCAAAATAATTCTAGGAACTAGGCTGGGAATCACTCGCGGAGCGAAATTTAAATTACAGATTAAAGCTCTTATAAAAATTGGAAAGATTTCTCTTCAGCGATGGCGTTGAAAGTACATTAATAGCCCCATCGTAATAAGGAATGAGACATAATGCCAATAAAATGCGAGAGATTAAGTGTGGAACAGATTAATTTAAGATGCCATTTTTCCCACGAACGATAAGGTATCCGAATAACCTTGTCCGACCACGCTAGGGGGGAAAAGTATTTCGGGTAAAAATTAGTGTGGCGTATGATCACCCCCTGCCACACATTCTAGCGGTGGCTTACAGGTTACCAAGTAATAATAAAAATAATAAAGTTATCTCAGAGGTCATTTCAAGCTATGAAGTCGGAGTATATAAAGGTTGATTTAATAAGAGCGCCTTCAAATTTTCCGCTCTAAGATTTCCAACTCTACCGGTCCTGCTGTGCATGTGAATTTGAGAGAAAGTTGCCCAAACCAATAGATCCAATAAATTATACGTATGGGTTCAGTGGTATGGGCTTGGAAGGCAATGGTATCAATTGAGAAAATAATTTTATGGCCGAAAAAAATTGTGTCAATCACGGTAATATAAATTCGAGAGTTTAAAGTATTTTTTTTTTAATCTTCGGATTACCACTGCTAACGAACTACCTGAACTTTCCTATTCGTAATCCCCAAATAAATGTGAATAAGCTCTCTCTCAGGTTACCATTCCACGAACAGATGACCTGCTGGATGACGTATATACTGTGTTTTGGATAGAATTTAATCATCCCAGTTCCTAAATTAATTATATAAACGGCCTAAGAACTTTTTAATACATTTATAGCTACCATGAAACTCGTGAAATTTGTAAGTTCAATAATTATTGAAGTTAAAGGGTTAGGGTTCATGGTTTATATTATTATTGATACTTCTCACTTTTCGTGGTAGAGAAAGAAGAAGGGTGTGATCATGTTGGGAGAAGACAATCCTCACTCGTGTTTGACTCGTGGCAGCGTAAATGTTCGAATTCCAGAGGAATTTGCACATCGTTGCCGTTTTTTCAAAGCTCTCAGAGTAATGTACTGGAGCGATTGAAGTAATTGTGAGGTTAAGTTTGGAGAAGAAAGGGGAAGAAAACTCCAATGGCCGTAAGAATTAACTTGGCCATTCGTACTTAACGTAATTCTTACGGCCATTGGAGTTTTCTTCCCTTTCTTCTTTAATTGAGAGGCCGTAGAGCTCATTATTTCTTGCTAAGTTTGGAGCTTAAAAACCCAATTGAGCGGATAATATTAAATTATATACGGGTTGAGCTACGAATGGGTGAGCAGTTTTAAAGAAATTCTCGCTCCAAAAATTGTTGTAATTAGGAAATTCCCTCACTTTAGTTTGAGAAAATATCAAATTTTTTAAATATTCTCCAGGAGTTAACTTGAAATTTTTTTACTTGCTTGTTACGTTTTCTTGCATCTTTTGACCGTACAACAAACCGTGAAATCTGCAGTAAAAGAGTGTTATAATGAACATCTCTCCATCTCCATGCCTAGAAATAAGAAAAATGTTTGATTCCAGGAATGTAATTAATGTTATCATTAAAGTGCAAATGATCTTCAGATATGAGTTTTCGAAGGGTGTGTTAATTGCTATGCCCTTCGGCTTTGTAAATCAATACCAATGGGGCAAACTGGTGTGGAGGCGGCGTTAGGCCAATGGCATTCGTGCCAGTGATTATCGCCCCGGGGAGTCTCGTTGAACATACCACGGGGAGTATTTGGTAATAAATTAACTGGACTACCCTCCCCCACCCAAATAATTGCAAATAGGACCAAGTCATTACGAGGTAGGATTTTTTTAATGCCTGCGAAATTTGGTGTTCAGAGAGAGAGAGTAATGGCCAATTGAATCCTGTTTCGAGTCGCCGGCAGAACGATTTTGGCACTCTTCGGCACGCAAATGCTGTTTCATACATCACTGCCGGCAGGAAGGATGAAAAGATTCACGCCTCAAGGTCAAAGGAGTCTCAGATAAATCTCGCCGTTGGAAAATTTTAGATGTTTGCTTGGTTTGGTTTAAGATTTTCGGAGGTCATTCGTACTCTGTGGTATCACCTGGATTTGAACTTTTCAGTCAGGAGTCGTATTGGCCCCATCGTACTACGGAAGGTGAGATCATGCCAATTAAATTAGAGAGATTAAGTGTAGAACAGATAGATTTAAGATCTAATTTTTTCCAAGAACGATAATGGATCGGAATAGCATTGTCCGACCACGGTCAAAATTAGTCCGGTGTTTATTCACTCCCTGCCACACACACTAGAGGTGGTATAGTACTTTTGCAGGGTACTAAAAATACTAATTGATTGCCGCCACTGACTATAAGACTGGAACTGATTTTTTAAATTGAAAATGATTTACTTGTTGCATGAGAATGCTTAGCCCAGGGTAACTATTGAGAAGCTGGGAAAACCCTCGGTACATTTTCGTAGCATAGGTTGTATCTGTTTGCGCTGAATTACCGCTCTAATTTTTCTAGAGCAGTATGGAGTGGTGTTTTACACAAAACTTACTTTATCCTCAATGCTCTTGCTTATTTTTTCAATATGTGGTGACTGTCGCTTGATGTTCATACGACTCAGTATATGACGGGGGCCCATAGGTTATTGTAAAAGGAGTTCATTTATAATGTAATGTCTCCGTTTGTGTCCCAGGCTGGGTCTGCGTCACATAAATCTCTTGTCATCAGGAAAAAGCTTTTCATTGGGACTCGGCGATGAAAAGTGGTTCTTAATGGAGCTAAACAAGTAATTTTTCTTCCCCTTTCGCATTATTTTTCTCCAAAGGTGCGTGGCTCCACTTACTTTCGGACAGGGTAGTTTCGTTTGTAAGAGGCATCTTTTGAAATAAGTACAGTTAGAAAATATGGTGGTCCATTATTTTGGAGGTTTTAATCAAGCCAATTCGGCTTTTTTCTGAACGGCTGCACACGGGAGCTAAGCATCGCTTTATGCAGTGAATGATGAGCATTTGACTTTCTTTGATACATACTGTCCATACAAGTAGAATGAGAATCCACCATGACTATTTTACCGAGACTTCAGTAGTATTTTGAGGGATGGATATCAAACTTCGGACTTCGTTCTCTTTTATTTACGTTATCCTTCCGATTTTTGGAACACTTCTATGATGAGGAAAAACATTGATCGCTGCCGTAGATGGAGGACTCATGGCTACATGGCACTCGTACGATAAATGTATCGATAACTTCCGGAATAGAAATAATAATCTGAACCTTGCAGTGCTCTGACTAGACCATCAATAAAGTACGCGAAATGAACTGACAAAGATGTTTTTCTCCTACTAGATCAGTGGCCGTCATGTGGGCAGAATGGAGTGCTAATTTTTCAATAGTTGGCCAAATTTTCCGTTTGAAGTGCTATTTTTCGTTCTCTTCGTGGTGGCTTTCTTTGCCCCCATCGCACGCTAACGCGTGGCTTGCTCGCAATTACGATGTATCTGAATGCGACTTATCGTTGAATTCTATCGCAGTTTTCATTCGCTCACGACCATACCACAGGCCCATCCATCGGCGATTGCAGCAATCGACAAGTTAGGTGTGCATGGAAGATTGCTCTGCGGCGACTGGTTCTCAAATGGCCACCATCTCGGCTTTGTTATTTTATTATTTCAAAGTAACCCTTCTCATCTGAGCAGACTAAAGGGTGAATGATTAGAATCATCGCTCGATCCCTGTTAAATTCTCTGCTTCCCTTTTATGGACATCCACGCGAGAATTTTCACGGATGATAATATCAACTGTCTCTTTGAGGCTGTCCAATCCACCGGAGAGGTGCAAGGATGTTGAGATTAATTTGTATAATTGCCGTGCATAATCGCTTTATCATTTTTTTGTGAGATATTTTTAACAAACGGAGCTGAACATGTTAATCCATCGTGTATTAGTCATAGACCAATCGAACTTAATCGAATTCCTCAAAGTTTAAGATAGTAATGTGGGATTTGATGTATGGAAATGTGTACTCATTAATGCATTTGCGGACTTGGTTTTCCCGATAAAATTGCATTTAAATTAGTAGTTCTACGAAAATATTCAAACCACAGGGACAGACTTCTGGATACGATTATTTTGATTCCAGTGCATTCTTTTCTTTTACTGACGATTATTTCCTTCCCTTGTATCAAGCATATTCAGTACACTGCTGCGTATGTATGACAAGATGTACTCAAGTATGAGTAGTTTTTGTTTGTTGGCTGGTGTCCTAACATTCCTTACATCTCACACTCTCTTTAATTCTCGGTATATGGGGAAGATGACCTCTTTTACTGTGAGAAGAGGACCTTTCAGACAGGTTATATGGCTTGGCTTGGTTATTTTTCATGATAGCTCCCCTCCCTTATATCCTTCTGTAGAGCAACTGTTGCGACACTGGCTGTTACATCTTCGACTCTAAATTTTGACACAATATATGACACCTTTGCGTATTCATCGTGGAACTTTAAGGGCGTGATGACCCAAAACATTTCCCAAACGCCCAAGTATTCCCATCTCTAAACTAAAGGGATCGGCGATTGACTACGGAATGACCAATCAAACCATGTCGAAGAAGCCAAGGAGATGACCGGTGATTAGACCACACGGTTTTAAAACCGGTTGTCGGATAACCGTGGTTTCTTAGGCGCCCACCGGTTGGTGTTACATCCGTGTCGGAAAGTTTGCGGGTCAGTTACGTGGCCAAAAAGATTCATGAGGGATTGGTGCGGCTCTGCAGACGTTATCAGCGCACGACATCTGGTCGGCTCATTTGCATACGTTTGCCTGTTTGTCATGAGAGAGGAAGAAGGGGGTGGGGGGACGGGAGGGGAGTAGGTACACAAACGCCTCTCACCATGCCCTTCCTCCATCTTGACGTTATTCTTCCTAGAATTCTTCCAGTGTGTTCCGGGTGCCGGGGCGACGATAAAGGAGGTAAAAGGCCGCGGCGTCTCGACTTACTGCGCTTATGGTTGTATTTTTTGGTACGCTGCAAGCATGCGCTACGGTCTGTGGCAGGGGGTGAATATAAACCAGATTAATTTTGACCTGAATACTTTTACCCCTACCGCAGTTGGACAATGTTATTCTTATCCCTTATCGTTCGTGGAAAGAATGATATCTTATATCAATCTCTTCTACGCATAATCTCTCTAATTTTATTGGCATGAGCTCGCCTACCGTAGTACTACGGGGGAAATAATGTATTTTTCAAATCATTGCTAAAGGTTGATGACATGGTTATATTCTAAATTTCCCTGGAAATTTGACTGCGAAGCGAGAAATAGTTGAAGAGTGTACGCCAGGGGGTCCACAGTTTAACGTCCCATCTCGACAGACGGCCTTCACTGTGAAGTGCTCTCCACTAGGCACGTCAAGTAGGGATTGGGATACCACCGAAAAGTATGAGCCGCCACCAGGATTCGAAGGGCCCTCTGGGTGGGGAGCCAGTATATTAGCCACCGCACCATCCCGTTCCCACAACGGAAGTACATGCGAAGTATCTCCTCAGGATATTCTTCATTACTTTTTTGACCGGAGGCGCAGAATTTTTCATTGCTCGCATCTTAGCCCCTACTTCGAGTACCAAGCGTCACTTTGAATGGAGTTCGCGGTCAGTCGGTTGGGACCTAAAATCGTGGGCCCCTTGGCGCCTTTCGTTGAGAGTAGGCTTATATCGACACCGGGATTCCCTTTACCCTTCACAAATTACCTGAAATCCTACCCCTATCAAAATACCCACCTACGTGTATTCCTAATGGCGCGAATGACCTTAGCTGTCGGTCGATTCCCCTAATAACTATTACTGCTACTGGTGCGTTTCCTCAGTTGTCAACTAAAGGGACATATAATTTTGCACACGAATCTCGTGGGGCATGCATAACTCGAAAGATTGCCCATGCTGAAGCGCGAGAAAATATCCAATTTCACGCCGGAAGCGAAGGGCTTTGGAGGACATGTAGGCCCTCCGCCGCCTCGTCTTCATTACAAACTCGAATAACATAGCTCCTAGTGATAGCACCTTCGGGAAAGATGATTGGGAAAGCCGGATTTCAGGGAGAATCATGGCGTCAAGAAGTCACGTTGTTGCCGTTAGTTACAGCTGAGAAGGGCAATCTGCATCGTGCGGGTTACCTCATGAATGTAAGAAACGACCCTAGCGTCACGCGTAAAGGATTCGGAGGCATTGGTTTTTAAATAGCTTGGCGAATCGCTCGCATGGTCTGATTAGCATATTCCGTTCCCTTCAAAGATGAAGGAAAGTTTCGTCAGATGGCTTTCATTGTGTTTACGACGCTGAGCGGAGAGTTTCAATAACACTATAAAATCAGTGAAAAGAATCGTCAAAAATACGTTATTTTTCCACTCCCGTGTTTTATAGGATGACCAAAACCTCTTCCAATCGTTCATTTTCGAAAACTTCTGCCAACCAGTGGCTGCCGTTCCGATGAAATAATTTCCTCGCTACTATTCCTATATGAATAGATCGCAGAGTGCTAATTGAAGTCTGTTGCACGTGTTATTACTTTTCCGTGTTTCAAAGAAACCGGAAGTTATATTTTATTAGTCCTCTTCATTTGTATTGTAGGTCATCAGGCAGTAAATTCGGAGTTACACGAGTTCAACACGACGTAATAATGGATACGGAAATAAAAGAAACCAAATAATCAGTCCCATCGAATGAATAATTTATTCGTTCGTCGTCAATTATTATTACTATTATTTTTCGCTATCGACCCATTTTGAAAGTTATAAATTGACACAGATTATACAACGGTACAAAGATACATTGACTTGCATCTCCTAGCAACACGTAACTTGACATCCGACATTTGAATAAGCCCCTCTTCAACTCCACACACTTCCTCCCTTCATTCCATCCTAAATTCTAATGCTATTTCTACCCCTTACTCACTTGTCTGACGATTCTTCCTCCATCACAGTCTTCAAAATATTATTTCCAATCCAAATACTCTGCATCTATCTTTCCTGCCTCCTTTCGATTTCTCTCAACAGTCCCCTCTCCTCCCCACCGTACCCAGCACTTCTTCATTTCTTTTCTGTCTACTTCACCTTTTCCATCCTTCTCCACGCCCACATTTCAAAAGCCTCAAATGTACACCAATCATCCTGCTTCAATGACCATGTTTCCGCGCCGTACAAAACTACGCTCCACATCTAAGCCCTAACGCGACTCCTCTCAACATCCTTACTCAACCTGCCTGCAATCAATTTCTTCCTCCTCGTGGAAGCTTATTTGTCTAAAGCAATTCTTCTTCTTATGCCCCTAGTACTTTGGCCATTTTTCACCGCCAATGAAAGAGGATTATTGTATCTCGCGCGAGGATTATAATTTTTCCAAAGTTTCGACCATTCAAAAGTGGTTCCTAAGTTCAAGTATGGCGGGCACACCTCAAGCTTCCCAGAGGATGCGAGGTTTCCGTAACCATTGATGGTAGGATTTCTGTTTTGAATTGGGTAGGACGTTTATTTCATGAGTTAACCTATTGACAGATAATTCAAAATCACAATTGCGCTCTAGACTACGCAAATTGGTAATATGTTATGAGAATGGCATTTAGAGACTCAGGATATGGATACATACATGTATTTGATATATGTATGATATGAGGGAGTCCCGTTGATGGTTTGAATTCATTTTAAATATAATAATGTAGTGTTAATCCTGGTAGGACGTCATGCTTGGAGAGGAAGGAGTATAAAAGTTTGGCTTTCATTTTGTCAGACAGAAATGCGATGCTTTCTTCCGTAAGGTGCTTGGAAATGTTTAAGTTTGGCGCAGAGGGAATATGAATTTTTTTATTATTCCGAGGACTAGATTGGGAAGGTTGGTCGAGTCGAGTCGGGAAACAAGTGCATTGTTATCTTTATTGATGACCCAATAGAGCCGTGATCCACTTCGCTCCACCATCGTAATTGCTTTTAAGTAGGTGAGGGGAACTGAGAGTAGTCTTCGATTTTGGGACGTATAGGACCACATCTCGACATTTTCGCGCCCCGTTGTGTCAGTACGCTACAGATATATCTTTGTGGTGGAGAGCAATTGGCTGGCATGTCGAACTAGTATCTTAAAAAGTTGCACTAGCTACTTAAGAATAGCGAGAATGGGCTTAAGGTATCTGTGAGGTTTGTTTTTGGTCGTTGAATGCTGGTGATAATGCTAAAAAACTTTCCGATCGAGTCCAATAATAGGTAGTAGTATTGCAAATTTATTGCAATGGCTGGTAACCTCATATTCTCTGATTTTTTATAACTCAGAAAAGTCAAAAATTCCCTACCTTTATCCTTGTGACAATGCGAACAAAATAATTAGAGGATCTAAGTTGGGAATCACTCCCAGAGCGAAAGTTACATTATAGATTAAATCTCTTGTATGAATTGAAAGGATGCCTCTTTAGCAATGTTGTTGAAAATGAGTTATTAGCCCCGCCATATTATGCCAGGAGAGATCAAGTCAATGAAATTCAAGAGATTAAGTGCAGAAAAGAAAGGGTGAAGTCATTTTTCCCACGAATGATGAGAGATAATAATAAAATAACTTTTGGTCGACCGCGCTAGGAGGGAAAGGGTGTTTTGGGTCAAGGGGAGTCTGGTTTGTAATAATCCCCTGCCACATACCCTAGTGGTGGCTCGCAAAGTACTAAATAATACGAAATACGAAAAACCTTGAAATTGATCATGTTAGTTGAAATCTGAACGGGTAAAGATTTTTGTATTGTCACTGCCGTGAAACTTATAATTGCCCTGGAGAAAATGAGCCCCAGAGCAGTGATCGGATGTACACCTATGCAGCTTGAGCAATGGAATGAAGGAGCATAATGAATGCTTCATAACCTTGGATGGTTCATAATGTTGGGATTCCGACACTCGACGGCTTCCGACGCTCCGTGCCTGGACTATGCGGCGTAAGCCCCAAGCAAACTGCTCCCATCTCGCTCCTCTTTTGTTTAAGATCGTTACGCACGTGGGGTAATTGCCGTGGGCCTCCTCCTTTTACCCTGTTATCAACTTCAGCTCCGCGCCCCTCTCCACGAGTGCTTCCGGGGGAGAGATGAGCGAACGACCGTTCCCACATTAGGAGACAGGAGGCATGACCGCACGCTATTAACGCAGGCCGCTCTTCCCATCTATTGGCAAACATCTAATGCACACACGCCCGTGCACACACGCACACTCACACAAACTCCTTGATCCCTATTGATGGCCCAATAGCGGCATGATCCACTTCGCTCCACCATCGTAATTGAGCGCTTTGAAATGAACTTAACTTTTTTGTTTACTCCTAGGAGGAACAGTTTATCATTTTCTAGTTCATTATTTCAGTCTACTGTTCGGCGGATATGAGGTTATATGGCCAGAAACAATCGTGTCCCCTCTCCCCTGGGAAGGAGATTCGATTGAAATTTAGGTGATGCGTGACAGTGCGTTGCGCAAACTGGTCGATTCGATGCCGGTTTGATTCTGGAGTTTGAAAGATGCTTCGAATTATTCGTTGGGAAATTATGCAGTTGAAGACGGTACTGTCGCGTGATGAATGGATGTGCCGGGCGTGTTTTTATAGAACATCAATAGGAAACTAGAGCACTTCGAAGTGTTACTGGTCGTTCTCTCCCTATTGCCTACAGAGTTAGCAGGGGATTTTCGTTTTCGTCTAAACGAAAGGTTCGGGGTTCGACGTTAGTTACGAGGGACACATTGACGAGGGTCAAGTGACGAGCGACCTAAGAATGAAAGTACTACTAGGAGAATAAATATTGAAAAAGGGAATACTAGAGTTCTGCAGTCAATCAATCTTTGGATTGATACCGTAACATGGGAAGGAGCGATGTATTTACTTTTCTACATGGTGTTTATTGGCATTACTGTGTTACGCCGTCATCAGGTGTCTCAGATACCGCTTCACGGCTTTGTCTTGCCAGTTAAAAGTCCGAGGACGAGTACATTGTTCGTTACGATTTTATGGCTCGGTATAAATTCTACCAAGTAAAGGCTAAGACCATAAAGTTTATTCGGATTGAAAGACTAATACATTAATGAGGACGACTCAAATCGCTGCCAGAATGGATTTAAGAAATCGCTGCCAGAAGGGATTTAAGAAATTCTAGGTTTTAAAGTAACTGAAATTCACCTTATTTGACTTCCTCCGCGCCTTTAGACACCGAAAGGCGTTTATTATATCAGTGTATATCCAAGGAGTAAATATTTTTTTAGTTTGACATTCTGAAAACGCGTTGATATTCCGATTGCCTCTCATGCAGCGGAGGAAAATCGCCATGCTCGTATACTTGTATTTACTCTCTCTTAAGCTCTAATTCTCGTGTTATTCTTGATGTTATGTGGAGCTATAACAGAATTTCGCGTATCCTAATGATATTTCTCAACAGAATGTCGAATTTAGTCTAAATAGTACTAAAGATCTGATTTAATTCAAGTTTTTTAAAATGTAATTTTTCCATGCAATAAGATACCATTTATGTTGTTGGTACGTGGAAGAGCAAAAACCTGACTCTTTGGAGTAATAGTTCAAAATTAATTCCTCAAGTCTTTTCTCCTACACTTTCCGGTCAGGAAATCAGGGTTGGACCGGGATTACTTGTGAAATCTATGCCTACGAGTTCAACTCCTGCTTCGGACGCGAATGCTTTGTGCTGCATTCCCCATTAGATTTTAGAAGGACGAAAATATTTCCCGCCTTTATCTAGACATTTTCTTGTTAATAATTGTGTCTAATTTTTTTAAAACTTCCCGCAACAGCTCAACTTCCTATTTCTTTTTTCCATAATATTTTCTTTTCATCCTTGTCCAGTGGCTCAACCATCTTCTCTCGTATTTCCGCCGATGTCTGTTTAGCTAATTTTTTTCTCTCCGGTGTCTGTAATCCATTGCCTGTCTTGGTTCAAAATATTCTACGCAGGCGCATTCTAATCCGGATATTGAGAAACTTACCAAATCAAGCCTTAGCTCTATACAGGATCATCTCAATTCAAGCTGCATCACACTGATTCTGTCACACCCAGTTAAATAAATAAATAAATATATATGCAATAAATATGTATATAAATATAAATGTATATATATATAATTTTATGTGTTTATATATATATATATATATATATATATATATATATATATATATATATATATATATATATATATATATATATATATATATATATATACATTCAAACACGAAATCCCGCCAAACGGCGAATAAATACTCATTTATATACAAACAGATATAAGGAAAAGGGATAGGAACACACATAAAGGACGAACACAATAAAGGTGGGGAAGGCGGAATCGAACGGATCACAAGAGTAAAAATATTTTTTTGACCGGATCCCGGTCAAGGAAATATTTTTACTCTTGTGATCCGTTCGATTCCGCCTTCCCCACCTATATTGTGTTCGTCCTTAATGTGTGTTCCTATCCCTTTTCCTTATATCTGTTTCTATATAAATGAGTATATATATGTATGTATATATATAATTTTATATGTTTATATATATAAACCATAAACACAGTAATAAACCCGTAGGTCGGTTTAGTAGGTGATGGTAGAGTTCACCCAGCACTTATTTAATGTCTCTATATATATATATGCACCCTGTTTAGTTGCCACTTGCCCTTTCTCTGGCATAAGTCCGCGGTAGCCGTTCGAGAATCGTCGATGATGTCATTTTCGTTCAATTAGTGCTTCTGCTGCGAGTGAAATTTAAGTGAAGAATAAATTATGAATATTGTATAATATACAGTGGTTTTACGAGCCTATAAATATGCAGTGTCTTCTGTATTGCAATTTAAATGAATCACAGTGAGTGAACACAGTGTATAATAAGTTAACGCTTTCGCCCATTCTAATTTATGACCTCCAAAATCCGATTCACTGTTCTGAACTAATTTTGAGACTCTCATTCCTACTACCCTCCCTGAAACGCATTATCAATTGCGGCATTTAATGGAAATCGCAACTCGGAGTCTGGTTCTGAAAAATTCCCGCAGCCCGGAGAGGTGGCGCCAGGGGGTTAAGTTTCCGCGGTCGTGGCGCCAGGGCGGCCGAAGCCGGCGAGCCTCGCATCCGGATTGATCCAGTTCGGTGGGAACCGGTTCCGATGGGTGTTTATTTTTTATTACGCTCTCCTCGAATCCCCCCACATGGCCTGTGTCATCAAACTCTCTGGGCCTCCGGAGGAAATTGGCGAATTGCGAAGACCTGCAAGATTATTACGGGGATGTTTGTTTTTTTTTCACTGGTCTCTAATCGCCTATCTCTCTCTCTCCTTGCGTGACGATGATTCTTAACAAAGGCTCTGTTCGCTCCAAGATGTCGGGGACCTAGCGCTCTTGATAACTGTTAGGCGAGAATGGAGTGACCTCCAAGCTTATAGATGCATTGTTTAGGTGCCCACTCTCTTCCATTTTCCATTCCCTTTCGTTGATGGTTCGGACGCAGACGGAACTAAGAGGAAAATACTCTTCCCCATGCAAAAAGACCATTGAAACATCTGCGTAAACTTTTATTCTCCGAAATGAATGCATCTAAAAATGCTTTATTAATCATCGGCGCGCGTTCTTTATTACTTACGACAAATTTAACTCTGATAGGTAGATCGTTTCTTTGTATCGAAAATTGTTTTGGGAAGACCTGCCTCTCCCTCTGGTTGGTAGGAAACCAAGCTGTAATTAGCTGATCGTCCGTAAAAATGGAACCATCTGCCTATGTCTACATGTCATCTTCTGTGTTTTTGCAGATATTCTGTCACCCTCTTCTTCGCGGATTTCTCCCCGCACTGCCATTTTTCTGCTACAATTGCGATAGAGCAGAGCACCTACCACGCTATTTAATGTGATTCATCACCATCATCCCCTTACTATTGCAGGGAAAATTATTTTTCTCATGAAATCAATGGACATAATCTATTTAAAAAACACAGGCATACAGCCAATCTCGTATATTTCAATTGAAATGGTAACGTAGTTAACAATATGTACAAGATAGAGGTACCTCGATCCCTACTTGAAGTGCTTTGTGGAGGGCACTTTGAGTGAGTACGCCGTCTGTCGGATGGGACGTTAAGCTGCGGACCCCTTGGCGCCTTTCGTTAAGAGAAGGCTAATGCCGAGCCGGGTTTCTCTCCACCCTTCATCCTTTCCTGTCCATTCCCTATGGCGCAAATGACCTCAGCAGTCGGTCGACTCAACTAAATACTACTACTACCCACACATATTTAAGCAGTGGTGGAGGAAAACACACCTTAGCGGGATTCGAACCTCATGATTTCAGGATTAGCGGGCAAAGAACTTTACCCTATCTCCAACGAGACAGGCGAAGCATTATAGATTTTATTAATTACCCAATCTCTGTAACCATAAATTTATAACCGGACTATTTTGACCCAAAATACCCCCCTCCCCCCCAAACGGTCGGTTCTCTTATCGTTTGTGGGCAAAATGACATCTTAAATATATCTTTTCTACACTTAATCTCTCTAATTTTACTGACATGATCTCTCCTGACGTAGTATGATGGGGGTAATAATACATTGTCAACATCAATGCTAAAGAGACGTCCTTCCAATTTATGCAAGAGATTTAATCTGTAATTTAACCTTCGCTCCGGGAGTAATTCCCAACCTAGCTCCTCTAATAATTTTGATATGCTGCTCAGGTTATCATAGCAACGTTTAAGAAATCTGCCTCTTCTAATTTGCACGCGATATAATTCGGCTCAACGTTAAACTTTTATTTTTCAAATCGTCTTTCATGTGCACTCAATATTCTTCACCAATCAATTAGTCTTCCTGTCCTAATGCCCCCTTCAACTTTATCTTCCGTGACGTTCCTGATGGATGAATTGACAATGAAGTCATGTGGGCATGAAATAACCACACTATCATAAAGGAACTTGTTTCTTTCCTTTTCAAACAAGGTTTTATATTTTCGGGAAACGAATTTTACGAAGAGAAGCAATTGAAAACTTCAAGAAATACGGAAGGTCAACAAAAAATGTTTACTCATTTATGAGATCCGCGTATTTTATAAAGTTTAAATCATATTGTTGGCGAAACCATTAATTGCATTCTTACGAAGCGGATTCATTCGAATCCAATTGCGCGATGTGCTAAAGCTTATCATCTTTAGGCATTACGATATGAAAATGGATTGAAAGCGCCATCTCAGCATTTATTACTTTATGAGGCAGTGCATTTATTCTTTTGTAAAGCACTCAACAGGCGCTACGCGAAAATTCACGCTTCTTGGCTCTAGCACCTAATTCCATTCAAGAGCATAACTCCATTTAGATTACATATGTCACTCTCCCTCCATTATTTCTAGGTGCCTCGGAACGTTTGTATGCAGCGGAAGTAAGTGTAAAGGTTTCGGAGTACAATAAGACCAGCCCTTTCCACAAAAGCCAGACCCTTCAGCAGGGTCAGCAGGGTCAGCAGTAAGAGCCCTCGAGGTTTCAGAACTGACGTGATATAATGAAATAAGATCACACGACCTAACTTCGTTTAAAGGAGACTTTAATTATTACGATTAGATTTGATCAACCGAAATTACTATCATTATCTTTTTATACGTAGAGTGAATGTTTTGTTGCTTTTGGGAACAGTGGAAATTTATCTCTTAACTATTTCCCAAATCAAGTAGTTGACTATTGAAGTCAAACATTTTGATTAACTTCAAGTTACAAATTGAATTTTGATAAGACTCAATTTTTTGCGGGAGGTTTAATAATAAAAAAGCGTTTAATGAGCATAAAAATTTGAATGGGAGAAAAGTATGAGTGACGCCTTATTTTTCCTTGTATAAGTTGCCGCTCGTATGATCCCATTTCTTTACTGTAAGCAAAATTAAAAAGAAAGATGTTGAAAATGCTTCTAACATAGAAATAAATTGATTTATTCAAATATACCTTCGAACGCGACAATTTCAGTGACGACAAAAATGTATACATAGACTCAGAGATTCGAGAGATTCGAACCCCGGCCCTCTGGTCAGCAGTCCATCGCTTTACCCCAGGACTACCGGATGTATAAAACGCATTTTGATATGTACACACACATTATATATATATATATATATATATATGTCTGTATATATATATATATATATATTATATATATAATATTATATATATATTATATACATATAACAGAATAGAATATCTGAAGCAGAATCTCTTGTGCTTTCGCATTTGTCGTAAAAGCGGTCGTCAGAAGTGGCCGCAATCCTACTCCCCACGAACGCTGAGTTTGCCGGCCTCCCTCGTTCCGTCCCGAATCAGGATCAGACTGATGTGAGGATAGCTGACAGCTGTTTACATCCGAAGACCCTCCGTCATCGTTTCGAATCGAAAACTGCCGAGGCAACAGTCGCTATGACGAAGATAAGATTGACGCTTTATGCTGCATTGGCGTTGTGGGAGCGATTATTACTAAAGTTTTGCAGGCCGGAGTCTTTATCATAAGAGCGTGCCAGGTGGGGAGTCTGGTCGATCCTATGAGTGTACAGTCACCCTATTTGCTCGGTTAACATGCTACCGTTAATGCTGTACTCTGACAATGAGTTCGATTTTAAACTGTCATCACCCTTATTCAATCCATGCCCTCCGTCCCAATATGATTATTATAACTGTTTCAGTTGTAATTTCTGACAAATATTTGATATTCCCTGAACTCTCTCATCCAGTTGTTTGTTCATTGCAGAAATCTCACTAAGCATAGATGTAGAATAGAGGTAATGGTTTTCCCATGCGCCATTTACTCCAGCCTCCGATGTAAGGATAGTCTGTAATTGCCAACAAAATTACTGGAAGAATGCATGCTGTAATTAAAAATTTCGCTATAGAAAAATATCAAGGCGAGTTCTAAAGGCTTTTGAATGCCATAATATCTCAGCTCATAAATGAGTGGACAAAAGTTCGCTTAATTAGTTGCATCGAACACAGCTTAGACCAGTATTGCCCTCCCAAGATTAGTCAATATGTTTATGGAATGGTTGACCAAATAATTCGTTGTCTCAGGCGTGACTTCATGGAATCGACTTAACATAATGAAAGGAGAAACTTTGTAATTCCACATAGATTTATTCGACGGACCGTCTTTGCCGTTAATTCGTTTAAGTCCGTCGAATAAATCTATGTGGAATTACAAAGTTTCTCCTTTCATTAGGTTGACCAAATATTTGGTTTTTATTTTGAAAGGATTTATGTCTCTGTTCGTTCTTCAGTGTCTAGGCGAAGCAAAAGTTTTTACGGAGTGGGATCTCAAATTAGCTTTATTGGATACTTAAGCTTAGTCTTCTCATTCTTGAAGTGAAGTCAATTGCTAAAGTGGAATGCGTTGTCATTGAAGTGGTAAATGATCGTGCATTTTCAACAAAATACAATTGTGCGGTATCGTTTTTATTCTAAAAATAAAAATTCTATCCATAAAAATTCTTACGTTCATGTAAAATTTTGTGGTGATTAGCCTAATGTTTAAATATCATTCATTCTTTCGATCTAATAGGCTTTTGGAGTAAATAAGATAGTTTTGAATTATGAAAAGAGTCACAAAATCAAATGTTGAATTCCACCACGTTAACAAAGTAGAGTTTATGTGGTTCAAAACTAAATTTCTCGTCTATTTTCCGCGAGTCGTTTCCACTAGCATGTGGGTCGTTGTGCTCACTGTCGTGGCATTGTCGTGATGTGTAGGCATACGGACACGCAAATGTTAGGCAATGAAAATTATATGGTGCTATAAAAAGAAAACAAAACTTTTTTCATCTGTCGCCCAAGGACACGGAAGTAATACTCATTAGAATTTGGGTGATATTGTGAGTGATATTCATTAAAATTTGGTGTTTATAATTGTGTCCATTTTTATCATTGTCAATAGTCCGATGTAAAGGCAAAAAAGTGCTCTTTTCGGACTAATGCTAAATAAATAAACGCTGAAAGAAGCAAAATCGTTCTATATCTTCGTATATTTTACCTAATCCAGTTGTAAAACATACACAACTTTATGAGAAAGATTAATTTCTGGCATGAATGCTTGTAAAAGTCAATTCTCTAAAAAAAATCTCTCATTTTGAAACGAGTTGTTAAGTTATTACCTGTTACAGCCGTGCTGTAAGTTAACTGGTAATAGCAATGTATACTCAGCCTTGTAATGTGTCTATATTAAGCTGAAAATTTGGACAAAAACAATTGGACGGTTCCTAAGTTTTTTATCCGTTAATTAAATTTGTAATACTACAGGTTTATACATGCTAATTGTCTTCGTCTTGAGTTCGGGCTTACTTGTTTTCAAGAAAAAAGCTGCTATTAATTTAATTGTCATGTATAGATATGTATATATTTTTCTGACGATATTTAATTATAAATTTTCATACCGATCATGACGCTGTATTTATTCAATTAATTAGGAAACTTTTTCTAAAAGACCTATATCCTAAAACGTTTTGTGCTAATTAACGGATTTAGCTAATACGTATCCGACTACATAGGGATGTGGGTGAACCGAAAGCAAAAAAGTTGCCAGGAACATTATTCCAGAGTGTCATTTCGCATTATCATGGATTTCAAGTTAACCGTCCTACCAGCAAACTGCGGTACCGAGAATTGTTCCATGAAACTTAATGGCTTTTAAATAACACAGCTCTTTACACTTGGGCTCTCATATTTTAAGTCGTTATCTTTTCAGTCTGTAGTTCCAACACCTTCTGCCATACATCCTTGTGGCTGTTTTCAAGGTCGTTATGTCCAATAATGATAGTTGAATTGGTACATCAAACAGTGTTTAATTTTCCTTTGCAGTAGGTTTTATTTGAAAATCAAGTAGTAGATACTAACTCTGCTGCCTTGTTTGTGGCTGACAGTGTGTCTGCCCTCGATTCAAACGACATGCATTATTAAAGTCACTACTGGGGCATCCAGACTGCAGTAGCACGAAGGAAATCGGGATAAAATCGGTCATAGCATTATTGATGGGTCATTTGAGGATCATACACTCGCCTTCGATATGCTGACCTTCAAATTGACCGCTCTTATCTTTCTGGAGAAAATTTTCAATGTTCTCAAGTGATCATCTTTATTGAAACCAATGCCAAAACTTAAATTAGAAAATAAATCGTTGCGTGCATGCTCAAGGTCATAATGCTTTCAAAAATGACGTTCAAAGGTGAGAGTATGACTCCTATTCAGATTTTTTTCGATAAAATTTGAATTTATATTGACATTCTAAGGGTTATGGCGTATTAATTTTCTAATCTAATGACACAGGGAGTCTTTTACTTCAAAGAAAAATTTTGCCTACCTAACCGCGTGATACGTTCAAATTCCTCCGAAAATTTATCTACTTCATCTTCATCCATGTTTATACAGTCCTCTCGCTCCTCACTCTCACCAGAGTGCAGATTTTGCTCCCTTTCGATCACGTGCCCTCTTTCTCCTATGTGCCTGCCGATCTGCATTTTTTTGATCCCTCTACGGCTGTCACAGATTGATTTCCTCGTTTCGCGAACTCCACCGGGAGCCGAAACGGTGGAAGAGTCAGCCTGGTACACGACGGGCTGGCCGTCCGAACTTGCGGTCATCGACATGAGAGCTCTCCGGCAGTAGGAGTGAACGTTCGGGTCTCCAGCCGGGAGACCCGTCCTTCGGAGGTAGTAGGGCTCGGGCGAGAAGGGATCCGCGTCCTGCGAGGGGCGACGGTGGAGGGAAGGGGCTCCGGATGAGGGGCCCAGCCTCGGCCCCAGGTCCTCGTCCGCTGAATTGACACTCCAGGGGTTGAAGTTTGACATGTCACCGAGCATATTCTCCATTATATCGCACATCAGCTGCCGCATGTGGTTCACGGCTGATCTCTGCGCGCGGAACGGGTCATCGTCGACCTGCGGGCAAAAGTCATGAGACGTCCGTGGTACGTCATTGAATAACGCGAGTGCCCTCGCCAAAAAATAAATTGGCGATATTTATGCGAATGCGTAATTACTGGTTTTCAGGATGAAAAGATTTTTACCAGTAGTAGATCCAAATATTCTGTGAGGGGATGAATGCACTTATTGAATATTTTAGGCATTATAAAAATAAAAAATGTATATTACTTATAGGCCTGACTACTTTGGAATACCTATTCATCCCGACCGTGAAATTATCCACAATAAGTTACGTTTTGGTCTCTAAATCAATGCGATTGCTAAATTTGAACATGCTATTCAGCTTTCTTCGCCAAAATTTTATGACGCTGTTTTTGTTCATACTGGAAAACCGGAATCAGATACAGAAAACCCATTGAGGTTTTCTATATCCGGTTCCGATTTTGATATTGATGATATTCAAGGTGCCTATGTTGAATATGTCGTAAAGTTATAATCTTTCCTGTAAACGCCATACTCATGCATAACTCACACGATACATCATTATGGATATTCACGATCAAGACATATACTACCGAATTTATTTTGTTTTGGGAAATAACCCCTCCAAATTCTGTTCACCAGGAATACAGTGAAAGAAATAATCGGGCGTTGACAGTTTTGCAACTATATCTATGTACTTACATTTAAGGCGGTAGGCTTTCTTTCGTCGCTCGACATTATCCAAAAGGTCCGACTCAAACAGTCATCCTGGCAACGGTAAAAATGGAGGAACGATACTGCGATATCGTAAACATTTTCGTTGTCTTTCCCAGTTTCTTCATGCTTTTCCATTCTACCTTGCGAGAAATGGATTGCATCGAGAATGGGTACGATATTGGAGGAGAGGAACGAGGGGGGATCTTTATGTAAACTCTCAGACCAGAATTGATTGCCGTTTCATCATTATTTTTTGCCGTTCAGAAAATGAGTCATCGCCAATAGGAGCACGGGGAAAGGAGGGAAATCTATGGATGATCATTTTGTCTGTAATCAAATTCCATTTTTATTACTATTTTGTTTTGTGCGTTCGTTGAAATTGGTGTCAACATGTGTGTTCGGGAAATTGGGTCAAATCGCCGAGTGTGATCGAGTGAGTTAGCCCGATTCCGCTGACCCCTAAACCTGTAAGGGCGCCACCCTCCTCCTCTTTGCATTCGGAATACTTGAACGGTTTCCATGTCGCGCGACGGCCGTGACACAATGCCCGTAAGATGCATCTTATATAAACTCGCAGACATATTGACTACTTGTCCCTTTCCCTCCTTTCGCCTCGGAAATCAAGTTAAATATTTCATCTCTCTCATCTCGATTCCCTTCCCCCAATAAGCCATCCACCTAACATAATATGGGTAAATGGTCTAACGAGGGAGACCAAGGTACAGATAAATCGATCCAAAAACGTTGATAGACTGATGATACATCAGGGTCCCGTTTCTAAACACTACACTTGAATTTGTAAGAACTTTAAGAACATCTTTAAGCGTTAAATCAAACTTCCCACAACAATCGCAGCCCGTGAAATTCAGGGCACCGGCAAATGTTTTAATATGTTGCTTGTCATTGAATCCTAAAAAGGACGTGGCAGTTCCGTGGGTGGTGCGCTGGGCTGGGCTCGAGTTCGATTCCCGGGGACACCGCTGAGTATCCTCAACTTTTTCCCAGCTGTGTGATTTTTTCGGGTACCATAGCTTCTGGCAAATCATAGACGGCACATGGAAAGGTACTAGGTGAGCTTTACCCTCACCTTTCAAACCGACCTTCGGGTTGTAATAAATGCGGTTGTTGTTATTAAATAGCTCTGTATGGGCTATCTACAAATACATTTTCATTGATTTGCGTCATGTCCAGAACATCTTATCCTTTCGTTTGGCATTCTAAGTTCTGTGAAGGGTCCACGACTCCTGCAAGTGCAACACCCTCGGAAGAACATTTTGCTTTTATCTTATTAACGATGACTGCTGAGGATGCTCTACGAAAGTCAACATGTCCCGGAAATGACGTTAGGAATGAAGGAAGGTTTGAGTAGCGATTTTCTTGTACACAACTGGCCTCTACGCAGGCTTACAATGAAGGGCGGCGGTAGATATACGGATTGAAATACTTATTGTGTTGAAATCCAGTTCGTCTACAAGTCATCAAAATGAAACCATCATCCTCATTAGATAAGAATGAGAACCGATCCTTAGATCACTTGAAACAAATAACGCACAGGAACACGCAAAGAAAATGAAATGACGTAAAATGTTTTGGATATCTGAATATAAAAGAGGAACAGGTCGGGGGATATAGCTTGTGTACTAGCCGCCCGTTTCGAGGTTTCGGGTTTGAATCCCTACTCTGACGGATTCTTCAGTGGTATTCTGGTTCGTAGTTCGGTGCCACGTCATGAGGAGTTTTATTTCGTTGTGTGTGTTCTGTCGAATGGGAGGTTTAGTTGTGGACCTCATGGCGCCTTCCGTTAAGCGTAGTCGGATGCCGACGACGGTTTTCTCTCCAGCCTCTTTCGCTCCTTTGAAATCCTACGGACCACCAAATCACACACTCATCAGCACTAAAATATCTTCAGTTATAGTCACTCCCCCAAAAATCTAATGGCATTCATTCCAAGAGTTAAGACCAAAACTTAAAGCAAAAATTATCTGAATTGCATTTAGGTATGTAGTAAACATTATGGTGACACGGGATAAATTGAACTACTAAAGTACTAGTTAAAGTGCTAATATTTTTTAATTTTCGTAACACCAAGTTAGTTGTATAATTACTAAATTATTTTGTCTGCGTAAAAATCAATAGTATACTAACTCTTGTCTCTTAATTCAAAAGTTTGACAACTAATTCCTTAATTAAGGACTAGCTATTTTGATGAATTAATCTAAATGCATGAAATTTTTTCCAATACCAGATTTGAATGAGACAGGCTTAATGCTCAACTGCACTAACTAATAATTTAAACATTCAGAAGTAAGTATACCCATGAATAAATATTAATTAGAATTACATTTAATGAGTTAATATGAAGCAATCCTTAGAAGTTATGGTCACCCCAGATATGCTAAATAGGATAGACAATGGTGGAATGGATATCGCACTAGTGTCAATGAGGCAAAAAGTTGTGGATTCACGGAGATGCTTTTGGCTCAATTTATAGCGTGTCCGGTGTGAAACCCAGGGCATCCAAACTTAAGAAAGTGCCGTTACTTGCGGCCGTGACTGCCATGTAAAACGATACTCTTTCCGCCGTCCAATGTTTGTCATATAAATGGCCAACGTAGTCGGCGGCCGGATGAGCAGTTAATGAGGCGGGTCCAAGTTTAGCCAAGCCCACGAGGGATGCCTAAGTCACGGCTGGGAATGAATAAGTTCCGTTGCAGAAATAGTGCATTCATTCACGCGGAGAAACCAATTATAATTAGCATGCATCGTTTACAAACGTTTTGTAACAATAGTGACACCAAACGTGCGGAAATTTTTGATCAGAGTTCCCCTAGGTGATGCAACTAAAGTGCAGTTAGGTTCACCATGGAGCAATTATCCACACATTTTTTTCTCTTGTCTTTGTGTTTATGAAACGCGACATGGACTTTTATATTTGTTTGTATATGAGATAGATTTAAATTTAGGTTGGGAGGTCGTCACGCTGCATGCCTCAGACACTCTTCGTTAAAGGAGAGAAAGGCGATCTAAAATGGCTCCCTCTCCCGATCATAATAATCGGAAATCCGTAGTCGGAGTCATCATTTGAGTATTCGAATATTCTGGACCACTTTCTTTGGATCCTCCTAAAAATTTAATCATTACAAGATTGATAATTACCCAGATGATGTCCTTGATGGTAATTTCGAAATTGGAAACTCAAGTGAACCTTGATGGGTTTGAAACCATCTTTAACGGCTTCTCTTTTACCAGCACCTGTTGGTGACAATCTGCCAACCCTTTTGCGTGAAAGGTTCAAGTATTTTCCTGTTTCAAATATTATTTCTTTGATAGGTTTTGAAAGTGATGTGAAATCACTCAGTTGATACTGAGTAAGGAAAGCTTTCGCGACTCCCCTTTACCGTTAAGGATCAATTAAACACATTTATGCGACAAGCAGGCGTGACTGAAAGCGATGCTATGAATGAAATGCTTGGGAGACCATTAAAGAGAGCTATTTTACGACGGAATTAAGGTGCACACGTCCACGTCTCTGATTTCACGCCTCTGAACTTCTTGTTGGTACAAGGACATCACTCACGAGAAAAAAACTGAATTAAGCAAGATTGAGACCAGGATAAAGCCAACGAGGCTGATGAATCTTTACATTAACTTGAAATATGAACGAATAATAACAATTAAAATTCAATTAGCGTTATTTCAGGGATGGGTACCTTAGGTACCTGTATTAGAGCCACGAAATGCATGACATTTTGTTTTCTGGGTGGAAATAAAAGGCACTTCTGGCAAGGCTCTGCTTAGATAAGTGTTCACCAAAGAATTGTTATTATAACCAAAGAGTTATTTTTGGCAAATATTTTGTTTCGTGATAATTTTGTCGTTTTTCTAAAATTCATGGATATTTCGCGCTCATTTTTCTTCATGACCTTCAATTGTTAATCGCAACGGCAGATCCTTAGGGAGTGTGGGTCTTGCTGATGATCATTGCTCGATGAGTCGTTTATTTAATCTGTTTATTATCGTGGAAATTATTCCGGAGGTGGAAAATAATCGCATAAACCTTGGGGTACTATGTAGAGAATAAATACATAGAAAATAGTGTGCTGGCTAGTCTGAAGATCTCCTCAGAGAGGATTCTATTCAACCGTTGTATGAAGTCTGTGTCAGCTGTGTTTTACATTTAGTGGTGTGAGGTCAAAAATCACTGAATGTTCCTTTATCCGGCAAGTGTTAGCGATGTAGGACTCTTCAGCTTACGACTCTACGTATTAGGGCGGCTGTGCTCGTTCAATCCGATTTAAATGTGTTCAAGGAACGGATGAAGTTCGTGAAATGAGGAATACGAGACGCGTTCTAGTTTTACGATATCCTATTTTTTCTAACAAAATGCTAATACCGGTTTAGTCGAAATTTCTGTTACTTCTCATCATGATCTTCCTTTAGAAGAAAAATCATTTTTCACAACGTCGGCGCCATGATTCAAATGCCTTCGAGAATGCTTTTGTAGGGATTCCCTTTGGCCCACTGGAAAAACCGGCTTGATCGTTGCCGTGGCCTCATGGGTTCGGTCTCCCTTGAATTGTGACGTCCACGACGCAAATCCGTAACAATCATCACCACATGTATCTCACTCAATTGACAGTGAATTTTAATAGGTTTTAAACCACGCAAGTAGAGAAAACGGATGATTACACACTCTTTTGGAAAACTAAAGGACGCCGTTTTGTGTATTGCAAACACCTCTAGCGGCAGCTATACGAACGCTGTGCTAGTACATCCATCAATGGATTGTACGGTTAAAATATTCCCACGCACATTAAGCTCTACTGTATCTATTTCTTTACTCCCAGTCTAGTGAAATAAATTGGTTGACTTTAGGAATTTCATTCCTCAACCAGAATATAAAAAGTACTGCTTTAGGATTATCTGCGAAAGATGACGTCGTTGAACAAATTGCAAAATGTCCGTAAATTTTTCATGTCCAGTAAAATACCCGTAATGGATCTTGCAGTACCTCAGCATCATCAAGTTTCCTGCCATCCCTTATACTACCAGATGGTCTCGTAAGCGTGGGTGTGTGTGAATATTTTTGCCTGCCTACTTTACTTACGTAGGCGCAGCGACACGAGAGATATATCCATAACGCTCCAGAACTGCCATCTCTCAGTGGCCAGGATTTCAAGATCTGGGGAATGGGATGGGTGCGGTTGGGGGGGGGGGTTACGGGGGTACTACACGGAGTTGACGGGAAGAAGTTAGACGGGAGATGGGTCTGCGCCACGGGGCCGTCCAGCCGGGAGTGGCCATGTAGTCTACGACCCACCCCGTCCTCATTATACGCGCGAGTGAATAATATATCGCCGAACCGAACTCCCTTGAGACCCAATGGTGAAATTAATAAAGTGGAAAAAAAATGATTTTTTAAGCAGTAGAATTAGTCAGCCGGTCAAAGGTAGGTATTTTTGTGGACCTTGGGAGTAATTCAGTCGAACTTGGGATGGAAAAAGTTCGACCGGCATCAAGTGAAGGATAAATCAAAAGCTACATTGCAGTTAAGAAGAGGAGGTAAATATTATTTCTTGAAGAACCTGAGGTTGCGAACTAGGAACCAATTGCCCAAAACCCTCTTATTGAGCAAGGCATTATACAGAACAGAGATATGGAACAGGAGAATCGGATCTAAGATAAATCGGACCGAAGATAAAAGATAAGAATAGGAAAGGGTAATATGGAGAACTCCAGATCAAAGAAGAACTGGATCGATTGGACGCACCTCAAGATACAATGAATTAGTTAGAAACAAAGTAGAAGGGAGAATGAAAGGGAGGTTCCGTGAGGAAGACCAAGAGGCAAGTACATGTTACGAATTAAGAAGGAAGGAAAGCCATCAAGAGATGAGGGAATTAACACTGAATAGGGAAGAAGGGAGGCTTTAAGCTTTAAATACATCTTTGTATTGAAATACTAATAAAGATGATCGTTGAACTGCTTCATGAGTGTGCAGTTTAGGGCATTAAGTCAATCGCATTTATATATATATATATATATATATATATATATATATATATATATATATATATATATATATATAAATGTAGATATATCATTTCAGGGAATGATAAATTGAAGATGTTTACTAAAGAATAAGTATATACAGGTAGTACCAAAGATTTCATTTTTTTGGGTTGTCAGCATTGTATTGTAATGACAAATGAAGTGAGGAGAAGACTATTTTTTTAGGCGCCAGTGCCTGAGTTAGCCTTTTTTAAGGGTTCTCAGATGTCGATTATGGGTCAGCTTGAGTGCCCTGCCATTTTCTAACGGCCTTAATGTAGCGCCAGTGGATTCAGGGACTCTTTCTTCCTCGTACCATTTGTGATCACAACAAATACAAAGCTAAACAAGGAAAAAACTACTGTTCATAGCTAGGTTCATCACCTATTAACTACTAGGCTTGAACGCATACATAGTTAACTGCTAAAGGCTGGTTACCCAGCAAACCCTGCCACGCTGATTTAAAATACTGATGGTGATGAGGGCGGGCGCACAGCTACGTCTCTGTCGCATATCAGCTGTGCGATATGCTGACAGTATGTCGTTATTTTCGTCATACTAACCAGATCGACATTCAAAATTTTGAGAATGTGATGCACTGATGGTCAATAATTCTGGCCGATGTAACTTTTTGGACGATATAGTCGATATGTATGATATTTACGATATAGTACATCATGGAGTATAGGCCGGATATGGGTGATATTTAGGGAATATGCTATTCCGGCAATTTGAATGATATTCTACATTTACGTACGTATAGAAGAGGGTAAGATGCCAATTTTTCATTGACGACGGAGACGTTACACCTTTATTACACGTACATAAGCATTCCAGGGTATATGTTTCCCGGATGATATGGATGATATTGACAATACGATGAGTTCTCTATGCGATGTGGCTGAAATTGACCAAGTGGACGATATTGTCGATACGCTCGATATTAGATGATATACTCGATATCACCCGATATATGCGATATTACTCGACGTATGCGGTAATACTAGATGTGCATGGTGCACTCATTAATTACTGCCACTACAAAATATATTCAGACACGTTATTTTCTTTGTAACGACTTCGGATGAAGATGTAAGACGAATAACGCACAGATCTTCAGCATTTCTGCCTATTCCTTCTGCCAGAAGGGGAAACGCGTGTCATCTGGCGTCTCGGTCCGCCCCTTGTCCCATTGTGGCTGTCTTCCGCTCTCCCCCACACACACACACGCACTCCATCTATCTTTCCCCTCCTTAAGCCCCCCACTCTCTCCCCTTCAGGCACCCCTCACCCGGGGTCCCCCTCGCGACAATAGTGCAGCAGAGCCCGGGGTCTCGGCGGCGGCGTGAAAAGAAGTCAGAGGGGGGGGGTAGACGTCGTCGACGCGACGCCTGCATCTCCACCCTCTCTTCCCCCCTAACACCCCCCTTCCCTCCCCCAGGGGTGGAAATAGAAGGGGAACAACAAGAGTTTTACGGTGCGGGGACGTGCCTAAAAATACTACGCACGGGGAAAAAAATAACGCAGAGGAGTACGTGCGTGAGGGGGATGAGGAGGGGTGTGCCGGGGCGTGCCCGAGCCGGGGATACCCGGGGGGAGCGGGACGGGAAGGAGGGGTCCTCCAGCGTAGGCTAAGCACGCACGTGGAGGCCTCCTCGCCCTGCTCCATTTCTTTCCGTCACCCACTCACGGCCACCACCTCCTCCTCCACCGAACCTTCTCTTCGCCGTCACCCAGAAGCCACACACGGCCGCTCCTCCTCCTCGTCCCTCCACCATACTCCACACGCGCACACCTCCACGCACGCCCCCTCCGCATTCACAGACACTCATCGCTTCGCAATGTGCAACCCCTCGCCTCTCCCCCTCGCCCCTCGAGAATCTACCCTCTCCGCGCGCGACGCGGGACGGGAAAAATATACCGGCGGCACTACCGGGCGCTATTTATAATTGACTCCGATACTACGGACCGCTACTTGGAATCGCTACTGTTGAAGTTTCTCCGATCACCGATACCCTAGCAGGCACCAACATCTCACGTTCTTAAATGCGCCTATTGTTGAAATAACTGAGTGATACTGTAAGTTCCATTGGTAATTCGAGATGCGAGGCACTTGCTTGACACTCGTATCTTGAAATGAACAACTTCTGGTTGTTATTGTTCATTTAATTTTAGTTGAAACCAATTTGAGAGGTTCATTGAAATATGACCGCCGTTGCAACTTTTACATGACATTACCCAGAGGAAATCTATGCATCTTAATAGTGTCTAGATATAGATAAAGTGAGAGAGGCAAAGGATAATAATTCACTGATACACTGTTGGAATAACTCTAATCTCGCATTAAGTTGAATAAAAATTCGCGCTGGGAATACGTGCTATAATATGCAGCAGAATTTGGTGGAATTGATTAATTGAAAGTGAAATACGTTGTAATTTTCCAGGCAACTTTTCTTTGGGAAGTTTTCATGTATTTGGGTCAAATTCACGGGCTAACTGCAAAGAACACTGAGGAATACAAGGAAACACGTCCGTAGATGCGTCCATCTGCGTAAGAATTTGTTTTTATCAGCCGAATTCGAGATCATTTCAGGGGGAAGCATTAGACCCTTTGAATGACCAGTCGCCTTTTTTCATTTGTGGAGTAGTGTGCTTTACCCCTTCGCGACAACTTTCACACGCACGCAAATGATTTCGTAGGCTTAAATTGCGATGCAAAATTTTCTTACAACTTGCTGTTTCACGGTCCCTTAGCAATTATACATTTTCTGGTCTCATCGTCTCGCGGCTCATCTTGTCACTAGGGAGAACGTCTTCATGCGGAAGAGTAATCGAGGTTTGGAATGAAGAATCTCGTCTTTCATAGTCGTAGGCGGCCATTACCGCCATCACAATTAGTTAGCAATCCCAAGACTGGTTTCGTGTATCTCTTCCCTCCCTCCCAATTCCCTAGCCTCTTGATTCATCCGTCATTCTTAATTTCTTGTCATGGGCTTTCCTGTTGTTTCCCTCGCTTATTTCCATTTTGGTCCTTCCGCGCGTACTCAACGCGCCTATTCATTCGGTCCATTCTTCTAATATGTTCCTCAGTAAATCGCTTTAGTGTCATGTCTTAAAAAATTGGAAATAAAAGAATCGGAGTGAAATAGAGTTTAGGGGTATATGTGAAAAGAAATCATTCTTTGAATTGATAGCCTCCGACGTTGAGCTCCATTTAAAAATAATAGAAATTAAAACGGTTCGGGAAATCTAATTGACCCACTTGGGAAACAAATCGCGAAGTAATAGTAAATGGGGTGGGTCGATCGATAGTGTGGTTGGTGCAAAACTCATGCGTATTGTAATTTTTGGAAGGAGTCGATTATGCCAATTATACCGAAAATATCTTCGATTAATCGATTCCTGCGATGACGGAATGGATTACCTTAGCGCGATTTCCGCGTTCGTAGCAATTTCTTAGAACAAATTCCTCGTACAGCATTTATTTTCTTGGAGTGACTCGACATTCATGTAGCTTTTTTCATATACTGAGGCACGGAGGAATTTTCAGTTATGACTCTGTTTTCACTGCATAAGTAGGTTAAATCCAGAGAACTGCGAGAGATTCCGTGGCCGTTATTTTTACGGAGTCAACCGGTAACGAGCATCTAATCACAGGGCATTTCACAAAATAAAAACATTCGCCTTGTCCAGGATTCGAAACCAGATCCCTCAGTTTCCGGCATAGTACTTTAACTAATTAAGTTAAAATAATTAAACTCTCTCTCCATCTCCCGCAGTTCTTTGTATTTGCAAGAGGAAAACATCTTTGTGCTTAAAGTTTGACTTTTTAACTCCGTTGGGTGTTACTCGGAGAGCTCGACTACGATTATTTATGGCCTTGTATATGAACGGTGATTCGTCGTAATATCTTGTCCCTGTAGATCCCATAGAAATTAACAATGTGAGAGGACGCTTCGGTAGATTGATTAGCTTAAGAATTCGGCCGGGAATCGTTGGATCTGGGTTCAAGTCCCGGTCAAGGCAGATGATTTTTACGCTTTGAAATTCCTGCATTTTGATGCTATATCCGTGTACCACGGTATTGTCGCACTCTTGCGCGCCCGATATCCAAGTTGGATATTAAAATAAACGAAACGGAACACTTTAAAGTGTATCGAACACGCACAGGAAATATCCATCATTTGTATTAAAAGGTAAATTCGGTTTACGGCAAATAAGTAGCACACTGAGTCCAGAGTCCTTGATTCGACATTTTAATTCAGGTAAAATCCTCACGGGCCATGTTGTTCACCCCTCCAAAAAAATGCTAACAGTTCCACTCAATCAAGACCTTACGGCATTTTTAAGCTGCGAAGTTTTGCGATTCGTCGCGGTTAAGTAGTACGTTCACTCGAACGAATTGACCTCGAATAATATTTTTGGGCCTGCTTGGCCTGGCGAGTTATGTTATTACCTGTTATATCCTCAATTATTATGACGCGGATGAAAAGTATCGTAGACATTGTAAAAAGTGTGATTCTTAAGCTATTTGAATTTCTTTTTAGTCGGAGACCTCTGTAAAAGAGTTCCTAATTCTACGTGCTTTTGGTCAGTAAATGCAGCAGCTACAAATGTACCACATTTTTAAAATTCTTAAGTTATTAAATTCGTCATACACAAAAAGAAGGAAAAATATTTTTGCGTCCCACGAAGTGTTGAAAAAAATGTATTGGGAGTCTTAATGCCTGAACTTTTTATTTCTTTAAATAAAAAAATTTTATCTTATTTACGTAGTACCCTGCAAAGCCAACCGCTTAAGGTGTGTGGCAAGGGGTGATTACACACAAGACTATGTTTGGATTTTGTTCTTTCATTTTCGGTGACTTGACATACTTTTAATCCTGCGGCTGATACTTTTCTTTGGCACGCTCGAAAAGTGTCTCAAAATATGATTTCATTAGGCTAATCTTATGAAATGCAACGGCATAGTCTTTTTGTGACGAAAAACATCCCATGAAGTTCTGATTGTGAGAACTATTAATCGAATATACCCCCAAGAATTTCATATTTTCAATTAAGCTAGCTGCATTTCCCGCTGAAACATGCCTAGAGAAAATTTTACAAAAGGTCTGAATGTGTTTACTCTATGTATCAGTTTTATTGATAGATCAAAAAGGAGTGATAGACTGACAACTAATCTTTTTATGTTCTCTCGACATGTGGCTCCTTATTGGGCGATCGGTTATTATTATTAGTGATAGGCTATTAATAATATCTCGCCGTCACATTTTGTTTCGGATTTATGTTTGGTTTTTGCAGTGTATCGATGGATAAATTAGGAAACTCGGATATCAGACGTTGATTTTTCCTGATGGTACCAAAACTTGACGTTCCTATGAAGAGCAGGTTTTGTATATAAAGTATTCGGCAGTATATGCACTTGATTATGTGTCGCTATATAGGCAACATCCAGGTTTTATGCCTGTTCGTTCTAGCCATAGAAAATAATTGCCGTGTTTACTTGAAAGGCTGGAATTAAATTGCGTTATCTACAATTTTATATGACTAAAGTCAGTTGCTGACTAAGGAGCAGAGAAGGGTGTAGAGAGCGTCAATTTATATACTGAAGGAATTTTTAATTACATATCTAAAAACCGCTACGAGTGAATGAGCGGACTATTGATTGCATCGTCAAGTTTAGGGCATCACCCCGCAAAAAATATTATTTGATGGGGATGTTGACGGCTGAAATGAGAACAGTAAACTGTTCTTCCTGATTTGCTCCCTGGTCAAATCCCGTGCTTGCTGCCCTCGTCCAGTTATGTACGGGATGCATTAGCGGTTAAAGGGTGTTCTGGAGAGCGGCGTCTCGAAGAAGATTCTCGTAATTAAATCCTCAAACATCCAGTGTTTCCTCTTCGATTCGCGGAATTCCGGTGCGGAAAGGTGAAGGACACACAATGCATTAGGTCCCTGATCTTCCGTAATGTGACCCATTTAGCGTGCGGCAAGTATTTTCCTCTGTCTGTCTATCCCATGCCGGCTGCCGAAAGCAAACAAATCCCACTGCTAAGGGCGCAATCCGCCACTCTTTCGGGTCTTGCAGGCAATAGAGGACTGGTTACGCCAATGGATTAAAGATTTAAGTCTTCACGCTATTAAATTAAGCTGATTTTTACCCTCCCCACATTAGGTAGCAGTTATTTAACTTTGGAAGACACAATCTAACGTCAGTGTTTATGTCCTATTGCTGTTTACGCAAATGATACATTTATGTATGTCAATCAGGATTAGTAAGTAATCTCGACTGTAGTAATTCATTCTTTGCGTTAAGGAGACTCGACTTTGACAAAGACATTTTGATAATGGTAGCATTTATTTTTTTCGTCAAAGCGCATCAAAATTTGACGAAACGAATCGCGGTAAAATATAGAAATTCTATCAGCTGGAACCTATTTATCCAACATTATAAAAGTCATTTTGGATTTCTTACGCCGGGAGTTCCATTTATAATGAAATGTAATGCACCACTTATTTCTTGCGTAACTTTAAGAGGGTAGATTTACTCTTCTAGCCCTATTTTTAGTGTCTTTAAGCTTTTGAAATCGAACTCCGTAAAACATGGAATCCATGTTGAGGTCTGATTCAAACCTGAGACGAAGGAGTTTACCAGCGAATGTGTTTTATACGAGAATGATCAGGTTGGATTATATTTATAATGGTCCACGCCTAATGCCACCGAGATATTTTATTGACGGGATAAGTGAATGGAACTTCTGACATTTGAATGCAGAAGTTTTATTAAAAGAAATCCATCTTTTATCTAAAGAAGTTAATTTAAGATTTATCTGAGAGGCATAACGTCACATTTATTTGCTGGCGAGAGTGGCGAACTTGCATCATAATAGATGTGTTTTGTGGAACGAAGCAAATCCATTATGAACAACTGGCTTAATGAGATGGTGTAACGGGATGTTGAGAGATTAATTACTGAACAGAGTAAATACTGTATATTATACCAGTTTGATGTATATCTTATGCCCGACGGGAATAAATAGTATTCCTACTTATTTCTTGCCGTTATTTATGAGTTATAAACTATTTTAACATTTGTTTTAGGGTTAGATTCCCTTGAAAGTTCAACTAAGGCGTATGACGAGACAATTGACTGTGGACGAGAATCTAGTATTTCCGTTTGGTAAACACCCTAATTCTGCATGCATTATGCGCTTCTTTCCTCTAATTCTATCCTGCATTGTCCATGATCCTGAATGCCCTAATTAAAGAGATTGCATTTTGATCCCAATTTATTTCATAATGATCCCCATTTCGATCTCCATAGATTAGTGTGCATTCTGTCAGTAACGAGCGCGTGCCAAATCAGTCGTGCAATGCAAAGGATTTGGGGAAACCCTTGACATTATTTCTCATACCATTTGAGCGCGCATGAACTCTGAAGGTCTTTGTATTAACTTTGAATTTTCATTGTCCTCGTCGAATTCCGCCATTGTATAAGACCTGTCAGTATTGGATCATACTCCATTTTAAACGTTCTTCTCTTTAAAATATTTTATCACCAAGATTTTAAGTGCCTCTACAATTTGGCGTTAAGTGTTTTAGTGTTGAGTCCAATGACAACAAATTCCAAGAAACTGAGGGAGATGCCTTGATAGTAACTTTTGACGTAATCATCCTCTAAATGTGCATTAAGATGCAATAAATTCTGAGTGTAAAAATCTTTCGCCTTGGAATTCGAACCCGGCTCCCTAGATGTCCGACCGAGTGCTTTAGCCAGTTAAGTTACACCTCGGTAGTATTAGTAAGTCGATTATAATGAAAAAGGTATTGTTCAAGGTTAAAAATTGTAAATAAATATTATTTAACTATCATTTTTAGCTTTGGAACCGGAATCGGCTTTGGTTGACAACGGCGAATCCAATAAAACTTTGCTCATTCATGAGCCATTTGAAACTTTTTTAGCCGTTACTTGGTAGTTTTTTCCATGATACAGAGGAAGTGAATCACATATATTCCACAATTGATATTTATTATTTACTTGAAACACAGCAATGGGTAGAGGTTAAATATTAATTGTCGAATTGCTGTTTCATTTTGTCTGTTTATCAACCATAGTTTCCCTGAATAAATATCCAGTTTTGTTTCCGTAGCGTCATTGATAGATCTTTAAAAAAAATATATTTTCCCGTCCTTGTATTGTTTTCAATTGAAAATTATATCTACTTAGCATTTCAAAATTAAATGGTTTTGTATTCCTTGGATGTGAGGGTGGCTGTTATTGCAAATTTGTCCGCAAAAAGATACAACTGCGATATTGGTGCATGTAATATAATGTACATTCGAATAATGACATCGCGTTATTGCTTCTCGAGACAAGTCGTCCAGCAGGTCAGTCTGCTTTATCTCATTTAACCGTCTTTGGTTAAACGAGGCCATGGCCCCATGTCATGATACTTATGAACTCCTTTAAATGTCACTTAACCTCTAATTGTTATCATTGCTTTTATTTCTATGGGAAAGACCTGACGTGGCTATGACTTGTTTTCTTCTCGAAGATTCCCCTGACATAACTGCTAACCATCATGGTTTCCTTCCACTATTTTTCCTTTAATTTCCAGTTGCATTATTGTATGAAAAGTGTGGGTATTCTTCTGAAAACTTCAATTGAAATGATTGAATTAAACGCTTGAGGTCACGAAATGTTTTAAGGATTCGTAATAAGTAAACCGTTGTAAAAGAGAATTATGCCAATAGTCTGCTGAAGTTACCAGAAAAATTAAATTCTATTATTGTGAAAAAAATCATATCTATAACAAACGTACGGATTGCGTCCCCGAAAGCAATTCTATGCTGCTATCCAGAGTTGGTAGAATGTAATTTCTTATAACCTTAAGGTCATGGATCAAAGGTTCATGTTTTTTATATTAAACAGTCAATACAGGCTCCCCATTTTTTGTCAGATTTATGTTATATGTGCTTCATTAAATCTGAGAAAGTCATGGGTTTTCTAATTAATTAGGCTCATCATTTGAGGGAATTTATTGTTTAATAAAGGTGCATTAGGTACAATTAAAGGAGACGATGGCTTTATATTTATATTATTAGATACTTTTTACGTTTTTGATAGTGGTATGTTTTCATACTCTTGCGGTGCTTCGATTGATTTTGGCACTGATTTGCTTATGTAGTTCTAATATGTTATGAAAAGAAATTATAAATAGACCGGAAAAGGCACTAAGTCTGTAATAGCTTGTTGTTTACTGATGGCTTGGATAAAGCTATGTTTGCAATTTTTCAAGGAAGAAAGGAAAATTTTTTTTATTCTCCCTCACGTTTTCCCATATTGTTTTCGCGTTGTGTCAGGAGTACAGAAGGAGTTTGGAGCCAGATGCTTAATTTATTATTGTGGCTAAGTAACGGTGCATATATTGGTGATAAGAAAAAAATAAAAGCTCGAAGCTCAAAAGTCTTTACTTTTTACTCTTTATTAACTTTATTTGGAATTCATCCGAAGGGTATTTGAAAGTTTTGTTGCCCTAATAGTGCCACCATACCAACTGATTCCTCGCGTTTACCTTTTTTAACTTGTGGAAATATATAGCTTATAGCTTGGAACTTGTTTTCTCTTTTTAAGCCAAATATCGGACGAATTCATAATGTCATGTTTGTTAAGGTGAGGTGGTGATAACGAGAACAACTGTTTTTTCATGATAACTATTGCAGATGTAATAATAATGTTCGAAAAAGATGCTGAGATATTTATTCCGTATAAGCTTGCAGCTGTTTTCACTCTTATTTATTTTCTGGCACAGCGTAAATTCACGACGTGCTAACTGATCACTGGATCAGATTCCACGAGAAAGTGCGCATTTACGAGATAAATTTTGCTACCACCTTGGTTTTTACATTTGGTCTTGATATGAATAATATTAAAAGGGGCCAGCGAATATTCTTTCCAATAACCTTTTGTACAGTCATATTTAAAATTGGATTGGTGAACTATGAAGGCATCCACGTGATAATAAGAAAACCTCTTAAATCAGTAACCAGTGGTTGGATTCCTTAGCATTTTATGGATAATATCTTGGATTGAAATCATCGCGGAAATCTTCACTTTTACCGATTACCTATTAGAACTTCTTTATAAAACTCATTTATTGTTTTACCGGATGTTCCTATTTGAAAACGTTGCCAGGTCAGAAATGGAGGGGACCGGCTACCCAAAAGTATAATTCCACCTTAGACATGAATGCTATTATTGTCGTAGTTACTCACGCCATATGGTGTGCGGAAGCCGTAACTGCTGGCCAGCAATTGTGGAACTCTACGACACTGTCGTGCGGCCCGAAAGAAATACTTCAGCCTCAACCGCTAACCCTGTGGTTGTAGCTAAGAAATGATTTTCCTTTGCAGTTTACAGTAAATCCAAGCTGATATGCAATGTCTTGAAAATATTTTCAGACATTTACTCGTATTTTAGATTATTAAAAAATATATTATTTCGCTTTTCTGGTCAAATCAAGTAACGTAACGGATGCACTCTTCAACTCAGAGAGTCATGTCGAAAGGAAACGGTTCCATTGAGCAGCCAATGCGCCATGCCAGGTGACCAACACTCACACAAAACGCCACTAGATGCAGGTTAATTTAGCGACCCCGGTTGTTTTTTCAGCGCATTTACATTCAAGTTTTAGCACAAGTCATGTCTTTAGTGCGCTTGATAAGCATTCGAAGACGCAGGTGGCAGAATTTCGTCGCCTCTCCCGCCCAATGCTCGGCGACGGAAGCTCTAGTGACGAGATGAAGTAGGTTCGAGTAAGTAAACAGAAAAAGCTCTCCAGTGGCCAGTGATTGATGGCGATTCTCTCGCCATGTAGACCAAACATTTCGGGATTCGATGAGGATTATGTCGAGTGCTCGCGTACCAGGGTAAACTCTCAGAGGAGAAGGGAGCGCAGGAAGACATGTTTTTTAACAACGGCTTTGATTTCCGAGCAGTGTTGAAGTGGGCCAAACCGTCATCGCCTCCAGCTAATTAAATAAAATATTCCATTTCCTGTCGTAACATTAAATGGAATAGGAGAGAGTATTTTAATCTTTTAAAGTTTCACGGCGTTGAATATTCGATTTTTTAAGCTCGAATCCGTCTTTTTGTTGTGCATTATTTGTTGAGCCCTATAATTTCTTTCGGATGTTCTTGAAATGTTTTTCTAGACTATTTTCCATGGGTTTTCTTGTCTTCTTTTTGGCGTGTTTTCAGGTGTGGCCGCAGTGCTGAATATTTCATTCGCATCATTCCCTTCTTCAGTTCCTGATAATTTATATCATCCTTCCAGCCGTCAATGAAGTCAATTAATTTTTTGTCCCTCCCCTTCTCACCAAATATTATCCCTTCTATCACGGCTTAAGGCCACCATGCTCCCTTCTTCCTCTCCTTCCCTCTCCAATTTCCAGCACCAACTTTCTCTCGTCCTTAATCCTATCTGACATTTCTTCGTTTTGTCTCCGTTCCAAACAGCGTATTTCTTCCATTCTCCTTTCTACCCGCATCTCAAAAATCCTCCAAACACGCCCGTCCCCATCCTGCTGAGGTAAATAATGTTTTTGAAATCATTCATCGTTGTTTCAATATGCCTTCCATCAGGGCGATGCCCTAGCTACACGCGTCAGGGAACGCTATAAATCAACATTCAGTTAGGCGTCCACGGTGTGTATTGGTATGATTTAATTTAAAGTAAGACGAAAACAATACCTTAGAATATAATTTTATCTGCCGAAATTGTGTTGAAGTTTACGCATAAGTACGACACACGCCTAATTCTTGATAAATTGTAAAATTAATTAATTACTTGTAAAATTTAGCTGATGGAGATGCAGGTTTTCTAAGATCGAATAGTTGGAAAATAATTCTTATTGTTCGAATGGTCTTAATAGTGCCTGCATATTGTCCTCTACAAAAACGACTTTTGACCTCTTATTGGTAATATCAGCAATATCGATGATGTGTCTGTATATTAGGACGCCTCTTCCTAAAGTGAATGCGGATTGCCTTATTAGTGCTATATTGTGCGATCCCTGGTTTTGTCAAATGAGAAAGAAAATCCAAGCTATTGCTCTGCAAGGACCCCCGAAGATTGTGAGAAAGCAATTTTTTAAAAAGTGTTTACCCTCGGAGGTAATTTTAAACAATGGTGGGAAATGTTTGCCCAAACGATGTGGTGTGCCAAAAACAGGAATGGTTTCACGTATCACTTTTGGAAATGATTCCTAATGAAATCAAAGCTCTTGATTTTTTGATTTTCGTACCCTGCAATCCACCCCTAGGGTGTATGGCAGGGGGTGAGTAAACACCAGACTAATTCGGACCCGATTAGTTTTTCCCCCTACCACGGTCGGACAATGTTATTCTGATTTCGTTAGTGAAAAAAATGGCTTTGTACACCAGACTATTTTGACCCCAAATACTCTTCCCCTAATAAGGTCCGTTACGTTCTGATCTCTTATCTTTTGTGGGAAAAATGACATCTTAAATTTATCTGTTCTACACTTCATCTCTCGAATTTTACTGACACGATCTCTCCTGCCGTAGTACGATGGGGGTAATAATACCTTTTCAACATCACTGCTAAAGACGCGCCATTCCAATTTATGCTAGAGCTTCAATATGTAATTTAACCTTCGCTCCATGAGTGATTCCCAGCCTAACTCCTCTTATATTTTGGATGCGCTACTGAGTTTATCATAACAACGTTTTACAAATCTATCTCTTCTATGCTGCACGCGATCCAATTCGGCAATCAATTCAACTTCGTGACAATCCCATGCGCTATCAGCATATTCCAAACGAGGCCTAATCAGCGAAAGATAACATTTCTTTTCGACCTTATCATGGAATTTATCCAGTACTCTTCTAATTTTTAGTAATCAGTAATTTCAGGATTCCTAATTTTTTGCTAGTTTGTCCACATATTCCCCATAAACCCGTATTTTTTTCCCATAAACATTTTTTGCGATATCGGTTTTGGCATAGGAACATCATAATTTTTCGACTTTTTTATGAATTTCTTATCATCATCATTCTATTCAATTCCACCCGCCACCTTAACGTAGACTATGGAATAATGAAACAGATAAAACGATTTATGCGCCCTGCCACGTTACCGCCATTCGAGATGCTCAAATGGATTATTCGTTGCAGGATATTTTTTCATCTCCAGCGGGCCGAAAGAGGAACGGTACGTTTTGATGAGGGAAGATTGAAATGGATAAGCCGAGAAGGGAGATTTGAGGGGGGGGGGGACAACGACGACGGAAAGAAAGTGGAGAAGGAAGTTCACATCCAATTCAAACGACTCTTAGTAGCCTCGTTTATCCGTTTATCTTTTTTCGATCTGATAACGAATATGAAAATGTGAAACGGAGTTGAAGAAATGAATGATGAAGGGACACCTTTTTTTGCGAAGAAAACGTGACGGGAAGTAGTACATGCCCAGTGTAGATTATGAAGTCGACAAAAACATGTACGTATGAACATAAATATAAATATACATATATAAACACAAATAGCTCAAGAATATCGCTTCGTTGGTCGAAGCATTGTTTGGATCGATCTACTCAACGTCTTTAAAATCCTGTGAATCGATCATATTGGATTATTAGTAAATATAACAAGTTGTGATCAAACCTCAGTTATAAAATTCATCAAAACTTCGTCGTATCTACGAATCCGTTAAAAGAATTTTGCCCTCGGAATTCCTTTCCATCAATGACTGCGTGCTCGGTCAAGGGTCGGTTCTATTGACAAATAAGTGGGATTACCGGTCTCATGGGCCAAACACTCGGGCGTCATGCAAATTAAAACGGTATAAAAACTGGTAAATAGTTTAATTCACAATACGTACTCAAACTTTGTTGATTTGTGGGCCTGAACCTGGTAATTTTATCACTAACGACTTTAGTTGATGAGGAAAACGATGGCACGGTCAGGGAATGGTTGACCAAGCAGTTGATTGATGTTGTGAAACCATATCTAATGGTTGTATTTTCGTTGGTCAAAAATGATTCACGTTGAAATATTAGTTCAATTTGTCTCTTGGGTCCTAGTTTCGATGATAGCGAGGATGATCAGTCTTTGAGAAAATATTTCGAAACGGAAGTCTGGAAACGCACCTGGACATATTTGGGTTAGGTCACAGTATCATTGAATGGGGTAATGTGAGTCAATCAAATTTAGAGTAATGGCGTCTGATAGTAGAGATCATCCTAGAAGTGGGGCTAAAAAGCAAAGCGGGGGCGTCGAGACCTCACGTGGTGAGCCTCTCCTTGTCATAACTCCTGTTGGTGGCTCGGAAAGCATGCAGGCAGACGTAGATGAAGTGAGAGAGATACATAAGGTAGAGGAAGCGGGAAAAAAACGCGACGCTCACGTGAAGGATGTTGGAATGCCCTCCCTGCAAGAAGGCCAAGTGGGCGAGACCTGATTGGGTAGTGGAGGCGGTTGGCTCGTATTCTTTATAATCTCCGTGGCAAACGTGTTCCCCGGGCGGGTGACGTGGGTGCCCCTGCGAACTGGATTCGCCGGGGATGAGCGAGACGCAGTCCCTCAAGGCGAGTGTTCTTGCCCGAATGAGTTCCCACGACATCCATCTTAATGCTCGCAGTTAGATAGCGCCGACATCTTGCCATGGGAACAGGACGCTTCAGGGGGGTGGATCCGTAGGATTTGGGGTGGTCAGCGATCGCATTAATCGCAATTCGAAAGAGGTTTTCTTCGAGTGTGAGTTTTATCATTTTCGACGGTCGTTTTCAAGATTTGGGGTTTTCGATTAATCGGCATATCCTGGTGTCAATGATTTGGTGGTCCCCATTATTGGGTAATTTTGTACATGCGATAATTTTGGATGTTTAAATGATTTAGATGATACAATTATTTCGATTATTCGGTGATTTTGAGGTTTGTTGATTGGATGTCTCTTCTCGCGTGGCGGGACATCTTCATTTGCGTTTCTCTCCGTCCGTTTAAACACCCTATTTTCGATAGCATTACATGTCTATTGGCCCCTGTCTTCTCTATTCTGCCACTGCTCTTGTTTATAACCTCATGATCACAAGAAAGTGTTCTTTATACACACTAAACACACACGCACATATATGTGTGTGCGTGTATGTTTTCATTCAATTCTTTCCTTACGTTCTGAATTTCGTTCTAGGTGTTTTGTAAATCTTTCTTCACGTAGCATTGTTGGTAATTAGATCGATTTCGGCGTCACGACATTATTGTCAAATATCCAGAGGTCTTGCTAAATACAAGGTAATTTTACCTTGAAAATGATATTGCCGTCGAAATCGATCTGAAAATAAAACTGAGTAGGACATTACAATGTTTTCAATTGCCAACGATAGATATCACGCTATTTCGCTAATTTAAGCCTGAGAGAATCATCTTTTTTCTGATTACATGTTTTTTATGCTTTGGCAATTCTGTTTATTCTTTCATGAGACTTCATTCGGAGGTGAATTTCGTTTTTACGTGATTCTCCGACTCTCTCGTATTTACTATATTCAATCCTTTAATTTCATGTTCTAGTGGCGCCATCATGTTTTCATCCACATTCTACGTCTATTATTGCGGTTCTTTTGCATTCCTTTGATTTTTATTTTTTCGATTCATTTTCCACCGAGGTCATTGTGGTTCCGGACGTATTTCATGCATACGGAATTCCCTACATTGTGACTTTAAAAACGTTCGAAATACCTCATGTCTATGTTTCGAGACTCCTGTGGAACAGAGTTCTTTTCTTCCATAACACTTGCGATGCTCCGACTTACCTTTTTCTCGCGCACAGTAGCTCGGTGGGCTCCTGTGTATGCCGTGAATGCATAAATTCATTAAATCCGATGGCTTGGGAGATGCCCTTGCGATGGTTAGCCGCTTTAGTAAAAAAATACGAGTACCTTCCCTTAGTGGAGTCCACCAGGATCGGCCTCAGAATTGTTCCGAGAATTTCCAAACCCACGTTAAATTTTTCCCTTCTCGGCCGACATAAATCGGCGTGTTTCACCAGCAAAGCATATTAATAATTTTTCCGGGTAAACGTATCCATACTTTAATTAATTCGTTTAAGACTTTTCGGTGTAAGATCATGCGAGACTATTGCGCTTACGTGGATTTCTTTGCTCTTTTCCCTTGAATGTTCAATTGCGGCGCGAATTTAATCACAGCCATCTATTTTTCGTACACTCTGAAGTTTATTCTGCTCTTGTAGGGCTTCTGTCCTGCCACATCCTATTTCCTTTGACTACGGGGCATTTTGAGGCGGTGGTGTATTGTGTGCCCTAGGGGTAATCTCGCGAAGGCCTCCTTTTACTTTTCGCTTAGATCTCTAGGAAATTCAATTTTTCTAACAATGATCTTCATGCTTTGATCGTATGGCAATGAATATGTATTAGAAATATTAGCGGAGATAAACGGGTTATCTCTTCAGATTGTATTGAAAGAAACACAATTGCAACAGTTTATGAGTAAGAGAAAATCAGTTTAAAGCAGTGATTGTGAGAAGAGTGTGACAATATGAGATATGTTAATCATGTATTCAAAGAAATAAAATGCTTTGTGTGTAGTAACTGTACAATGTTGCTGTACGTAGGCTATGTGAGGGACACGATCGGGATTAGCAGAAGGTTTTTATGCGAATAAATTCTTTTTTAGTCAACTACGGCTAGAATTCATCTCTGGGTTTTCGAACGACGGAAATCCCACGATGTGACTTATCAGCGGAAATCATACAAGTTAGTATCATTAAACTATTTCAACAGCCTCTAGCGAACTATTAAAAATTCCTTTTAGGGTGGATTAATGTTGCATGAATATGAAAGGTCATATCGACATGAATTTGGATTCATACGATTCAATTCCGAAAATTCGTGTTTTGAAATCTGGAAGTCGGGCTCACCAGACCACTGTACATTGTACATGTAAACTCCACTAGGAAAAAATTCCGATGAATTCGGACATATAAATATATATATATATATATATATATATATATATATATATATATATATATATATATATATACATATATGTATATATATACATACATACATATATAGGGGATCGAGATGGTGCGGGGGCTAACGTACTGGCTTCCCACTCTGAGGGCGCGGGTTCAAATCCCGGCGGTGTTGAATATTTTTCAGAGGTATCTCGATCCCTACTTGAGGTGCTTTGTGGAGGGCACTTTGAGGGAGTACGCCGTCCGTCGGATGGGACGTTAAACTGCGGACCCCTTGGCGCCTTTCGTAAAGAGTAGGCTAATGCCGACGCCGGGTTTCTCTCCACCCTTCATCCTTTCCTGTCCATCCCCTATGGCGCAAATGACCTTAGCTGTCGGTCGCCTCCCCTCAAAACTACTACTACATACATATATATATGTATGTATATATATATATATATATATGTATATATAGTAGACCAGTCTCTCTTGAAGAAGGCCCCTGAGAGGGCCGAAAGCTCGAACAATTTACCGTGTAAGTGTTCTTTTATATGTGTCTATTCTGTTCTATTTGTGTTATGTTGTGTCAGCCCATTATTGTGCCGCTCGTATGAGTTTTTCCGTACAATCGTTATATATGTATATATATATATATGTCCGAATTCATCGGATTTTTTTCCTCCATCCCTCCTTTCCTCCATCTGTGTGTGTGTGTGTGTGTGTGTGTATATATATATATATATATATATATATATATATATATATATATGTATACAGATGCTAGATGATAATCTCTATGTTATTGCAACGTGAGAGATGGCGATATGTCTTTGTGGTTTACATATCCAGTTAATCAGTTTCATGTGGCAATATTCGCCCAATGCTGTCGAGAGGAGGAAGTTACGGCTGGCTCCCCGAGCTTAGGCTCAGGTAGTATAAAATCCCGGCCGGTAGACCGTGGTATGCAGTTAGGTCTCCCTCGTTTTTTTCTCAATCCTTTTTTTTTCGAACCCAACTCCCGTCGTGCTTTTGTCCGCCTTCCCTCCTCATCTCTGAGTGGAAGTGCGGGTCGTAGAGTTTAAATAAAGCCCAGACAGCCCTCCTCCCTATTAATGGTTCGCGGGAATGAAAGAATCCCGGCGGAAAATTTCGCACAATTAAATCTGTCAAGGTCATCTCATTTTTTTTGCCTCGGGACGCGTTGAGTTGAAAATGAAGGCGAAATTCGGATAAGGAGGTTTGCGTGATTGTGCGCGCGGTATTTCTATGCGGTGCGTGTGTCCTCGAGGCATGCGACTAGCGTTCCTCATCCCCATTCGGATTGTTTTTTGCCACCTCGCCACGCGGGTCTTATTCGGAAGACTCGCGAGTTGATTATAGGCGTGCTGGAACTTCTAATTAGGCCGATTCCTTTGAACGCGTTCATTTTTTGTGGTCTATCTTGCCCGTAATATGCACACCAATTGTTGGGCTCAGTAAAAAGTGTATTATGTGTGCCGACGTATTTCGTTTTTATGTTCTCCAGCTACTTGCTTTTTTATGCTTTGAAAGACCGCGAAAGATAAGTTTTTCCGCTCCGTAATTGATTGTTCGGCGTAATTCCACCGTCTAGAGATCATCACGTATATACTTTGAACTTGAGTTCTTCAAATATGGCACTGTTAAGGAGACGGGAAATTTTCGCTTTGGACTAGAGTGGAATTAATGAGCGCGATAGAAATGAAATTGAAAATTGAGAGATTTATATTTTTTCAAGGCTCGTAAAATCTATCTGGAGCTTAGACGTTTAGGGAGTTAGTAGAAACGAAAACATTTAAAAAAAGCCTTGCGTAAAACGCAAGAATGGTATTTTTTAAATACATATACTTTTTCTTATTTATTTCATTCCAGCGGTTGACAATATAAATTGAATATCATGTAGTTTTATTACATTTAAAGGCTTTTCCTCTTCTTAGAAGTTTTGTGCTTTCCTGATAGTGCTGTTAATTCCTCTCTTTTTTTCTGCACTGTGTACTAAATATGGAATTATTAATTACAGATACACATATATGGCTAGTTTACAGTGGTTGCATTTATATAGTGGTCCGAGAAGCATATGTTTTTCATTGAGGCTGCTGCAATAACATCTGATCCCAGTGGAGCGGCCGTTGAGTGATGGTGTCACGTTAAGAACACTATTGAGGAAGAAAAGGGAAAACAATCTTAATAAATTTCCAAATAATATGATGGAATCAAATAACTAAATGAGTCCCGGTAAATGCAGGACTCGGCCCAATCGGTCGAGTGTCGTACCCAGCGGCGGAGGAGACCAGGTCTCCGAAGTCGTCATCACACGAAATCCTTGCACGGCATTACGGATGTCAGCAAAGGCAAAGAAGAACGTCACAGTGGTAATAGGGACATAGAATATTAGGAGGATGCTGAGAGCAGGGAAGTTGTAAAATATCAAATGAGAGATGGAAGCAGATAGACATTTTAGATGAGATGGAAAGGCAGTGGATTGTTATTGGAGCGGTAATTACAGAATTATGTATGGAAGAGGAGTGGAGAGTCAAACGTGGGGTGGCTATAGTAATAAATAGGAAACTAGGAAGAAGGTTAATGAACGTGGAGCAGGTGAATGATTTCAGTCATTTGGAGAAATAAGAGCGGGCCTATTCAATCCAGCGGCAATCCTGGTGTACGTGCCGACGAGCACTCGTAGAGAAGAAGAAGCTGATAGTACTTCCGGTCTGTTAGAGGATATCATTGCGAATATATCTCAAGAAAATTATTGATAGTATTGGGGGACTGGAATGTTATATCAGGCACAGGGAGAGACTAGAGCGAGGCAGGGGAGTGCGGTTACGGTTTAGGTAAAAGGAATGGTCACGGGGAGAAAGCAATGAAATTTTGCGGGAAAAGTAAATATTAATTACAGCTAATAAATGATTTCTACATCTACATCTACATCAATACCCTGCAAGCCACCAAAAAGGTGTGTGGCAGGGGGTGCAGCACTAGGAGGAAAGGGTAAGGGATGAGGGGATTAGGGTTTTTCAAATGGATGGGGAAAGGTAAGGGGAACCTGCAAAAAAAAAATATATATATAAAAAAATATATAATATAAATATAAGCGTATAACCCTGCGCAGTCGCTACCTTGTAGGTTAATACTTATTATGTCGAGCCGGATCCTGGGCGATTTCGATTAAAAGAATTCTGGTCTCTTATTGTTCTCGGAAAAAATGACCATTTAAATCTGTCTGTCCTGCAGTCAATCTCTCTAATCTTACATTCGTGATCCCTCCGCCCGTAATACGTTGGGGTTCGTATTATGTTCTTGATGTCATCGGAAAAGGACCCATCTTTAAATGTTTTTAATAAGTTTAATCTATATTGTAAACGCCGCTGTGTAAGGGAATCCCAGCCTAAATTTTCTAGCAAAGTAGTTACGCTACTGCGTTGGTCATAGCAATTTTTGACAAATCCAGCCCCCCTCCGCTGAACTCGTTCCAATTCCGAAATTAAATTTATCTCTTGCGGATCCCATATACTGGCAGCATACTCTAGGTGGGGCCTGACTAGGGCAATAAAACATCGTTCCTTCACTTTTTCGTCACATTTACCCAGCACTCCTTTTACAAATCCCAATTTTTTATTAGCGCGACCGCATATTTCCCGTATGTGCTTCCCCCAGGACAGATCGTGAGTAATTGTTACACGCAAGTATTTAAAGGAATCTACCCTCGCGATTTCTGTTTGCTTCACTTTGTAACTAAATGGTGGGGTGTTACTCTTTTCCCAAAAATGTATTACTACGCATTTCTTCAAATTTAATTCCAATTGCCATGTATCGCAATCGATTTAAATACCACAGGAGACGTAGGAACATGAGAGGGAATACCGGGATTTAAGGGGGATATCAGTGAGATTATATTGTGGTCATGCTTAGATTTAGGAATGCCGTGATCAGCTCGCACGCTTTCCTGGGAGCATATGTGGATTCGATTCACAATTTAGATCCCACAAAGGTAAATTTAAGAGAATGAGAAAGGTAAGAATTATAAAAATAGGAACCAAGGGGGGGGGGAGAATGAGCATTTTGGATAAAATCAAGGAATTTAGGCAGCATGCAAAGTTAAAGAAAGAGTTATTGTAATGAGTAGCGTGGGATTTAATGTGTGTCATGTAAGTTAGAGTTTACGAGATAGTAATGTACTGGTTCATTCATAAACCTGCCCTTAGCCGTTATTCTCCTGCTATTTAACCGACATCTATCATTTCTCAAAACCTTCTTTTCTTATGCCTTCAAGACCCTCGGGATTTTTATTCTTCATCCTATCAGGGCTATTCACACTGCTTCCCCAACCTCTGAAGTGGAGCCAATATGCCATCCCAAAATGATGACGCCCGGGACGTGGTATTCCGATATCTCCTCCACCACCTGTTCACGTGTAAACATGGGACGATCGGGGTAAGTCTTCGAGTCGCTCCTCCGGTTTCCCAATCTTCGACCCCAACCCCTTGGCCCTTCTGCTCCCTCGGGAGAAAGTGGTCGTTGGCAACCGACTCGGACCAATGCCCTTCCAACCGCCTCAATTTACCCCATCCTCCCCCCCCGCCCCGATAGGGGGTCCCTAAGTAATCCCGATCCATGCGCTCGCCTGTGATGCATACGAAATTCTTTCACTAGTCCATCATCCACGGCATTGTTTGAGTAGGGTGCTGCCACTGAGGCAATGGATTGAGGTTGCAAAGTAATTTGGCGGGCTTTGCTTGCATGCGTGCACGTTGGACTGGGATGGTGAAACATCGTGAGGGCGAAAAGGGAAAGATGGGCGGACACATTTCTCCAGAGTGAGGGAGTGGACCTTGCGTTCGCGAGCCCTCGGGGGGGGGGGAGGTTGATGTTAGGTGGAGCAGATCAAGGAAAACTTGGTTACCAGAGACTCTCAGGGAAACCTTTCAACCGCGAAGTATCAGGGATTTAAGGGTGATGGTCGATGACTCTTACTGAAGTCCGTATAATTGATTTAAACTCGTAAATTCTAAACGCATTCATTCTACCATTGCATTTCGCCCGCTATGAAATCCAATAAAATTGAACCCATGTACGTAGCAGAGAGTGGGTGCAGAGTTGATCAGCTGGATTTGACACTAAGTTTTACGGCAATAAGCCAAGTGACACTATGACTTAATCAGTGCTGCGGACTCTGCCATTGCAGATAAAAATACTCAAAATTCGTTTGAAATTATTAAATAGTGACCAGAGTTGTGTTCAATCCTAAAGTACAGATCGTGGACCATAATTATATTTGTTAATAGCTCCAGGAATACCTGTAAAATTTAGAGGCAATAAAGGTTTCGAAGATTCCTTCTCCATATCAATCACACCATGGTACCCTGCATGTATGGCTGGTGTCCCAACATCCCCCGCCACACACCCTAGCGGCGGTTCGCAGAGTATTTCGTAAACGTAGAAGCAGGGCGTGATTCCGCATCAGAAATAACTGAAGCTCTAACTAATAGTCAGTACATGCGAGACGAGCTCTAATATTTTAGTGATTAGCGTGGAATCTAGAGTTATGTACAAAATTGTACAAGTAATCAACTATCCCCTGTGGCGAATTCACTAATTACTACTGTCCACATGTTACCCTACGTGTATGAATGTTCGAGTGTATAGGTTTATTGAGCAAACGTAATCCAACAAAAAGTGACTCTGAAAATAAGTTCTTTTTTCCCCATCCTAACTACATTGTCTCCCTCGGTCATAATTGGACCATAAAGGGAGTCATGAATCATGAATGATAGACCCTGTCATGTGTAAGAAAAATGACTGTGACGTGAGAACTGGTTGCAAGTTGCGCAAATAGTATCGACAACGCCATGAATTGTAAAATCATTCCAATGGCAATATTTTGTCAAAGATATGTTTAAATTTGGAGCTACGTGTGGCGAATTAGTTAGTGGATTTCATGTTTTTACTCCAAAGTGGCTATTTTCCATTTTTTAGGATATTCTTCCCTATCTCCCTCCAGTTGCTATAAACACCGTAAAATATAAATTTAAGCTGGAGGTTAATAAATGCCATCGTCAATGTATTTCAAGCCTAAGGTTGATTTACTGCTCTCTTCCATTCTTCTCTGTTCAGTATAAATTCCCCAATCCCGAAAAAGCTTCTCTATTTTACGTCCTCCTTAATGTGTACTATGTACTTGTGTCTTTATCTTCCTCCTGGATTCTTCCCTTCAATTGTCATTTCTACTATGCTCCTAACTCATGCATTGAACCTCAAGGTGGGTCCAATCCATCTAGTTCTTCTTGGCTGTGGTGTCTTTATTCGTACTTCTTCCTCGTTTCTCACTTCGATCATCTAATCAATCTTCAGCATTCTCTTCCAGCATCATATTTCAAAGGCTAATAGAGTTAATAGAGTACGTGTGGTATCATGAACGTGTGGCGTAATTGAATATTGTTTTTAATGTCTTAGAATTAAGGGTTAAGGATTTGTTGTGGAACTCAATGTCATGTTTAATCCAAGGATAAGATTCTATGCGGTACATTGGTCGCGGCATTCACGATTTATTCTCCATGCACTTATACATGTCCACACTATTGTGTGCCCCGAGGCCATGTCGTGCTATAACAAGTGTTGTGAAACTCGAGAGATAGTAATGTCAATGACGCTCCTATCTAGGGCCAATGCAGGTAGTATATGACGGGATTAAAACGGCTTTGCACCGTTTGCTCGTCCAGCGGCGAACGGAGTAGTTACTTGTGCCGTGCACTTTACGGTGCAATATCATTCCGGCTATAAATTTACCGTAAGCTTAATATTTTGCAAAAATTCCGCGCCTGGGGTGTTTCAGGATAAAATCAAGTAGGAAGAATTCACCCTCCCGCATGGGAAATATAAATGAGATTTTCGCCTTTGGAAGAATTATGTTTAGAGAGTCACTTGTTATGTGAAGTAAATCGTACGGGATATTTGATTCCATAAAAAGCGTTTATATAAGAATGTGAAATTTATAAATATATGTTTCAAGGTAGGTAAACCATAATATTCAAGAGTGTAACGTTTCTTCATGTGATCCCTTCATTTTCACATGACGAATAAGAACGAAAGAGTTTAAATAAATTCGAGGGGCAAAGAAAACATGATCTAAAATCAATAACGAGTAAGTTACACTCAGCATATTTTATTATGAAGGAAATTCAATCTTCTATGGACTCTATGGGAACAAAATTAATACTACTTTCATTTTGCACATTATACCCGTATAATGTGATATTGTCGATTAACATGAAAGAATAAACTAAATGTAAACGGATGAATTCAGAATAGATAGCTTGCATGTGACATTTTTAAAACATTTTTTTCAGGTCATAAAGTTCAAAAAAATAATTAAAAAAGTAATTCATGCACGTTTGCTTCAGTACCATAAACAAAAGTACACATAATGTGACAGAAAGAAAGTTTTTGTATTTCATAGCCAAAGTAGAAGAATTTATATTTTTTCATGAGCACCGTTCCACAGGGTATTTGCAGGAATCCAAAGGCTCGAAGCAGCGCCTCCTTTAAATTCTAAGCAATCGAATACTACTATCTAATGATATAGGCGTCATATGCTGATTAAATTTGCATTTGATACCTCTTATTTTGACGAAACTAATTTGTGCTTACCTAAAATTTTAGTTACCATGTTGCTTCCAAGAAGTATCCAGTATCCGTTCGCAGTATTCTAGCGCGTGAGGATATCATACAATTAAGCCTTTGTCTTAATATTTCTGCTCATTTATTGAGGCTATAGTGCAAATTGATAGTACAGTACAACTACAGTATATTACAACTTAGCAAACTTGACTTTTCCCCTAATGTTTTGTTGAATAAAATATGGGAATTATTCGCCTTTCTAGTTACTATCATATACCGTAAAGATATTATTACCTTTTTAAAACGTATTACTTCGGCTGGTATTGATTTTCAGGTATTGAGAAAATTTCAGGTGAGATAATTTTCAATGCGAAAGCTTAGGCTGATTCGGCCAATGATTGTTTATGAATGTACTATTTTTTTATATGGATTTGTGTAGTTTTATTTATTTGAAAGACTCTTATTACGAGTTTTACCCAATTGTTTAACTAATTCTTTTGAAGCAAAAGTCGAATTACTAGTACTATCTCTAGTTTAAATTCAGAGGATCAGGGAGAATAAGCGTCGATAGAATTAATTTTTTCACCAGGAGGACTTGATTCACCAACCACTGAAAGTGTAATATATATAAGCTATCGCATATAGATGGGTAGGATGTTATGAAGCCCCATGAAGTAGTTTAAGGAGAGGGCGGGGCAACAGGGAACTGTAGCTTGAAATTTGAAGACAAAATGGTGAAGCTGAAGCAGTAAGCACTCAAAGTTATTTTGGTGTTGAATGTAGTCTTATGAAGGGAGAAAATTTGATAATTACGGAAGGAGCAAGAAGAAAATGAATTTTTTGGACGGCATTAAGGCCGTGTTAAGGGCAGAGATAGGAAGTCAGTTGTATAGGAAAAGTGGTCCGCATATGACATGGTATTAAAGAAATATTTTAAGCTGCGCATTACTGCGCTCGTATTTTCCATGGAAAGTCGAAAACTTAGCTCGAAATGGGGTGTAGGAACTCAATGAAAATGTTATATACGTTTTATGAATTGTCATAAAGTGTTACCGAGCTCCACAAAATTTTTACCAATTGTTAAAATATTAGGAATGAACTGCTACTTTCGTGAGTTTGATATTTAAATTATATTACCTTTTAAATCCTATATGTTGAAATTTAATTGCAAAGGAAATCGAATTTTCAAAGACATCGTCTTTCAAAATTTGAATTATATGACACGGCAGAGTTGAAGAAAATACAACTTTCTCTACACGAGACGCTCAGAGCGACAACATGGCGATTGTGCGCGCTGGTGACCAGAAGAAAGGATGCGCAACTCAATACGAGTGAGGAAAGGCAAAGGAACCTTATCGCAGAATAGAATTCCAAGCGACGCTTTCACGGACATCAATCCTTTCTTGTTCTCTTATTATTATTTTATTCCTATAGATTCCGCGAATGATGATGTCGTCGGACGCTGGCGACGGATACGTGTGGATTTGTTAAGTATTGTCGGTGTGAACACGTGTTGGCCTCAAGCACGCTAAAATGATCCCGACGCCTTAGTGCTTCTCTCTGTCCAAGTAATCACCCGGATTCTTCATTAAATGCCTATTTGAATTCGCAATTAGCCAGCCTCACGCGAACGCATTTGTTGTACGCTTCTCCCTTTCATGCCACCGCGGGCACCATCCGGTGCAATTAATACTAGCGAAGCTTCAAGTGTGGGCACTTAACCGTCGAGTTGGTGGTTCTCGCCTCAGTCACCATCAAAGGTTATGACTACTCAATGGAAGCGTGGCGACATGAAAGGCCGCTCGAACGATGGGATGATTGGGGTGGAATAATTGTCTGTTCGCTTTGATTGTTTCATTTTAAGGTCTTCCGTTGGATAGGTAAGGTCATGATTCTCTGTGACTGCAACTCTAAAAAACACTTCTGAGCGACACCAGGCTTGGGAAGTTAACTTTAATCATACACGAATTTAAGTCGAATCCTACATTTTCGAAACAGAGTTAAGATAAAAGTTAAAGCCTGGAAAAATTAATTTATACTTGTTAAAATTGGAGTTAACTTTTAAGTTAAACATCAAGTCAATGTAACGAAAATATTTATACTCAAGTGAAAATTCATGCCGAAATTTTATCCATTTCTCAAAGAAAAAAATGATTAAACACACGGGATTTAGTACCGTAACATCTAACGGAAATGAAAAGTCTTATAAATAAGATGGAAGTGCTTTTTTGAATTTGAAGTTTTACTAGTTCCGATATAACTACTCCGTTCATGTTTTCGATTCTGTCGCCACCTCCTTGATATTTTTCTTATCAGAGTTCATATATTGGACATGAAATATCGCACGCACGTTACCCACCGGAGTTAACCACGTATCCGATCACGGCTCTTGATATCACGCCCGTGTGATACTAATCCTAAATACTTAAAGCGATCGATAACGGCAGCCCTATTTCGTCCTTCAATTATCCCGCAGCGGATCTCAGCACGGGGCGATACCTGTAGCCAATAATTCGAACAAGATCGCGAGATCATGATCGCAAACTATGCTGCAGAGGATTAAGGGATTATTGCTGGGAGCGAAAGCGATGGTGCGGGGAAGAGAGACCAGTGATCGCGCCCTTACACGGGTAGTTCGAGGGCTGTTGCCATTAATCAGAGCACCAGCATGCCCAATCAAATGCTCCCATTCCGCGAACCCCTCCGAAAGAGGACTTTTTATGGCATGATGGAGAAGGTTGAAACACACTCCAAAATAAACTACTTTGAATAATTTTATGTAATTACCACTCGCGTATTTAAATGAAATGTTTTCATTACAATGATTATGTGAAGTTTCACGAAAAAGATTAATAAGTTGAATGCTGAGAGAACATATTAATATATGTTTTGGATGAATGATGTTTATTTAAAATTGAAGCATTGACAGTATGTCTGCAGGTTTTTTTAATGTGATATTTCCATCAGCTCATTCTTTTGAGAGCGTGGTAATTTGGTGGGAAAAACACTGGAATACTGACTGGAGGACCCGGACTCGTTGCAGGATGACGCCTCTGGGCACCTTCAACTTCACCCAATCTTTTTCAGGTACCAGATCTTCTTGGGAAACCACAGGCGGCAGAGGGAAAGGAACCAAATCCCTATCTTGATGTTTGAATATCCCAAACCTTTGAATTTTTAGTATTAGGTGAGCTCCACCCTTATCTATCAAACCAACCTTCGGTTTAATCACTGCAGTTTTTTTCTTCCTTTTGACATTTCTCTCAGCTTGAACCCAGCAGTTGTTTGTGCATGGTCACCAAGAATTGACTGAATGCGCACTTCGCCTTGCTTTTCGGTCTTTTTGCGTGTTTTATTCGTACCTATATCTATTAATGATTTCGGCTCTGTATTTAGGACACGTTTGAAGCTTTCAGGAGCCACATGATGATTCGCTCTCTGGGAAACATAACCAGAGTAACACGCTTTCTGATTCCAGCGTTCTGTTATTTTGAATCCAACAGTATTCAGATCATGAAATAGTTTCCCGGGTCGTTGAAGGCGGCTTGACATGGGAACGTTGCCAATGAAGCGGTCGGGAAGTAAAACATTTAAGTGCAAGCCGCTCTTCGTTTCATCGAACTGATCGTAGAGATGCCTTTTAATTGTGCGTTTCCTGAGAGACGCCACTTCCATCTCTCAGCTATGACTTCAGTCCGCCCTCATCTCAGTTGTTTCGTCACATGACAGTTGGGGGGGAGGGGTAAAAAAACTGCTATTTTCCGTCCCTCATTCTCTCTCGCCTTAGCTCTGTCGCTGAGTTCTCTTCCACTCGGGATTTTCCGTGATATGCTCCTTTCTGGACGAAAGAATGTGAAGCTTTAATAGGCCAATGGTGACCCATGCCCCGACAATTTCCTGGTTTCATTGTCGACGCAGTGTCGAGATGGGGGAGGGTTTGAAGTTATGTGGGTGTTGGGGGGAGGGTGGGGGAGGTACTTAGAGGGGTTAATAATTCCGACGAAACTACGTGCGCACGACGCTGGGCTTTTGTTTGCACGTGCGTCGGGCTTCCAAGTCCACTCGTTTTCAAGCTTCCCTGAGACGTTACAATGGCGATAGTTTCCGTGGCAGCAGCGATTTACTCCGCCATAGCTCGCCGCTTTCCGTCCAGTCAAATGAATAAAAAGTTCTTTGCTCGCAAAAGACCCAAGGTCGCCTCCGTGGACTTGGTAGTGCCCCGGAACGGAGTTTCTTTTTCACAGTTTGCCTCACGTACGCGGGGAAAAAAACAAGAGGCCATTCTAAAAAGATCCCTATCTTAACAATAATAAAGTGTAACCTTGGCGTCGTGGAATGCAGTTTTATTTATGGGAGTTAAAGAGAGTGGAAAGCATTTGCGCATTACTCTTGCCCTCAGCATTATGATATCGTGGGGCGTATATAGCAATGTTTTTGCCCAATTATTACTGATTCTCATATGATGGATAGCTTTAGTGGCGTGAAAAAATCTTAGCTGCAACACTATATACACAAACCATCGATGAATGTCCTGAAACAAGAATGGAAAACTACGCAGGCAGTAAAGTCAGAGGAAGAAATATTGGACCAAAGGCAAATTGGTATTCGCGCAAATAATTAGCATAAAAGCTTTTTTCGGTAGGTGGAAAAATGCAATAATGGTCCGCTTGAACGTAATAGATAATGCAAGATACCGATATCTATAGGCATAGGAATACCAAACTAATTAAAAATAATATTTTAATTTAATAATTTTTAACGGTGGAAAAAATCACAATTTTGTTCAGTTTTAATGTGATTTTGTTTATATCTGTTCATCACTGGTCATAAATCGAAAGATTGGTTTGAAACACCTTTGTAAATACAGAAAATAATGATTTTCCCCGTAGATGGTTCTCTTTGAGAATTTATTTTGATATCATTTATTAATTTGACTCAAATGGTTGACTTAAAAAGTAATTGGTATGATTGCACATCGCCTAACATCTTGCTTTGATTACCGCTGCTTCATGGTGTAGTCCAGTTTTAATTATAGCCATATGGTCTTTATATAGGCTTTGGATCACTCTTATGTCATTAGAAGGCACTCCGTTAGGGAAAGAAGCATTTAATGTCATTCGAATTCATTTAACAGGTCTACAAATGGAATTAGTTATTACTGACGACTTATATAGTGAGTAAAGTCTCCGAGTTGTGTGAATTTTGCATCCAAAGACTTTATATAGGTATGAAAATGCAATTGACGTCGACAGAATAAAAACCGCTCTTGACGCGAGATAGTCACACTTTGGAGCATAACTTTGTTCTCAATATTCCGTTGTTACGAAGCAAGGTATTAATGAAATTAAATTCTTTCATCTCACCTTAATATCAACGTTTACGAGATATTTAACCTTTAAGGAAAAATCATCCATCGTTTTTTATCTTTTTTTACCTCCAATGACGACCTTGTGAGCGTCACGCCGTCTATGAAGAATAAGGCTCCCAGAGATGAAACAAAACAACAGTCATTGTAGGTACACCTCAAAAAGTTGTCCGCTGATCATTTGCATACGAGCCCAAAAGATATTCCTCGTCCCATTTCCTTGGGCCCCTATTGCCCAGGCTCCGAACCATTGAGCCCCGTAATCTAATCCCCCGCCTCCAAAAGGCATGGGGGAGGGAGGAGCCGTCGCCCCCCACAAGCACCGCGGCTGCAACTCCTCTCAGCTTCCATTTGCTCCCCCGCTCGAAGGTGTTTTGCATCTCACAAGGCCATCGCTCTCTCTCCCTCTCCATCTCTCTCTCTTCCTCCGCTTCCCCATCTCCCTAACCCACCTTGCCGTGCTCTTCCCTCCTGCGGCAGCCATCTGTGTATTCGTTCCTATTTCCTCAGTTCGCCCTCACTTCTTTTGTGTCATCGCTTCGGTTTTATTCCACAGTTCGTAATCTAGTCATCAGATTTTCTTATTTTGTTTTGATAAATCTGCTCCACACTTAAGGGTTATCCTCATATTGCTCCCCACATTTGTTCTAATCCTGTATAACTCTTTCGTTTGCAGTTAACAAAATCCCCACCAGTTCGAGGGGAGTTTGTAAATACCCCTCGTATATAACCCCTTTGCCTCATCTCCAAATGTTGAAATTGATGTAATATCATTCATAAACTACTCTGTCCCAGAACAATAAATCTCCTACATTATTTATTTTTATTATTTTTTTATCAAATACTATGATATGTATCGGTACTTCTACGTTATGCATTAACAATATATCTCACTTTAACTCATAAGTGCATTTTTTTAACTGATTCACAATTATTGATCGGGTGACATGCTGAGTATTTTGCTGATTGATAGCATAGTGTCACATTCACGTTTTTCCAACAGACTAAATGGAGAGGGGTTAATTTGAAGTTGCATGCAAAGAGGCACTGCCATACTTCAATTGCATGCTCGCGAATTATCAAAGATTATATTCTTGTTGATTTTAGCGATGCGATATACGTGACGTGAATACAATCAATAACCTGAGGACATTTTCTTTTCTATTCCTGATATCTCTCAGAAAGTGGTGGGCTACTCAGGTCTTTGCTTTAAATGAGGCTATGAGACCGCAGGACTTGTTACCTCATATGGCAATTAGCACAATTTTAATCAAAAATAAAAATGAATGAATTGCGTTTCCTTGAGAGATTCTAAGTAACCCTTTGTGACGCCAATATATTAAATAAATAATAAATTTTTCCACAAAATGCCAAATTTCTTAAAAGATGGGAAATAGGAACACGTTAAAGAGCTCAAGGGTCAGCGGCTAGATGTTGAGGGCTGGAATTTATTTAGAGAGAAGGCCCATTTGGCTGTATTTGAATCGTGTTATCGAATTTATGGCATAATTGGATTACTGTGCCTTTTATTATAAATAGCAATATAGTACGTTACTATTTCTTGATTTTAGCACATAGGTTTTCTATTTTAACGGAATTATTAATTTCACAATTTTTATAATTGACCGAAAATAGGTAATAGATGGATTAAATACGGTACAAAATGACCTCGATACTAACGCATTTTAATAAATTCGATGCAAACTTATCCTCATTCTGAGTACTGCTCAATGAATTTATTTCGAATGCCTGATCCATGTGAAATCTTCTAAAGACGGAAAAATTTTCTTATAAGCAGCAAGGGGAAAACGTTTTCCACGTCGACGAACAAATCTTGTTGGCCTGGCCTTAAAAGCCCATTGAGTTCTTGCAAGTCTAAGACTCGCTACCTATGATAGTTTGGTCCACCTAGCCTTATGAAACCGTCCCAGTATTATTATATTGGCAAAAAAGGATCTTTTGGAATTTTAAGTACCAGACCTGGGACTCTTTAAAACGTCCCGGGTATTTAAGGATACGCGCAACGACCTTTGAGATACTATATATGCCCATCTTTAACCGTTCAGATCCTGAATTAAAATCATAATTGAAAATATATATATATATATATATATATATATATATATATATATATGGTTTACCACATTAATCAACCGGAAGATCGGTTTGGTAGGTGATGGAAGAGTTCACCCAGTACTAAGCCCGACGGCGGGTGAAATTTACACATCAGGGTAGGGGGGCCGGTTCCTTTCCCTGTGCCGGTTATGGTTTCCCAGGAAGATCTGGTACCCGAAAACTCACATAGCTTGGGTGGAGCTGCAGGTGCTCAGAGTGCCTTGCCCGGGAATCGAACCCGGGCCCCTCCGGTCTGCAGTCCAACGCTCTATCCCCTGGACTACCGAGACCTAATTTATACATACATACATAATATGCGTGTGTATAGATGTGCGTGCATATGTGACCAAAGCGCATTTAAATGAAGGGAGGGAAGAAATGGGAAATAGGAAACAGACCGAAACACACTTATATTCACGTATGCTAGTATTCAACCGTTCGGCGGTAAATTTTCGTGCCTTCAAATCCTTGTAAAATCTGTGAGCCCGCAGTTTTAAAGATATGCTTATCAGTGGAATAGGAACTCCTGGGAAATAAATATCACGAGCTGATCAAGACTAGACTCGCGGAGCTGGAAAGTTTTTCGTAATCAGGGAAATGGTGACATCAGTGATTCCGAGGAAGGGATTGCACCGAGGTTAATGATGATTGCGACCACTCGTCGCCCCGTGGAAGCACTTCAATCGTGCCGGCGTCTTCTGGAAACCATCAGTTGGAGGTTCTCGGAAGAGCCTTTGTTGCGATCACGGGTCGTCATTCGATTTGATGACCGAGGCCGAAATCGTACACGAAGGGACCTAACTCCCCGGGGATATCTGCCAATCGTTAGCGTCCATGCATGGACCGAGCGGACACATTTATCCGGCCCGCGTTTCACAACACACGTGAGCATCCTGCGTGTGGGAAGAGGTGACTGGACGAATTTCATTTCGACCCAAAGATTATTCGGCTTAATGCGTCGACATTCCTTCCTCGACTGTGATCATGAATGAAGTGATCATTAAAGTGGAACCTTAATCCTCTTTAAGTCTTCCGTGAAAGCGATCTTCGCCCTAAATAAAATGTAAAATGGTGTTAAATTCTAGTGGTTTTTTTAACGGAACTATCTTGGATTTTCTTTGTAACACCCAAATTTCGAACGCTATCGTTATGCCTTTCAAGATATACGTGGAGGGAATGGTTAAAAGGGCATAGAAAGAACTGGAAATAGGAATGTTAGCTTGTGGGGAATACATAAAATCAGTTAGCCTTGCGGATGATCAAGCTTTATTTAGTCAGTCAGTTGAGGGGTTACAATCGTGGATGAGTGCATTCGATAATCAGCGTGATAAGGGAAGGGAAGGACATAAATGAAAACATAACGAAGTTTATGAAATTTTTGAGGAGGAGGAAGGTTAAGTTAAACGTTGAAATAGGAGGGCGGACACTAGAGCAGATTATATATCTTGACGGTGTTTTAGACCAAGATGGTCAAAGTAGCATGGTCGTAAGAAAAACTGGCTTCCCACCCAGAGGGCCCGGGTTCAAATTCTGGCGGTGTTGAATATTTTTCAGAGGTATCTCGATCCCTACTTGAGGTGCTTTGTGGAGGGCACTTTGAGTGAGTACGCCGTCCGTCGGATGGGACGTTAAGATGCGGACCCGTTGGCGCCTTTCGTTAAGAGTAGACTAATGCCGACGCCGGGTTTCTCTCCACCCTTCATCCTTTCCTGTCCATCCCCTATGGCGCAAATGACCTCAGCTGTCGGTCGCTTCCCCTAAATACTACTACTGCCTGTAAGAAGAATAATTACGTTAGGAAAAGAAGCTTTCACTGGGAGGGAATTGATGATAAGGACGTTGAGTAGGATAATAAGAAAATAATCGTTTAAACGTTGAAAGGTAGCATATTGCTGTACGGTGCAGAAACATGGTCATTGAAGCAAGATGATAGGTGTACATGGAAGGCCTTTGAGATATGAGCGTGGAGAAGGATGAACAAGTTAAAACGGACGGGAAGAAAACAAATTAATAAGTGTTAGGCATGGCGGGGGAGGTGAAAGAGTTATTGGGAGAAATACGAGGGTCATCCGGAAAGTAGTACCCGTTCGTGCCGCATGAAGTGCTGACGACGCGAGTAGCCGCTGGACGAGGTCAGATAGCTTCAGTGGCTTGTCTGCCTTCTCTGAGCCAAGTTGCGTGACGCTAGCATTGCCTGTGTTGTTTCTGTGATTGTTTGCAATGTTTAAAAAAATTGAGAACGCCGCCAGTTGTGAAGTGAGGGCAGTGATTAAATTCCTCAATGCAAGAAACGTTCGCCCATGTGATATTCATCGCCAATTAAAGGAGGTGTATGGAGACAATGTAATGGACGAGTCGTCTGTTCGGCGGTGGTGTCGCAACTTCAACATGGGGAGGGGGAACACACACGACGATGAGCGTTCGGAGAGACCGTCTGTCATTACAGACCAACTGGTGAGCTCAGTTGACGAATTCGTGAGGAACGATCGGCGCGTCACAATTGATGACATCTGTGAGCATTTTCCCAATGTTTCTCGAACAATTGTTCATGAAATTGTTAAACACCATCTGCATTATGCAAAAATTTGTGCAAGATGGGTCCCTCGCGTATCTCAATGAGCTGGCGGCGAAGGACTATGCAGCAGGAATACAGAAACTTGTCACACGTTATGACAAATGCCTTAATTTGCTTGGAGATTATGTTGAGAAGTAGTTTAAAGTATCCTCTTTCAAATAAAATTTTTTATGTTTGTTAATATTTACTTTTGTGTCTTTATTTCACGAACGGGTACTACTTTCCGGATGACCCTCGTACAAAGGAAGCAGGAATGGTGGAATTAGGACGTTTTAATTGGGGATGGAGTGTTGAAGATCATGATAGAGGGGAGAGCGACAAACGAGGTAGGGAAAAGGTTAGACGTAAAGATGATTGGACGGAAAGAACAAGGTAGAATGTAGAATAGTTTAATGATGTATGGTATGTCAGAGTGAGACATGTTAGGCGAAGCTGAGGAGTGTAGTAATGTTCAGTCTGTGTCCATCCATGACCTACCTTAAAGGGTAGACTAGCAATAACAATTGTAATACCACTGATACGGCAGTATGAGTTGAGCAAAAGCAAAATATACCTCTTTGTGATTCCAAATAGGAGAGACTAGCGCATAGTGAATGCGTTTTACCAAATACTCTATTATAGAAAGGTTCTCTCTCTTTCGCCACGCATCGAATTGCAACCATGGCAATCAGTTGGGGAACTTAAGATGAATGTATATGTTTTGAGTGAAAAGTAACTGTTACCCCGCAGTCATTGGTTTGAAAAGTTGTTAGTGCTTGTGGTAAAAGTATTAAATCAATACAAGCGATTTCAATGGACTTAATAGGTCGATTTTTCTGTATTAGACGATCTACGGGTTATTATGAAGTTGCAAATGTTCCATTGCACAGCATCCCTACCCGAAGTCGTGGGTTCGGTTTATATTGGTCGAATATCCCCTCAAAATTAGAGGTAGATTCGATAAAAAATTGGCCAGAATTTTGACAGATCATAGAGAGATTCTTTCTTATCTATTCGAGACAATTAAGCCGAGCAAGGAATCTACAAGGTAAGGAAAATGATGATGATAATGTTAAATGCGAAGTTTTCGAAATGGATCCGCTGTTCATTAAACATGTTAATGTGAGGAAAAATGAAATTTTCACTTTTATTAAATGTGGCAAAAAAAAGAAGAGCGAAAACTCTCTAGTATGGGAGAAATTCGGAAGGGAGAAAATTAATAATTGAGAACCGGAGTAACTCGAAGGTTATTAACCGCAGTCACATTTTCCGGGTGACGAGGTTTTCATTGGGTCAGTTCCGGTTACGATGTGATTTGGAGAATCCATTGGGTGTACTTTAGTATCCGTTCAACCATCTTCTGTGGACTCCCTGGCGAACTTCTACAAAGGTAAAGATATACCAAAGTCTGGCTTTCCCCTTTTCTTCTCTTCATAGTTCTTCTTTCAACCTACACAATCTAGCTGCAGCATTTCTCATAGAGTTTTCAATAACTTACGGATAAGATTACTTGAAATTCATCATATTTAATCAATTCTGTACCAATAGTAAACCATGAGCTCAAATGAAGATTATTACACAAATAATTATTTAATAACATATGATTACATACATCCTTAAATCACAATGGTTATTGTACCGTGAGTAGATAATTTTTACTAAAGCAATTAGGTGTCCATGACTGATAAATTTACTAATATTTGTTTTTAATCATATTATTATTATTTGACGTTATCACTTCTCTATTTGCCTTATTATGACGTATAAAATTTCATAAAGCCTTTCATTCTCCTCTCTTAAAAATTTGATGGAATAGTATTATTTCTTTTTCTCTACGATTTTAGCTCTTGTTTTGCATGCGTCGTTCCAGTTCCTGGCTTCGCAAAATTATCGTAAATATCTGGGATATTACGAGGGTTTCTCAATAGATTGCCGAAGAGATTTCGTAAAATACACTTGCGTGAAAAAAACAGATCTGAAGTGATAAAATCGGTATCAAAGGCCAAACATTTAGTAAGTAGTTTTGAGAAAGCAAACTGAAACGAATCTTTAGAGGTTTCTTTCGATGTAGTTACACTCAAGCCGCCTTTCGTCTGAAAAACATGATGTATTTCCAGTCTTTCAATTTGACATACTTAATTGGAAACATGTCTTCTGGAAGCAAATAGCGATCTAAAAGATGCCAAACAAAAGATAAGATTAAAGTTGCTATTTATTGATCGACCAAAATCTCATAAACCGTGCGTAAACACGGGCTTGAAGAGTTGGTGGAAGGTTGAATGTACATGGGAAAGCGTGGCCTCATTTTTACTTCCCACCGCGAAGTTCTCCCCTGTTTAACCTTGATTAATTTATAATCAGTAAATTAAAATTCATTATCTGAGTTCATATTTGACATTTATCTTCCATTTTTAATATTTTTTCTGGGTGGATTTTTCGTATGTGAAATTGGGCCGCAATCCGCAAAATAATTTTTTCATATGTTGTTATCATTCCAAAATACTAAAAAGATGTAAGAATTCCTCATCCTAGTGTAGAGAGTGTAAATGTGGAATTGAAATAAAAATTCTTTTTTGTCCCTTTAATCTCGACTCATACCACTCAAATCATTTCTCCGCAAAATTATGCATATTAGCAACTGAATTTTGCCCATTCAGAATTTTTTATAAGTCCCTTTCGATAGAGTTGTGCATCTTGTTCGCAGTTTCTCATCTGTCATTGTCTCTCCTAAGTTCTCATGTGCACGAGAATTTTTTCGTGTGAAAAGTTTTGAAGGAACAATGCGTGCAAAATATCCAGGTTATTTATTCTTTTTTTCCGCCATCTTTATTTTTTATACAACCTTCTTTCCCACTATTACATGATATTTTGTCGATTACTTCATTATAATTTCATTTTATCTCATCGTGCTTTGGTTAAATGAACGTTGAAATATTAGCCGAAACACGCTGAATTCACCGAGAATTGAAAGGGGTTCTTCTTGTATTATACTGTTTTATTTTGCTCGGCTAGGACTTGTCCTTCGCCCACGGAGTAGGCTCTCGAGTCTTTACTGTGGGAGACGCATTATCAGGGGAGTTTTTATTTCTCCCCGCCGCCGTTCATCAAATGGATGTAGTCTCGTTTTCATTGCCAGTTCTAAACGGTCTTCAGCGCCTTTGTATTTACTTATTTCACTCCCGTCCTTACCCTTATCACTCGACTTTTTGCGAAACACATCGACTCCATTAATCGGGGAATTGCTGCAATGAGCTGCGGAATCATATTTCAAGTTTAAGCTTTTTATTGGCTACATCTGTCGCATTCGCTGAGGAAGTTTTGCTGAAACTGCTGCAATTGTATGTCATGGGAGAACGTGAAAAGCGTACATCCTGCTTTCCTTTCTACTTTAGAAGGTTTAGTAATAGAGAGGTTTCAATTCCATATTTTCCGAGGCATAAAATGTGTGAATAATGTAATTTCCCATTCAAAAGATCTAACTCTCTACCTCGTGAAATTTTTCCATTCGTTTCCTTTCGTTTTGAATTTATCCTCAAGAATATTTCTTTCATAACCGACACAAAGTGAGGGACATAATTTAAAGTGTATATGATATGAATGAGAATGTTAATCTTTACTCGAAGGAATACCCCTATGATAAACATTGTCAGTAAAAGCATAACAAGATAGCTTAATGGGTATTAAAATTTAATATTAGTATTACATTAGTATGCATAATGAGAGTTATTTTAACTTGATAATATTAAATAGAGAAATTCAATAAGAGAATGCATTGTAGGCTCAGTATTTTTAATGTTTTCATTGTGATATACTTTAAACAGTCAACAAACTATGTCGTGTTTCAGGTTTGTGTCCATCCAAAACCGACCTTAAATGGTAGAATATGTATAAAAATAATAATACTTAAAACAAAGTGAAAGATTTATAAATATTTTTGCTCTTAATTTAACATTTTCCATTATCAAGGTTTTAATTAATTGTTTACTTTACAAATGAATTTGGTATAAATATGATATTACTATATCTAAATTTCATCTTGACAAAGGCTTTTGAAAAATGGTTGCTAAATAGAATTTAACGCATATTTGGTGTATTCAGGCTTCACTTTGTGGAAATCCATTATCTCCTGAAGTAAAAATACCAATGTATCTTTCCACTCAATTTTTATTTGGCACAACTAGTTTCGACGCATCGGCGTCGTCCTTTGATCTGGCTGACCTGAGGATGACGCCATTGCGTCGAAACTAGTACCGAATAGACAATTAGTGGAGCAACACATTGGTGTTTTCAATTCGGTAGATTTAATATGACAATGGGCTTCATTATCGTTTCATCACAATGTAAATGAATCATTTACACAGAATGATGCGAGAAAAGCTATCCCAATTTCGTTTTAAGATTTTTTTAGTCGATGAATCTCGGGCAAATAGTTTTCGTTAATAGTTTATCTTCTACGTTGCTTTAGAAATTTTGATTGTATCGTACCGACTTCTCTAACCGCACATGCGTGTAAATGCGTTGACCAGCGAGTTATAAAGAGTATTTTTTGTACCTTGACGAAATCGCTCGAGTGCTCTTCTAATGTACTTGAAAAATAATTTCCTCTTCGCTCAGGGCAAGCGCAATTCTCATGATGCGGAAACTGTTGAGTTTGCCCTTGGGGTTCTACTACTGCTCATTCAGCTAATAGCCAACCGGCGCATGCTCCACGACAGCGCACTTCCTTTTGTTTTTGTCTACTTATGGGTTCGTGATCGCATTTGACGAATGCAAGTTATTCGTTAGCAATAGATGATACACAGGAGATAATAGAGAGAGGGTTAGAGATATGCTCTTCTTTCGCTCACACTTTAAAATTTGCAAGTATCGATTTTCAAGTTTTTTTTTATCCACACCAGCCTTTCAATTCTCGAGAGGTAGTCATGACCTTCACACTGACCTTTTATGCCTTCTCCGGATGTCCCATTTTGGAAGAAGACCAGAAGCAACCGCAAAGAATGATAATCTCCCTCGTAACGTGTCCCGTAACCGGCGAAGATCTTTTTAAGATTTTTTTCTCATCGCATCCATCTCAATCAGAAGTGACATCTGCCGAAGCTGAAGGAACTCTCCTGTTTCGATTTGCCATACTAGTATTAAACTCATATTATTTACCACCACATTTTTGTTCCGTAAATTATTTTAGAATTCATTGCTCATGATTAAATGCGAGATTTGCTGCAGAGTTGTTAACCCCAGCGAGTGAATTTCGTCTGCCTGATGAATCGGCGTAGTAGGATTCAGGTGAAAATGATGGTTGCGCTAGAAGAAACGGGTAGCTATGTAGACAGTTCCACTTGCTATACCCGTTGAACGATGGCGGTCGGCGTTCAATTCCACTTTTCAAAACTTTTGAGCGATGTTTTGTGATCGCATACTTTACAGAGACTTCAGTGTTCATCGATTTTAAATAGATTTGAATCAAAATCTCCTCTGCACAACATGGTGAACTTTACTTCGGACTCTCGCAGGGTCAACCGCATACCAGCGTCCAGGCGGCGATTGGGACAGGAGTTAATATACGGTATATCTATTTACGTTCCAACATTACAGAAATTCTGTCGGAAGTCACAGAGGTGACGAGAATCGGATAATGTTGAAAATATTTGTTATGTTGGCATTCAGTGGCTATACGAGCACTCCAGCAGGAATGAAGACACATTAGATCGTAATGCACATAGTAGTGGAATTTATGAGGATGGAATAGTTTTTTGAGAATAGAAATTATAAATTTACTTCGGAAAGTCATCCGATTCAACTTTTACAGCGTAGGTTCAATCAAATTTTCTACAGCACAGATCAACCTATCTACAGCAAAACAGAAGCGTTGAAATATTTTCCATTAGAAACGTGAACGAATCAGATTAAAACGACTACGCAGGTACTGATTCCGAGTGTACGGTCACTGAAGTATAACCGTGACGTTAATTGATTTCGCTCTTTTCGGAAGGAAGAATGTAAAGAGCAGGAGGACTTTTGTCATCTGCCGGTATTGTGGTCTTTTGTAGTCACACCGCGAGCGTTTTTGCTCGAGCATGGTGGGAGTCACCCAACCCTTGACCTACATAAAAAAAGGACGAGCCCGAACGCGTTCTAAAAATAAAATCCCTTTGGCATCTTCAAGGTGTAACCGGAGGCGGAGGAGGAATAGTCGTCTGACGGCTTTTTCGTGCTTTAACTGGCTCTCGAAGTTCACGGAGTAACTTCCTTCGGGCGTCCTAGGAAGCGAAAGATGATTCCTTTGCCAATAATACGTGACGGGCAATTACTCCACGTTCGGATTAGCACTCGTTGAAGTTCCCGGTATTTCCTCGGCAATCATGAGAAGAAATTCGGTTCCAAATGATACCGGTCTCTCGCGGTATTACGCCGTTATTTGTTCGCAATTACGTTTCGCGATTACTTTTTTTTCTCTCAGTACCCGTCGCGATGTTATTATTGTGAACTTTGTAATTTTCTTAATTGGAAGACGTGACGGGAAATTCGTTTGCCAAGTGGGAATAGGATTCTCACGTATTTCCTTTGGCTATTAGATATAGCTATCCAATTAGAGAATCTGTTGTCACATTAACATAATCTATATCCAATTATATGTAATTCGGTAAAGTTGTAGAGGCGAAAGTTAAAATGTAATGGGCAAAATGTGTTAGCTAATTCTTTCCCCCAATTGGTGGATATAGCCACACGTGGTCAACCCTGCTGAATAAACGTGTGGAAATTCAATTGATTACGCGTAAACAACTATTGCAGAGTAATATTCTGCCATGCAAATCAATAATAGGCTAATTAAATTCGCAATTGTTATAGTTTCACGTTTTTTATCATCCCCGTCGATGTACCCTGTGGCGTGGCTTTGAAGTTTCAAAGCTTCCTGGGGAAAAGGTCGAAATATTTGCATCATGATCCATCGGTGTTTTGAAGGCTAAATATCCAATCAGTCGCTTTTGTGATATTTTTATTTTAACTTATTCAGCCTCGGAAGAGTTTTTTTTAATGTTTCGCTCAGTTGAAATTAGCAACCTCTCGCTAATAAGGCGATTCGGTTAAAAACTTTGGACTAAGACCGCTCTTTCGTTGGCGAGACTCGCCCTTAGTTCCTTTGGCGTAATCAGCGTGGTGAATATGCCATTTGTTTTTCCGTGCATTGGTTACAAAACGCGTGGAGGGCGACCCTCACCGGCGAATTGTCTCCACGCGGCAGATGGACCGCGGGGCTTCGGGCGAGGCCGTTGACCTCCCTTCCGCATGCTCGACCAATACACTCCATTGTCTTTACCCGACGTGTTTCGCTTCGTAATGAATTTCTTTAAAACAATTTACTACAATGGAGTGGCTCGCATTTCTCGCCTTGTTGGGGAACTATTTTAAAGATGGATTTGCAAGTACAAACCAGTGGCTCCTTTCTGCAATTGAATAGCCGATTCATCAATCTTCCTTTTTGAATATTTCTGAGCCGCTAATTACCATATTGATGTCGGAATCTTCAGTATCCGTTTTAATTATACAGTCGTGAGATGATCACTTATTCTTGACATTTTTTCGCCCATTCGTTCTTCCTAAAACTTAAAGTGCAACTGTCAAAAAAATAAAATTAGCTTGCTAAAGTACTCATAATAATTGCCGGAAGGTTGGTGGGGTATTTTCGGGAAGGTTATGTAGGTAATAAGTTTTATTATCGGTAACTACTCTAGTGTACATTTGTAAACAATCTCTGGCTAGGAATAAGGCGTCCTGCAGATGCATGAAAACAACAGAATAATAATATTCCGCTCAGTATTAAAAGCATCTCTTCAATTTGATGCAAAAATGGTTAGATATCGCCTAAGTGTACCTCTAAGGTGTTGTCAGGTTCTATTTTTGTCGTAAAATTTCCTTTAATTTCAAGGGTTTCTGAAAAACCACTTCCAGGAAGGGTTTTCATGAAATGTAGCAATAGAAAGTACGTTCTTCGACGCAAGGAGTTCAAATCGTCAAGCGTATGGAATTATTTTATGAGAGATGAAAATGTACCATTATTAGAACACGCCTTTGTTATTTTATGCTCGTCCATGTAAAAAATACACTTTTTTATCCTGAAGCAATTGAGATTCTGGAGGTCCAAGATTAAATGCTCAACACATTTTATTGGGGAAATCCTGTCACCTACCGCGGGAAGAGTGTTCTCAATGTCCGAAGCTTTGTAATTTTTTAAAATCAATAATGCATTGTTTGATTAACTAGTGCTCACGAGATTAATTCACACTTTCTAGAACAAGAGCAAATGGAATGTGAGAATACAGATGTAAGGAACTGGCATTTTTAATGGAACGATAGGACTCTTGGAGGATACTCGTTTGCATAAAAACAGCTGGGTCTGAGGTCTAAGAATACCGGGTGGTTAAAAGAAGCCAATTTTTGACAGTCAGTACAGGCCTTGTTACTCCCACGGTTCAATTAATTTTTATCAATTAAGCCATTAATTTTGTTAAAAAATGACGACTCAGACGGCATTTACTCTGGAAAATACTAGATTTTAATGTTTTCACTTTAGGATTTAACATTTTTGTTGGGACCTGACTTGTAACTATCCCAATTAATGGAGTGAAGCTTACGGTTTGTATTTGGCTAACGCTGTTGTGCTGATGAGCTGTCAATTGTGCTGACTGGCTATCGTGCCTGTGAAATCATGAATCTTACACAGTAATATCCAGTATTCATGCTTTATGCCGTTGCCATGATAAGATCAATTAGGCGTGTATTTAGCATTACGTCCATAGCACCGATCCGTGACCTAAGATCTGGGGAAGGGCAACAGCTTTCTGCAAGCAGTTGCCTACTTTTTTCCGATGGGAGTCGCATAGCGCGCCACATTCACATAAGGTAGCGAAGAAACGAGCATCGTGCTAATTTATGCTGTGAACTGGAACGTCACGCGACATAATATCTCCCGATTATTTCGTTTGGATTCTCATCTCCGATTGATTTTTCATCCTTGTGTCTTAAAACTCGGAATAGTCTACGTATATTGATACGCGCAAATTGGCGTCTTTTTTGTCTACCACTGCTCTCTAGGGAACAAGTCTTCCTTTTGATGATTGAATTCTACTGTCACCATTCGGAGAATACTTCTTACACCTTGCGACGTATTTCTGGCAAATATGGACTTTTTCTTCACGGTCCCAAAAAAAAGCCTGCAAGAATACCCTCTCGTCGCCCGAAAATATTATTTCTCGAGCTCCAGCTCATCGCATGTATGGCAAAAGTGGCAACTGGTAACTGCATAAAAAATAACGGAACTCGAATGGGTCGAAAACTGACGGAAATTGGGTCGCAACAGTTTGAATTATTTAGCACTGCTATTGACCAATCCGGATCCCACTCCCTCGCGATTAGCTCCCTCAGCAAACGTCCTCCCGTGGACGTTTCGGCCGAAACCTTTTGAGCAACTCATTGATGCGTACGAGACTGATTAATAATTCCTGAGCGAGGGTTACTGCATACCATTGTTGTCGCCGGCTCCCTCTCCGTGTGTCTCTTATCCCGACTCATTTTTACGCGGGAAACGGTTGCAAAATCGCCGACGTTCGATCGTCGATGGGAATGACATGTGAGGAGCATCGCCGTCACTTTCGATCGAAGCAGTGGAAATGTGCGGGGGAATGCGAACGGGATGGGAAACCGAGAGGGCAATAGAAAAAAGGCGATTGAGGTAAAACGAAGACCTTTTGAGGAAGTCTCTTGCGCCGAGGAAGGAACACGCGATCGCTCTCATCGCCCGGTCGAGCTCGTTGCGTTGCGCCCCAGAAGTGCGAGTCGAAATGAGCCAAATATAGAATCCTCTCAAACTCTCCTTCCCCTCACTCCACTCTTCGATGGCGTGTCTCCGATCGGCAAGCCGTTTTCGCGATCCGCGTCTCACTTTTTTTTTAATAGCTCCTTGTCGAGGGAGTTAACGCGACAAGTGACACGACGAGCAACTACGAGCTGAAACTTCATCGTCCTAGAAATTGCCAAGTTAGAGGCACTTAGGCAGATTTTTATTGCGAATATTGGCAGCCCACAGACTAAATTTTTCTCTTCTTCGTCCCATATCCGGCTTGAACTGTTTGTTAATGCGCCCACCTGCTAACCCGAGGGTCACATGTTCGATCCCCATCCCGTCTGTGCTTGAGACAAGATTCTGTGTCAACTCTGGTGTTGCGGGACCTTTGGAAATGTGTTGGAACTTGAAAAGGGATTTAGAACCCCTGGGATACATGATCAGTAGCTTGCAAATCAAAACTCTTCACTCTCCTCAGAGGTATTCATAAGTATTTGCTTCTTAATGCTATTTTTATTTATTGTTCCTATCGAAACTTTCTTTTACTGAGATCCTCAATATGCCTTTGCGTATTATGATGCGCCTTCATATCTAAATTGGTGTTCCATTTTTATTTCATCACGCCACAGTACTTCCACTTTTCTCACATGGTAAAACTGATCATCAGTTTTTATCTCCAGGCATGAGTTGTATTCGATTATTTTGCTGAACTAAGGCCGTTTCTCAAGTTCTCAAAATCAACACAAAAAGAACCACAACGTATTTGGAGATTTTAATTCAAGCACCCCGACCTCCGTCATGTTTGATCAATTTCTGGTTTTGCGAGAAAAAGATTGTTAGCATTAGTAATAGGATAAGATGTGTATACATTTTGATTTCTCAAAGGAAAAAGGAAAATCGAGCGACCAGAGTTCGTTCTCTTTGCTTATTAATGAATAGGAAGCTCGTTTTGATAACTCAAGTTACGTAGTATGAAGGACTGTTCTGAAGTATATTAATGATGTGAAAAGGGGATCGGGATGGTGCGGTGGTTAATGCACTGACTTACCACCCAGAATGCCTGGGTTCGAATCCCGGAGGCGGTAGATATTTTCCAGTGGAATCCCGATTCCTACTTGAGGTGCTTCGTGGAGTGCACCTTAAGTGAGTACAACGTCCGTTGGATGGGTGCTGCGAACCCCTTGGCACCTTTCTTTAAGAGTAGGCTTTTGCCGACGCCGGGTTTCTCTCCACCCTTCATCCTTCCCTGTCCATCCCTAATAGCGCAAATGATCTCAGATGTCGGTCGCCTCCCCTAAAACTACCACTACTATAGTGTGAAAAGTTTCGGGAATATTTTTATAGATCGCTCCAAGAGTATTGTCATCGTGGTACCAGTTTACAAGTCTCGATTATTGTTTTGTGTATTAGTATTTTACCTATTTAAAAGAAATAAATTTAAGGTAATGTTAAGATCATTAATCGAATTCCATGTTTATCCTATTCTCCCACCTTTTATTATGTTAATTAATGAAAATTAATAATAACTCTGACAAAAGACTAATTGAATTCATATAGGTTTCACGTCGCGTATGTAAATGGTGCGTCAGTGATCGCTTGATCTATTTATATCCACCGTTGCTGAAACTTGTAAAAAAAACTTGAAACTTGGCCTTTTTATCTTTTCGCATACGAATGCTTGAGAGATAGGGCTTCTCCGCTCTCCTAATTAGTGTTTCCCGAGTAAATGACGAAGCAAGTCAATGGACGATCGAGGGGCTATCGCTACCGCTTTCGCAATATGCCATGGGCGATACGGGCTTAACCCAAAACACGTTTAGGGTTGGCAGATACCTTTCCCGGCAGACAACGTTGCAATATCTATGATGTTACCAATAATGGCTCAACGTAAGCAAATAATTTTGGTTGCCTCTGTTTACCTCTTCACACATCGCGTATTTAAAAAAATTGATCCGGACGCCGGGCCTGGCGCAAGTTGTGCGTTTGTTTTGAATCGAAACTTTGTTTACTTGCTATTTTTAAATCCAATCAGATCCCACACATGTGTTGTAAAAAAAAGCTTAACCAATGGTCGCTTAATCTTGTATCATCTTCAAAGCTCTTTAGAACATATGAATTGACAAAAAACGTTCAAGGCACTCTACGGAAGATAGCCTTGCCAAAACGAAGGATATTCTAGATAACGGCTCAAACGGATAACGTTACTCGGTCAATTATATAGTAAATATAAGTGAAAGAACTTTTGGATGGCTAGAATTTGTCATTTTCGGATGAGCAGCAAAGACAAACTGCCTAAAAATATTATTGACTTATCGGAAATAGAATTTTCACTCGACCATTTTGCAATATCATCTGTCAACATGCGTCGTTTTCTCAAACGCACGTCAGATTGATTCTAATTGGGCCAAATATTAAAAAAAAACTCTTTTGCGCCAAGTCATCGAGGAGGTAGTGACTTTGGAGACCCACTAGCTACATTTGTCCGTAATCTCTAAAATCTCTCTCTACTCCGAGGCGGGTTTCGAGTGCACATAATTGACTTACCGAGCACTTCACCCTCTGATGTGTTCGGGTTAGCACGCATACCTACATGAGCAACTAAAGCATAATTTGCTCAAAGCCTCCTCATAATCAATCTATGTTTTATAGATCGTTGAATAAAATATTTTGGCGAAAAATTCACTCGGACTCGTAATATTTTTATTATTTCTTTTTATTATTTCCGCAACCAGTGCGATGATGATCTGACATAGCAAGAAAACGAGTTTAACTGAGCAAATGAAAACAAAATTTATTTTCCCTCCGTATTTGTGTCATATGCACCAAATAAACTTTTACATTCCGACAACCTCTTATTTAGAAACTTAATTTAAATGAAGTTTCGGAGAAGTAGAACAGTAGATCCCCACTCTCTTTCCTTCAATGCCTTCAGTAAATTCATTATCAAATGGATTGGCCCTAATGTATCCAACGTGAATCCTCATCCCTCGAGGTTCGCTCGTATTTTGAATCAATTCACGAGGTGGCAAGGAAGAAGCCGTGCAGTGTTTTTGCACGTGTTCCCGGGAACCCTTGGAGGCATTTTCTTTGAGCTTTCGCTCCACCATCCTCATTTTTTTCCCTCTCGCTTCATAGGGGTTGACGGTGACCGCCTGCTATTCAGCCTTGAAAAGATGACTTATTCCGAAGTTGTACGAATCGAAAACGGGCTGTAAATTGACAAGAAAGAGCCTAACCGAGTAAATTGAACATTTTTCGCCTGGAAGGCTCAAGTCAGTCGTTCACAGCATCCCCGGATAATATTCCGATTCGGGAGAAGTTATTAAACGGACGTCGATAATGTCTCTCGTTATGATTCGTACGTTTCCCGGAAATTTTAAATTAATTTCACACCTTTACATTCCTACTAATAAATGCTGCTTTGGCTTTGAGGATCATATCTCCGGATAGAAATCATTATTGTCCAATTCTTGGATATCGGTTTATAATTCCTGTTCTATCATGTACGCCTAGGAATAAAAGAATATTGATATTTTATCCTTAGCTTTTTTGCCATCTTGTCACCGAGAGTTTACATCCAGTAACAAAAACAGTCCTTAAACTGCAACGAGCATAATTTAGCATAACGGTAATTTTTATACCAAGCAGGCCTCTAAGTTCTTCTCTTGTGACAATGTCTCCCATTAATTCATAGTTTCAACCGTGATCCGACATCAAGCTCCATAATCAAGACCGAAAATACACAGATAACTACGGGTAAATCATTTTTGATGTTCAGGTAAAATGATGAGATGAAGTTGAAATTTCGTGCGCTTCCTTGTTTATCTATAATTTGTTAAAGGATTACGTATGCGAGGCCCCTGACCAAAATATCGATCAGCACTCTGAAAATGGGCGTGCCCAATGCGTCGAATGTCAGGCGCTTTGTAAAAATTCATGAATAGGGTCACACGGTTGGTTTTTTGTCCATTGATAGTGGAGATAGGACAAGGTCGAGCGCCTTGGAATAGGATTTCCTGAAGCGTGAAGTGAGCGCTTTTGGGTGGCCGTATTTTATCCCGTTTGATCGGTGACGGCAGAGGAAGGGACCTGCCCATCATTCCCCTCCTGGAATACCTATAAATGATAGTATTATGGCGCCGTCCGTGGCTACCTCTTAGCTCTTGTTCATTGGTCGTCCCTTCGCGTCGCCCAACTGCTGGATAATATTTCTTGATAAAATTTCACAGGTTTCTTTTTGTACATTTAGAAGCAGAACGTCTAGGGAGTAGATGCAGGAAAAATATGGATAAAAATCAGTCCATTTTAAGGACATTGCCGGGCTGAAGAATGGCCATTATTGAAACGAACGAGAAAAGCAAAGGAAAGCGGTGATAATGGGGGCAAGGGGACTCTTAGAGGGAGGGGAAAGAGAAGAGTTGAAAAAAACATCCCATCCTTCCAAGTGAATGCAAAGTCGTTTTGTTATTCCCTCCGCAGTAATTTTCGAAACGATGGGTGTTAAGGGTGGGCGGGAGGAGACGAAAGGTTTCACCTCACACCGCCCTGCATACTCTTGGTGAGTGCATCGTGCAACCCTAATAGGTCTTGCTCCCCCACCATCCCCCCAACCCGTACCCACCGTCCTCTTTTTCCTTCCAGCGAATTGCCACTACTCCCCAGAGAGCGTGTGACCGGACGAAGAGGGGGAGAAAGAGATTGTTCCGAGGAAAGAATCGTGGCTTCAGAGGCATTCTTCGGGTCACGCTTGTGTACCGGAACTGAATCTTTGCGAATGAATTACATACGCGTGTGCTCAATTTCGAAAATACAATGAAAAACAGTCCAAAATAAAGCTTCGAGAACCACGTTTTCGAAACGCTAGTGTGGTGACCATATTAACTTAATTTCAGCTTTATGTTTCTATCCTTAAAATGCTTCCTGTGTTATTATAAAGCCACCATTAATATCTCTATTCCCTCTTGGCAATTTTAGAAGCGTAAGTGCACTATTGCATTATTAAGAGATACTATATCTCGTATATTACCCAAAAAAATGAGCTCTACTTGATGATATGATGATTGGTGCATATGGTAGCCAAATAGTGCTATATGTCACGATTGCTGAAGCAGAAAGGTGGACAAAAAACCATTTAGAATGAATTAATATCTTTAGGATCCCCTTGTTAATTAAAATTCTATGCATTCAGGGCTCTCTTAAATTTCAGGTAAGAAGCGGGGAATACAGCGTAATATATTCATTTATACCATTTGCAGTGGATTTATTTCTAGGAATATAAAACATATCGACACAGTTATAGGAAGGATATAAGGAGAAGACATAATTTAGCGCATGAAAGTATTCCAGTGGAAATAAAGTTTGATTTCTGTTCAGATACTTTTCATGAAAATCATGAATATGCGATTTTCCGGATGCCAGGACTTCCTGGAAAGCCGCGGGAGGCAGAAGGTAAGGGATTGTTTCCCGAGGGGCTTAATGTGAGATTTTCACCAAATGTTTCCTTTCAAACCAATCTTAGATTTAGATCCAGTGGCTAACAGTAGGGTGGCGGAGAGAATGACAAGTCTATTATATTTAACCCTGTTGTTTTCTCAGCAGTAATCCATAGAGAATTGACTCCATAAACCAACTTCGTATTCAGTTAAGTGTATCAACCTGAAAGGAAAATGTCGCGTTGAGTCAGTTTCAAATAGAGACAAGCCCTTTATGTAAAATCTAGGAAAATTGACAAATTGAATAAAAAAATTAACCTTTACATAAAGAATATCATTATTAGTTTTTTTAGATATAATCTTAATTCAATATTGAATAAAAAGGTAGGAAAAAGCATAGCCAGCACATAAAGAAAGCAAGGGATTGAATATTACTAGTAGAGATAAAAGCAGAATCAACGAACTTAGTCAATGTTCAAGTATACATGCCACCAAGCAATCATAAGAAGGATACATTGAACATTCCAGATGACTCAGAAACATATGAGTTAAATTTTATAATAGTTAGGCTCATATTGAGGTACAGTGTGATCAATTCGCACAGCTTCCCGGGGGTGGATACGGAATCAATGCATATTGATCGGCGGGGGAATTTGAAGGCTTCGAAAGAAGAAAGAATGTTAGGCAAACGAGGAAAGAGCAATGATAGGATACAGATGTTGGACGGGATGAAAGGAGGAAGGAAGTACGCAGATTTAAGAGGTACTTGTAGAGTAGGATGTTGGGTTGTGTTTTCCAGGAGAAACAAAATACGAGTATTTATTTGGTAGTTGTATCCATCTAAAACCTGCCTTAACCGGTAGATTACTTACTTAATAATAATAGTCTTAATTATTTTAAAAAGACGAGTTTAGAGTCTTTTACCAATTTTATATTACTCAATTGAGAACAGGAAAATTATATTCATTCATATTTTTGGTATTATGTAGTCTAGTAGTTATTGATGATCCAGCCATTGAGTACGTTTTAATTTAATGAATGTGGTTGCATCCAGCGTATTTACCATGCATTGTTATGACCTAAGTTTCTACATAATTTCATTACGGGTGATTTTTATGCGGCGGCACTAATTAATCTGTAAGAATGAAGATTTTATTTATATCTAAATAATACCAAAGTACCTTCGGGACTAATCTATTTAAATGAAAGGTAGATTTTCCCAAATTCTACGGAATTTAACTCATTTACATTCTACATAATTCCATGCATACACAAAACTCAATCAAAATTGTTTATTGGATCGAATGTAAAACCCTAAACTCAATTTCAAGGTTGGGAAGCTCATAGTATTCGAGGGGTTAATGGTCATTTAGTTATACATATGTTATGAAATATTATAATTTCCTTACACGCTGATATGCGTAGTTAAATAAATCATAATTCATAGAGAACTGAGTATTATTATATATGAATTCACGACCCCTTCATTATGGACCACCGAAATTATTCGTTTATATTTACGAAGCATTTTGAATTGCCCTTTGACTGGATGTTATTGTAAATTTACTTATCTTAATAGGTAATAATTTGATCATGCCTTAAAAGTGTAAAAAAAACCTGGCTGACCACTCCTTCTCTGTGGTGGAGTTCGAGCCCAGCCCACGTTGAGGTGGAGTTTTTACCGCGTGAGGACTTGAGAGGTCGTGGGTCCAGGTTGGGTTTTTCCATCCGCTCTCCCCTTTGTCTTCTCGAAGTAAGACTTTCAGTCGCCTCAATCAAGGGGAATGGGGTGGAGTGGGGGGTACGTTTTATTTTCTCTCGCGCCGACCACCGCCGCCGCACCCTCCCTTCCTCCTTCCCCCCTTCCCGCTCGGCGGCTGCACCTTTCCCTTCCTCGGGAATTGCCTCGACTCACGCCCCCGCCCCTCCCTGCGCCCGTCCAGCGTATTCCCTCCCCCTCGGCCACCCCTTCCTCCTCCCTTCCCTCGAATTGCTCCAGCACATCATCCAGCGGCGCCAGGTCGCCCCCTTCCCGAAACCGGTTTCCCTATCCGTCCGTCCGGGTTGCTTATCATTTGCGCGACGGCGTGCTCGATGCATCGGTGTTTATGGGAACGTCATGTACTCTCACGTGAGAGAGGGAGGGAGAGGGAAATTTCCTCGTGACAGAGTGTATTATTATATATAGGTAAGAAGTTAATATTTTTTTCGATGCAAAACCACTTTGCAGTTTCGAGAATGTAGGACTTGAAGGGGAGGGAGTGTGGATTCGTGCTTAGGTGTAATTCGCGGATACACTTGAACGGGGTGAGTCCAAAGTGATTTGAGGCGCATCGGAGAGATAGAAGGTCAGTCAGGAAGAGTTGTATACGCCTCGTGGACCGTCACTGCTATTCACGAAGACCGTGACCGCTGGTGTTACTTAACTTTTAATCTATTGAATATTTTAAAATAAATATCACAATTTATTTATTTTGCGGTGAAGTAACATGGATCTACAACTATTGTTTCCTTGTTACTTTATCTATTTATCAACGTTTTGAAATATTTTAAATGCGCCAGGTAATTTGCATCTTTACTTCAATTTTTCTAATTTGGCCAGCGAGCTCGGAAAATGTCTCATGTGTGGGCCGTTGACTGACAAAAGGTCATGCATCACTGTATGAGATTGATTATTTTGGCTAACACAAATTATGGTCAGATTTCTAGCGATACGGAATTTACAAGATTTTCGTGAAACTCACAAATTCCATCCCTCTAAAAAATATCAGTGAGCCGGATATGGGGCGTTTTCTAAAGGAAAATATTGATTTATTTGTTGATTCACGAAATTTTATCGAAATATTATGGATTTTCTTTTATTTTGCCATTACAGGATTTGATCTGCCTAATTTCCTAACTCTTTAGGCAAAAAATCCTACCAATGCTTCCCTCACAGCATTTCATAAGTCCAATTCTTGAGTTGATTCCGCACGAGGATAGTATATTAAATTATATTGGTTTAAGCTTTACTTCCTTGAACTCTTGATTGCAAAAGTTTCTCATAACTGCTGAACGTTTAAGCCTACACTAACGTGATCAAATAATATACATGAACACTCCGGCTTCAACTGGCTCATTTCCAGATCCCACTGAATTAATTATTAGTGCTGATCCTATAGAACGTTAACGTCTTGAGTTTTTCTTCAGGGGTCATTGTTGAATCAGGTGATTTTTAAGCCATAAACATTGAATTCTTAGCAAAATCGATCGATGACATTGGGGTTTCTGCAAACCTGGACTATATGGGTAAATTTATGAAGGTCGGAGAAATTAAGCCGAGGAACTCTTTGAAAATTATGTATAATGATTTAGTTACCTGGTTTCCGGTGTTTTTTTCTAAGAAACATATTGTAATCACATCGAGGCATTGAGATAAAGATTTCAAAATGTATAATGGTGGAATTTTAAAGCTATGTCAACGTACAATTATGTCTCTTCACCGTTGTTCTGTAATGTAGCTGTGCTGTGGAAGTACATAATTCTTCTCTTTCTCTCTTAATTATTAGTGTTCTACTGATTCGACACCCAAGCCTATGATCATTTGATTAAGGTGTAATGGTATATTACCACTAAGACGACTATTAGATTTTTTTAAAACTTGATTTTAATCGAAATAAGTTTCGTATTAGAAATTTTAGACTTAAAATTTAAAAAATATCAAATGAAATGGTTAAAGTAGAGATATTTATTTTGGAATTGGTTAATGAGTCACCTTTTGAGATAGTCACTTCATCATTATTTCTTTGCCCGGCCTTGGATCCTGTTCGTGAAAGATATCTCGTGTTTACTCGTCAACCAATTCCACTATTTCACTGCTATCCTCAAATCAACTGATGCAGTGCGGGGTTTAGATAATACGGTCGTCGGATGTCGGAAGCAAACTCGCACGAAATAATGATGGATGCGAGTTACCGATTGATTCAGATCGAGCGATGTGTAACATGATATTGCAAGGAATAGGTATTCATCAAAGTGCATAATGAATTCTTAGATTGGATTTTGCCATGAAGAAAACGTGTTTGCAGTCTCCTTGGCATTCCCAAGACTAGATTCCTACATCAGAGCTGTCCTCCGTATATTTGTCCGCTTGATTTTCAAATATCAGAAAGGTGAAACACCAAATTACTAATAGACATGCTATGCATAGCTCATGACTTTGTAATAAGTACTAATTGGTGTATAAACTCCAAGAAAATGTGGGAGATGCCGCTGCAGTAACTTTTTAACGGAGTCATCCGCTAATGTGAATTTCAATTCAACAATTTCAGAGCGTAAAAATCATTCGCCTTGACCGGGATTCGAACCCGGATCCCTCGATGTCCGGTCGAGTGGTTTAGCCCGTTAAGCTATCGAAGCGTCTTCTAGAACTCTGAAATTTTGGGGCGGCTGGACATTGAGGAATTCGGATTCGAATCCCGGTCAAGGTGAATGATTTTTACACTCTGAAAATATTGCATGGAATTGATATATAGTTAACGAAGAGTGAGTTTATCCGAGATTCAATTCATTAGTAATTTCTTAAGCATTAAGAATGATGTTTTTGTAAACATTTATTTTTTCGTTCATGCGGTAATCGCATACAACTGATGCAGGTTTTATACCAAAAAAATCATCTAATTAATTATTTTACTATTGAGTATTAATGTATGCTTTGATTTTTTGATAGGGAAAATGAACAATCGTAATGGCTTAGAGGTGGTAGAATATTTTATGCTTTTTCTTCATTGCTTACATTTGTGTACGCATATAAATTTGCAAAGACTCTTCACATGTAAAAGTTCCTGTTAAATAAGCAACCATTATCTATAAAATCTTTTTGAAAATGGCTCAATAGCCAATTCCAGCTACAAATTAACCTCAGATTCATAAATTCAACATGAATATTCTGGAAACTATCGCTTTTAGAGACAATCCATAGATTAAGATGTATGATGCAATCTCTATATGGCTATAATCACATTTTCCGCCACCACGTCCTAAAGCGGGACCTAAAAGCAACAGTGGCAGTAGGGAAGTGGAATAGGGTTTCGGAAGGGTTTATGCGGGGAGGTGGGCGTTCATGAGGGAAATGGGAGGAGTTCAAGAGACGTAACGTAGGTGCTCATCTAGGGCATCACAGTAAAAGGTTCGCCAAGGTGGAGGGGGGGCAGGAGGGAGGAAAGATTCGTGTGGGAGACCGGCTACGTAGTTAGGGGTAAACGGATTTGTACGTTTGAGGGTTGGAGGGATGAGGGGTGGGAGTAAACGACTGTTTCTCAGACTTTCCTCGGTTTCCTTTGGGATTAGGGGAAAGGGGGAAGATGGGAAGAGGGTAGGAGGAAAGGGGAGCTCTCGGGGAAAATTCTGTCGCGGCGCTCACATTGTCCCTAAGGCCAAACAGAAACCGTTTCTATCGAAAAAAACTACTCTAGAGGAGATTTTAAGTCACGGATGTGGAAGCAAGTTGATGCAATCCTTGTAGTTAGTTAAATTTTTGCATGTTTTTTCCCTCCAAAATGTTTTTAAATATTTATCATTCTAACGATTAAGTTTCTTTCATAAAATTGCACTGTTGTGTAGGTCACTGAAACCGTTATTTGACAACTAAATTACATAACCATTACTCCTAATAAGTTTGTGGTTAAAAATCAGGAAGTGCTACTGATGTTTCTTTATGTAATAATTACGAAATACGCTCGTTGCATTATGTAAAATTGATTGATACCTATCAAAATTTGAATCTAGGTTTACTTCCTATTTGTGAAATCTCTTAATAATTTTATTCCAACTTCCTAGGCTTCTTTGCACACATTCTTTTGTTCTACCTATTTAACTCTACGCCGTTGTAATTCAGGGTTCTAATCTAATTAAGGTGGTCTGTGATGACTCAAATCCTCAACTGACCTAAAAGATCAACCTAATGCAGGTCCTTTGCGCGAAAATAGGATTGGAGATAGGAAATATTTGAAGAATGAAACGAAAAAATATTTTAAGCTGCACTTAAAATTTTGGGGGAGGATTATGTTTCTTGAAATACATGAGGCTGTGTCGGTTTAGATTTAGAATTCCTCGTCGCGCAGAAAGTTTGCTCCAACTTATAAAAAGAATAGGGTGAAATAACTGGAACGACTACTGTTCCTTCGCGACGGAAACCGCGGGTGTGGATATCATGTTCGCAGACACCGGATCGTTTAGCCCACTCGGGCGTGTTTTCGTCTCCCCGTGTCGTGGTGATCCTCAGGAGAGAGCGGGGCGGGAGAGCAAATCACGATTTTCGAGCTCGCCTCTGGGCGCGCAAGTGAAATTTATGTTTTGCATGGCTCGTTTAAAAAGTTTGCCAAAGCCCATAAGTATCGATTCCGTGGGAGGACCTGGGCTGTGCGTGCGATCACATCCGTGTGGGTGCGTGGAGCGAGGGGATGAGCCGGTCTTTGGAGTACGGTTGTTTGTTCCCAAGATTTCTCCTTCCATATAAATTCGCTCATCAAGATGTCAAATAACCGAGTGGGAGTGGATGTCAGAAAGTGTTCAGAAACTTGATATCAAAGGAAGACGATTTTGAACGTGGAAGAAATAATTTACGCACAAGTTAGGAGAAATTCTACTAAATGTGCGCAGTAAAAATGCCGAGCCATAAAAAATCTAGAAGAATAAGCTGATTTAATTAAATATTTTCAAGTATCCGGTGTGCTTCCTAGGTGTTGCGACTAGTTGACATGTCCTGAATATTCTCTATGACATTTTTTTAGAAACTCGATTTTTCATGAGTGCTCCAGCCTCTCTTTAAGACTGCATTCATCAAATTTCAAATATGAATGTGAAACGGGACCAATTGCTCATTTTTTCTAATAATTTAAATCTAGAAATAATGTTGTTTGTGGTTCCCATCATACGCCATGTTATCACGTCGTTCGTTTTATTTTTTTCCACGACATCGTTAACTTCTCTTTTGTTACATTTTGCTTCCCACATTTTTTTGTTTCTTCTTGAAATTCCTTGTCTTTCTTTTTTTGTCGACGAACAAGAGAGGTAAATGACGGGAATGTAATAGGTAGATGGGTTTGGAAGAGTGGGAGATCTCTGGTTACTCCTGTTTTTCTTCTTCAATTAGTGACCAGCCGATAGAAAAGCACGCTAAGTGTCTAATAGTCCTTCAAGAATTCTTGGAATAACTGGATTTTCCTCCTCGTTTTCATCTCCTACGTTCATATTATTCCTTCTTATGCTTCCACACGCGCACAAATCTTCTCCCACCTGACCAGGATGTTTATTTCATTGCCATTCCTCCTCCGCAGGGTTGTCGTGGAAGACAACTTGCATCAAGGTGGAAGGCCTCCGGCCTTAAATTAAAAATTACATTGTTTTCACTCCTCTTATTCTCCTCAAAACCAACAATTAAACTTAAAATAATTATGTATTAAAAATAAGTCAACCAAAACTCAATTATGTAGCGTATCAATAATGTTAATCTCACAGTCGCAGCTTCATAGGCGCTGTATGCCAAATGTATGAATGGAATTATTATGGCTGAATTGCTATTAGAGCTTTGATTGAGTATGGGATTAAATTGAAACACAAACATTTAGTTATTCCATAAAAGATTTATTAACCACTTTTTATGATATCATATTATGTCTAATAAATGAAGACTTAGTTATTGCTTGTGTTTCACTTCAGACGACGACTTTGGAGATGGTATGCTCATTGATGACATCAAAAATGTTTTTTCACCAGTGAATAATTTTCATCGTGTGCACGAAGGGGCGGGAAATCCGAGAGGATTTATTCCAATCGCTTCGGACGAAATATTCAGGGCGGTTCACTCATAGAGTTGCCAGATTAATCTCCAGACAAAATTCGTCCTCGTCGAGGGCGGGTCTACGATGCAAGGGGCGATCTGTACACTTCATCCACCTGTTGACCTGGCCTCCATTGAAGTGAATATTTTTAGATATTTCAACCAAAAAAATATGTGCGTTAAAATTGAAGGAAGGCCTTATTTTGTAGATAACTTAAATGAACAGTTGTTGATGAACACGACACAACTCTATTTACTCAATAAAACTGAATTTTGGGGAAAATGTGGGGTTCGAAAAATCAAACTTAAATATTTGACATCAAGGGTATCAGTTGAGTGTTTATAGCGGCAGATGAAAGCACGTATAATTAAGTGTTGGCGTGTCTGAGGAATTTTGCTTCCTTTTGAATAGGAGTGAAGGGAATCCGCTCATTTCCCTCGTCGCTATTCGTCTAGGGGAATAGTTTCCGCATGGAGTTAATAGTTTGATCACTCTATTAAATCAGTCATAATTGGCGGTCGCGACGAAACCGCCGGACTCCAGTTTTGATCACCGTTTTAGAGTTGATCGCCCATTCGGATATGATGACGGAATTATGGGTTCGATAAAAATATTGTCGGGCATTCACCTTTCAGAAATTAGGAAAAATTATAATGAAAACAATGAAAATTAGAAAAATTTGGAAAAAATATATTCAGGCTCTGAAAGTGAATCAGGTTATGAACATTTGGTGTACTTGATTCATAAATACGAGTATTGTGCCGATCGAAAATAATGTGTAATGACAGTCAAATTGAAGATAATTCTACGGAGTAAAAGAACTGAGAATCAAGCAAGGGACTAAATTAATCACTAACTATTTATCAGAGATAATTCATTTGAATAAATAATTATTGCGTGATAATAAATTAGAAACATTTTAATATACAATTCATTATTAGAGTAAGAATTACCATGGACTAATATGAATCTCAGCACATTTCTAGAATTGAAGGAAGTTAATTCTGTAATGTTAATTATGGTGGATTATAAACGAGTTGTCTACTTAGTCAATTCATGTGTATAATATTTTATTGCATAATTTTTAATTTAATTTTGTTATATTTTCTGCAAATATATTGCGGATAACAATTAGAAGAAAACAATCGGCATATAAGTTTAAAGATAAATACTTTGAGATCTCAACTACGATTGCAACATCTCAGGGTTTTCGACGCTCAACGTCATCTTCGACCACATTCTTTAATAAGTTAATGGAATATTAACTCATTGATCAACTTCGGTAAACATAGAATTTCCGACTTCGCCCTCAATTTAGCGAACGGATCACGTTTAACTTCCCCTACTCTTGCAGTAACAGTTTTACGACAAAAATGAAGAAAACTAGTATAAACTAATGCTCATGTGATAACATCCATGTCTCATTTGCTGTATATATAAGTTTTAATTTGGCTTCTCCGGAAACCGATCTCCATGAACGTGGATGCTTCACCCACATATATATGCGTACCTGTCCGATACAACCTCCCGTACTCCCATCTACTAGTTTGACGAAGTTGTTCCGTGCATTTTGAAGCCTCCGCGATGGGGAGGGGAGATGAGTTGGGGCGGGAAGGAGGGATGTCGTCCACAGTTTTGTTCCAATTACGACGAGTGTTCTGCGGAGGGAGGAAAAATGAAGCAGGATGGAGTGGAGAGCTTACCGCGAAGGAGACGGAGGGTGTCGCGAGGGGAGGCGAAATGATGGGAAGGGAAGGGAGGGGTGCGGAAAAAAGGGAAAGAGGAAGGAAGGGATGGCAACGCAGGAGACTTGAGGTGACCGCACGCAAGCCAAGTGCAAGGAACTAGAAACGACGACGAGGCACTCCTTTAAGGAGGTTGGAGGTTTGAGGAGTGGGATGGGTGGGCGAGGAGGTGGGGTGGGGAAGGGGCAGCTGACGTGGATCGTCTTTTATTTCTTTCTTTTTCACGTTTCTCGCGAGGAGCGAGAGACACCGGTTTCATTCGGGCGGACATTCGTCGGTCGCTTCCAGGAGACGATGGCGACGTCCCGTGGGAAAAAAATGCAAAGGTAAATGAGGAAAGAGGCGAAAAGAGGGACACCAGGGCCTGGCGAAGGCACTCTTAAGACATCACAACTCGTGAAGAACTCATGTGTTAGATATTATAGTTTAGAATATCCTTGAGAGGGTATTTTCATAAAGAATTGCCGAGGAGCGTAATTTAAGGTGACAGAGGGGAAAAATTATAGAGGAAGGCCAAGGATGAACTACGAGAAGCAGGTTGTGGAATATGTCGGTGCAAAGAGTTGTGGTTAAGTGATGGGGCTGAGCAGGGAATAGGACATCGTTTGGAGAGCTACTGTCCAATTCTCTGATAAATAGCACTTGAAAGTGAATGGTATTCTGAAAAACCTTTGATGAAGTATGGGAGAAACAAGTTTCAGGATTTCCGATCATAAAATATCTTTTTTTTCCAGCATTTACGGTACTTTACATTCAATGGCCTTATCCTTTTCTGGAATACGGAATGTACGGCATGCATCGAAACAAGTGAATTTATTTTAAATTGAAATTGAGATAGATAGTATAACGGATGGATTTAACATGTATTTTTTTCCACATACCATCTGAGATCAATATTGGTTTGACCGCAGGCGCGAAGGAGATAATTAGCATCGGTAGAGTATATATTGCGTTGTTTTTTGCAAGATCTTTATAAATAGGTCCATCTTTATCAAATTGTTCCAACAGGATTTTAAATATATCTTGTTATTGAATATTATTTTATGTAAATACCTTATTTCACGTGATTAACTTTGTTCGGGTGCATGTTCGAACTCATGCTTATGTAGAGGGGTAATAATTGTGAATATGAATGCATGGCTGGTGACTCCCCGTCATACGCCCTTGAGGCGGCTTGCGGGATTTTATGCAGATGTACAGGTTCCTGTATATGACATCGGCACCTCAAAGTCTCCTAGCACATAATGAATTTCGTAATCAAACCGAAAATTGTTTTTCTCAGATGAGCTCCACCCGAATTCCGCCTTGACTGAAAATTCAGGCATTCAGGTAAGGAGTGGGGAAGGGGGCAGTTTCTTTGCCTCTGTCACCCTTCCATTTTCCGCGAAGTTTTAATAGCCGAAGAAACTCACTACTTGGATATTTATTGAATTTGTACGTGCAAAGATGTTGACCGGAATTCGAACTCGATATTCACTCTTCAATTGACGAATTTTCTGCCGGCAGAGTTACCATGTCGCCAGTGTTGACACCGAAACCTTGTCAATAAAGGCATCCACCAGATTTTGATTTCCAATGATTTCCGTAATTAAAATCTACTATTCAATACTTACTTACGCGCCAGCAACTCTAGATCGCTGTATTACTTTTAAGTTTTGCACTGGCTTGGCTGTAAGATGAAAATGTATCTAGCCTTTCTTCTTATTAGTGTAATCAGTACCTCCCAGTTTACTTATTTTTAATTTGAGCGCTAATTACGCATGCACAAATACATATCATGCGTCAATGGAATTCATTGAACTTTTGAGTGTAGCGATTGAAAGGATTCTTTTCTATCGGAAAAGGTAGAGAAACGGGTTTTTTTCCGTACAAGTTTTGTGTTTTGCGTAAACATTTTCCAGGATCTCGTCTTTTTTCCAAAATCAGCCCACTGATTTTGGCACTAGAGTTACTTTTCCTGTTTTTGACCGGGACATGATGTTACAAGGAATGAAAAAGTTGCTCCGTATTATTAAAAAGCGCACTATTTTTTTTAAATCGCGTCGAAGGTGTTATCCGCAAATTCGCTCAGCTAATCGTTTTGTTCCCTACGGTTTTTTATTGAGAAATGGGCTAAAATTTAGAAAATCACACTTCGGCGTTTTTATTGCCCATTCTTTCTCGAGTCTCTTGAAAATGGGATGGACGGTCAATGGAGACGAATCATGCTTAATGAGGTGATGATATTAGACATTTTCACTCCCCCCCCCAATTCCTTACATTTGCTGGGTTTTCTCAATGTTCAGGTTTTGCACAGGCATTGAAAAACAATTTAAAAAAATTGTATCGTGTCTGCTCGCTTCGGGCAAATAATTTATATATCTATATACTCGCATTCATCATTCGCGTGTGTGGCCGTGGTTATTTACCGCTAATGAAAATCCTGTTTACTCTCTCATTCCGGTTTAACTCATCCTTGTCCCATTAGTTAACCCTCACATTAGTAGGTACCAACAGGTAGTGCATGCTTTGAGTTTTCTTCATGGGGGCGAACAGCTTTCGCGAATGTACAGTTTCACCTTATCACTTCCAACAAATGAGCCCACTTAGTAGCATAGATTATGACTCCCGCTTCTCTCTTCCCCCACCCCGATAGCCCAAAAAGTGTGGGTTAAGCGTTCAAAGAACCCTCGCTGCCTGATTACTTCTCGTGTATTATTTCAGTGAACCTTATATCATGAGCAGGTGCGTCTCCGGCGATATTAGTTTTTATCTGTTTGATGCTTCACGAAAAGTGTTAGTGGTTGGTTCGATGAAGGAGGTTTCGCATTATAGGTTCCGTCAAACTTGAGCAACGATCGGGAATTGCAGCGACGTTGTCCAACCCGTGACCTTTAGGGCCAGATTACTAGTGAAATACCCATAATTTTCATACGTATACGACGCATACCTGGGGTATAAATTTATTTATCTGACGAATGTTATGATGTATATGATACAGATATTTGTCGCTGTTCTGTGTCTGCATTAGCCTTCGTTATGGCTCGGTGTGGTTCGCCACTGTCAATACCATTGGCCTTAACACCACTGTCACTGAGCGGTAATATTCTACCTTCAACTCTTCGCTGTAAAAGTCATCAACAAAATGCCACCGCGTCATATTCTTCTTTAAGATTTTTTGTTCCTCTAGGAAGCCGTAGTAAGCGAGCAGTGGGCATTTTCTCCTCGAGTTCCCATTAAGCCAATTGGACAAAGCGTGCGTGGTCACCGTCCTTTTAATTGCGCTTAATCCAGTGCAGATATACGCCATAGAGACAGCGTCACCACCAGCCCATGAAGGAACTGGATAATTCTCGAGCATGTTTGAAAATTTCCATTTGATAAGGGTGTGGTGAAGTAAACGAACGAGAAGAAAGGGAAGTCGACTTTACTATATAAATTTAAAATCTCACAGGAACATTGGCACTGCGTATTGGGGTATATCGGTAATTACTCAGGAAAACGGGTTCCACAGATTGTGAGGCACAAAAATTAATTCTGTTTGAAGGAAGGGTGGCTGCTTCAAGAAAATAAAATGATTAAAATTCATTGTAACTGCGCAGTTCAGACCAAAAGCCAGTTAGCCTGAATTTGGGGGAAGATTGAATTCATTCCATGCATTCAAAAGATGAATATGGTATATTCTTCTTTTGAGTGATATGCTGAAATAATTGATCCTGTAATAATTTAATGTTCCCTTGTACAAATTAATATCAGTATTATCATAATCATTCAAAAAAAGAATGGTTTCTAACATAATTGTTTTGTCCGTCTCAGAATTTCTTGCCAATATTTCCGTGGCTTTAACGTGACCCGCACTAAAAATATTTAAAATACTAGGGATTTGACTAAATTTGAGGTTACTAGCTTTTATTGGCATAGAGAAGAAAGGAGGAATAAGATTGGAGTTAAAGTTGAGAGAGTAAGGCAAATTTGACATTTTAAATGAAGGGCGAAGAGAGGATTTTATTAGGGGAAATCCGGAAAAGTCAGAATTGCGTGTATGGTTGAAATATTGAAAGGTTATTGCACATGTAGGACACTGAAGACAGTAGTAAAAGGGAGAATGCTAGGTAAACTAGATGGAGTAATGGAGTAGGCCTTCCACAAAGACAGGAAGAAGAACTAAAGAAAGAAATAATTTATGGCGGAAAAGAGGGAGTTCTCACAGGATTAAGACAGTAGGCGTTGAGGACCATCGAAACCCTTCCTTTAACAGATGGAATCGGTTGAATGAAAATTAATTAGTTTTTCATGGCTTACTTTTGTTTCCCTTGTTGACTATTCAGTCTTCTTTAGTTAAAAATAATCTCAGGAGTTCCTGTTGATAATTTTCCACCGATGCATGTGCTAATACGATACTCTTTTGCGGGCCGGGATGAAGAATTTGTATAGTTGGGCCAGTATGTTTTTCTTTGGGTGCCAATGCTGGCAGTAATAGTCATGGGTATCATACAAAATACGAGTAGCTATCCAATACGTTATTATGTCTTTAATATAAATTAGGAATGGCTGATCTTACCCAACTGTTATTCAAGCAGTAGTTTCGGTGCTGATATCGTGTAAAGAGAAGGGTTGAAGTGGGTGGTTTTACCTCTATAAATTCGTAAGATTTGTCAAAGGATTGGATTATAGTTTCAAACGTACTGTTAAAGCTTACTGTTTTCAAGTTATTCATGAAAAAAATGTTATCACCGTGGAAAATTCTCATCAATGACACCTACACGATTGCGCAATTAGGAGAGAAGTGTTTGTGGAGTGAGGCTATCCTGTTACCAATTGAACCAATAATTATAATCATTAAGGTGCGTAAATCTGTTGGTGTTCGCACGATTCGGAAAAGATAAGAGAGTGAAAAGAATCAAACGATTTTTTGTCGCAAAGATCACTAGCTTCAGTTTATTGTTAATTCTTAAAAACGTTTTTCCTCTTTCTTATTCTGTCTGTGTAATAAGATGACGGTGTTAAAAAAACCTTCGGTTGGTACATATGAGAAGAACAAAAGAGGAAAGAAATGCGTGAAGGAAGAGTGAGAGAAGGAAGAAAGCGGACTAAAACATTTCGGGTCACTACCTAACTTGGAGTGATTCATTCTCTGATTTCTCACCTTTTTTTTAATGAGCGGTTGAACCTTTTGGCGAGGCGTCGCAGTCCCAAAACGATCTTTATTGCCTCGGGGCAGGTAAACAAACGAGGGCGTCAGGACGGAGGTGAAAGTTATGAGGGCGAGAGATTTGAATGCCTTATTAATTCCCCTAGATGGGTCAAGGATGTCCGGGGGAGAGATCTGGGTGTGGGGGGGGGGGGAAGGTGGGGAGGAAAGGACTCGAGATCCTCAAGTGTCATAACGTGGAGCATTCCCCCAGAAAAGGCCAACCTTTCATACAATATTGTTCCCCGCTTCCCCCACACTCCTCCGTCCTTCTCCAACTCCGATTGGACTGATGCCTTCCGATGTTTGCGCCCCTCCGCCTTGAAGGCGGCGATCGAAGTGGTTCTCACCGGTCGATATCGGATCCGGCGTCGTCGCAGACATTGAACTTTTTGTTCTACGGGCCCGTTACTGACAGAGGTGGGAACGCGCAAACCATGCGGGAGTGATATAATGGGCTTCACGGTTGAAGGCTTCTCTTAGCGGTTCCTTTAACAGCGCTTTGGAAATGTAATAAAACTTCGATTTTCGGCCAAAGTAATATATCATTGAATGGTTTCAGAGATTGCTCATCCGTGTTCAGAACAAGTTCATGTAAAACGCACGTATATGCCTAAGCATGCAAAGTTAAACGCCTTTACTGGGATTCCAACCCGTACCTTTCATATTCCTGCCGAGTTCTTAGCTGGTTAAGCTACCGAGGTGTCATTTTACAACATGTAATGTTTTATCGATTTAAAACAAATAAGATATTCCAATGGATTCCCGTACATTAAATGTCGGGAAGCAGTCGTAATCGTAAGCATTACGCTACAATCCACGGGGTTATATCCAGTGTTTAAACACACCAGGTTCCTATCCCTTTTGTCGCCCACCGATGCCCAAAAAACTGCAAATATTTCACCGTACAAAAATCGTTCGCCTTGCATGGGTTCCCAAGTTTATGCTCATGTAGTGTTGGTAATGGTGCTTCATTTCCTTTAATCAACGTGAAAGAAAAATATGCCATTCGGAACATGGTGGTTTCAGAAGCTGCCATAACCATTTAGCATAATTAAGAAATACATTTTCTTGTGGGCTTTAAAGAAAAATGGATTCACCGTAATTTTAAGAGCCCGTAAATTTAAAAAAAATCTAAAAAGAGTTGTTCATTTACTGTTTCAGATGCTTATCTAGTTCTATGGGACTTTAATTTGTATTTGGTGGGTTTGAGTTTCATTACGTTGAATGTGAAGAAATAATCCGTCCATGTGGGATTTTGTGACTTGCATTGATTGCATTCTCTCATCTTTATTCCGTCGCAGATAAATTAAAATTTGCAGCCTTCTATCCTTTTGGCTAGCTTTTAAGGAAACTTCAGCCCAAGTTTCATAATCGGAAGTATTTCAACCCAAAGATTGGCTGACTGCGTTCCTCCACTCTTACAGTTGGCAATGCTGACTTTAACGCTATGATAGCTATTTCATCTAACGCCCTTCTTTACTAGACCTTTCTATTTGGCGTTCCACGTGACATACCTTTTTTCCCTTCTATTATGTTATTAAAAATATTCATTATGTCTCAACCTATGCTCAATCCAACTGGTTTTCTTTTATATCCCGCTCCTCATAGCCTTTCCTTCTCAATTCTTCTGTATTTCTACATTTCTCATTTTAAATTTCGATAATAAGTGTTATTTTTAGAGATTTTGTTGCCAGTAAACTCAGAATATTTTAGAGCTTATCAAAGTAAAGCGTATGATTGGCATATTAAAATTTTCCGCTAAAATATCTTCGACCAGTTCGTGTATTTAAGAGTAGAGTCACTTGGCAGTTCATATTTAATCATCATGCCTAAAAGTAAGGAGAGAGTGGAATCAACAATGGGTTAAAATGTCATGTTTTTTTATTCGCTACAGATTGATCGTAATCATGATGAGTGCACACTTATTTTAATTCCTTTGCGAAATAACTTTCGGAATTCGGATTCTTCGTTGCGATCAGGTCGTTTTCAGCTCGAAAAGCCGCCGTTCAGTTACATGGACACACCCAAGGAAGTCAAGCTGGTAACCAGAATTTATTTTTTTTTCGATTTTTTTAAAGAAAACTGGCCGCGTATCCTGTGAAGTTCTGTCGGATCCGACGAAAACCTGTTTCGTATAGCCTTCGGGTGTAGATCAAAGGGAGGGTAAAAGTTTATTTTTAAAATATCTCTTCTCCCTTTTATCGTGTCATAATCAGAACTCCAGCTAACCAAGTACGCCTATGCTAAACTGGAAATTGGTCAGATTTTTACACAAAAATATGAATTATTTTTTGAAGGCATAATTATTTGAATTGATCATTAATAATACCTTTAAGGGAGCGTGAAAAACATGTGAGTAGAAATTAGAAATGTCTTAGTGTTTCTATTAGGAGTTCACCGTCATCCGGCTTCTGTAAAAATATATGGATTCATCATGTTAATCTCGTTACTACAAAACGGTAGAAATTTACAGAACTTTGCACCAATGGTGTTGCATAATAATATTCACTATTATGTCATGGTCAGTGGTAATACTGCAAAAGTGGAAAAGAATGTGAAAATAAGTTATGCAATGGCTCAATTATTCATTAAAACCAACCATCGTCATAGCGTAGAAGGATTTTCATTGCAATGGTATTATTCCATGAGTTCGGCACTTCTAATAGTTTTGAAAAACCTGTAAAGATTATGATACTCTTCTTATTCTATGTTTTTCACCTTCATTTATTCATATTAATTTATACTGGACGAATTGGAGAGTGGTACCCTACGTTTACATTCAATTCGACGTGAACATTAAGTGGAAAAGGAAAATGGAAATCAATACTACGTATGTAGAGATAAGGAATCGAATTTCTGTCACTTTAGAGTTACTAATGCAAATCGAACATCTTTTTAAGGATATTGACAATCCTTATAAATTCACGATGTCACTTTCACCGTAAGGTGCTATTTGCTCGAAGTAATATAATCTTGCAGAAAATTATCCATTTTACTATTTTTTAATCCCTAGTTTACTATTTTATAATCCCCATTGCAAAATTCACTTCATGAGATATTGCCTAGCATTAATTCACTTTGAAGTCATGATACATTTGAATTAGAGCCAATTTAAATTAACACTGAAGTGAATTAGATGTTGGTAATGTAGAAGATACAGGTATGTCATGAATATACGAATCAGTGCGGATATTATCTTTAGACTAAAGTGGCATTGCTCAGTAAATATACGACTTCACATAACGGCGTTAATTGTTGCATACTGGCAGAAATTGATGTCCTACCACTGCATTTAATTTATCTAAAAAGGGGTATCGTCTAGCGTGCATAAGATGGTTGTGGTGGTTTACCCGTCTCTTTCACTAGGGCTCTCAGGTGGGGGCACCTCGCCTCCATTCCCTCATCTTTCGCAGGGACAATAAATCTTTGAGCGAATGTCATACGACCAGATGAAGATGATTTTCAAATAAAAATGTTAATTTACTGTTCTCAGACAATGCATTATGAAATATATTGCAAAGATATAGAGATATTTTAGTATAAATAAACATGAACTTAGAAATGAAGCAATACTATACCATGCCCATTATTACTCTAATATTATTTATGAGAGATTTTAGCTGAGCATTCCTTCGATAGAGAGATACCCTAATTAATCATGCTTCGGAAACGAAATGTTTAACATATATTGCATAGGAAATGGAACTAATAACGATAATTTGGTCAATTTTGTCCAAGTTTTGAATGCATTATTTAAGAATTTTCGGGCACTTGAATCATTTGAGAAAAGACAAAGGATACATCAAACAATTGCTCACCAGAAACAATACAATTAACCTAAAGCATGGAAATGTATAAAGAAAGATGATATGAAGTATTTTATTTAAGATTATAAATTAAATTATCATATATGTTGGAGAAAATATTTGATTACATTGATAGGCATTATTTGAATTTATTACATAACCAGGGATATCGTTCCATGTTTTTTAAGCAGAGTTGATTTTCGATAGCTGGTCCAAATTTTGTTCTACACTTAGGAATTTTGGAACGTTTTGTTGATCTTATAGGTCTTTTAAAATCACGAACGTTCACACGAATGCTTTCATGCAGTTAATCCGACATGCATATAATAATTGTAATATTTATTTTTATGGCATGATTCAGGAAGGGTAATGATAGGACGTCAGGAGTCTGAATGGGTTTCAGTGGTAGTAGTAGTATTTAGGGGAGGCGACCGACAGCTAAGGTCATTTGCGCCATAGGGGATAGACAGGAAAGGATGAAGGGTGGAGAGAAACCCGGCGTCGGCATTAGCCTACTCTTAACGAAAGGCGCCAAGGGGCCTGCAGCAGAACGTCCCATACGACGGACGGCGTGCTATCTCAAAGTTCTCTACACAAAGCACCTCAAGTAGGGATCAGGATACCACTGAAAATATCTGCCGCTTCTGGGATTCAAATCCGAGCCCTCTGAGTGGGAAGCTAGTACGTTAGCCACTGCACCATCCCGATCCCCAATCGATTTCACTTAAGCAATTAGATCGAGAGAGAGGTACGAACAAAGATATAGAGGAAACTCTTTAAGTAAACGGTTATCATCAGATCCAAGAGATTTTGTCCTATCAGAAGGAGATGACCTCACCGTACGTGAAGTGCGTAGTTGCTTTCTGCGTCTCTTCTGCAGGAAGCATAGATGATTTTTTTTAGCCGTCGATCCTCCAGAAATATGTCAGAACAAAACGCAAACAGTGTGGGACCTCAAGAAAGGAAAATCCTCCGACGAAATATACATATTTACTTCTTCGCCGATTCGAGGTGGCGTATTTTCCATCGATTTCGAAGGACCCCACAACGCACCGCGGATGATCTCGTGTTGTGGCCCATGTTTACCTCCGAGTGTAGCGTTGGGCGTTCCTCGCCCGGGGAAATTTTTCTCTCAAAGGAAATGGGACGAGGTTTGGGTTCGTCGAACTTTCGACTGTGTTCGACGGAGCTCTCCCGCGAATTTCTCTTCACATCCTTTCTCTTCACTCCCCTTCCCTCATCCCTCATTGTCATTCGAGTGCGAATATTCAGATCTCTGCCCATTTCCATTTTCTATGCGTTCCTCCGAATCTTTTGTTCTTTCAGGGTCCGGTCAGAGGGTTAATTGATAAATCTGGTGGTTAATTGATGGCTGTCATCGGATATCCCCCAGCAACTTCCTCTCTTTTCTCACCATATCTATATTTTAAAGCCTAATAAACGCTCAACCAGCTGCCTTGTATACTATGATCTGAACCCTTTCAGGATAACGCTGAAAAATACCTCTCTACTTAAATATTTTGTAGGTTCTAACGTACGAGTACATGCCATACAAGAATAAAGAGTCAGTGGAATTGCACAGCAAGATGGAAAAAATGTACCTGAAGAAATGTTTGCTAACAGTCAGCAATACGACTCTGCAAGCCAGGAAATATTTCATTAGAATACGGGATTCCTTAGCCGAGAGGCACGAGCAATTAGCAGCATATTTGGGAAGTTTGGAAGCCGATAAACTATAGTGAAACGGAAGAATAATAAAATGAACGGACAAAATTTTGAACAATGCGCCCCTGCTAAGGGTTAATGAAGGAAGCCTGTCGAAAACGAAAATAGGAAGAGAAAAAACGTTTAATGCTTCGTCCACCAGTGAAAATTGCATGAATTAAGAGGGAAACGGTCCTAGATAATCGGGATGAAAAGGGCTTGCCTATCCCTGGGATCACAAAATCGGAACAGCTGGGCTAAATGATTCTAAATTAAAATACCAATCTGCTCGGTATTGCGGTAAGAGATTGCCGTTGATTTCCTTACCATCCTGCTCAGAAATTTTGTACCCCTAGAATTATCTTTTCAATTTATCTTCTGCTAGCGGGTGATACGTTGACACTATGTGAGAATGAGTGAATTTGAACCTCTCGCAAAAGAAAGAATTTCCTGCCCACTTATCAGTTTTGGGCACTCTAGGGAGAAACGCGACGTCGTAATGTGCGGGTTTATTTTCTTAGCGCGACGGATTACGATAACCAGGGCGGAATAATTCTAAAACTGTTAAATGTAGCGTCATTGATGGAGGGTGCTTTAGGAGTATTTTAATTTTTAGTGAAGGCTTCATATACGCACTATGACTTAAGGTACTCGTAAAATTGTCGTAATTATGGGACAGTCAGAAATGGCGTTGGTTTTTTTTTCGCAAGTTCGCTATGGGCGTGAAAGAAGACGATTAGATGGCCCACGCGTATATTTTCGATTTTTGTACATGACAGCCGATGGGAGACGCTTCTATATTACTCTTGTAGCGACCCTCTCGCTTGTTTTCTCCTTCTCTACAACCGGTTTTTGTGCCTACGTTTCCTTCCACCATCCCCAGGTGACCTTTTCTAACTCAATATGAAAATGTCTGAGGGGAAGTGAAATATATCAGTTAATGCCCGAAGGCTTGCATTAGCGTCATTTACACACTATAAAGCCATCTACTCCTTGTTTATAAAAAAGTAAGTCAAATCAATTCACGTTTAATTACCGTTTACAATTGTTCTGTTTCAGCTTTGGTTTTGAAAAATTTAATCAGGACCATAATTTTGGATTTGTCGGTGGTTAAAGCCTTTTAAAAGGGTTAAACACCTCTACATTTCTAAATCTAAAGACCATTCTTTCATGTCACCTTCCCACTCTAAAAGCGTTGTGAAATGATTAACTGACCGTCTTCTTCGGTTGCGTTATGAATGATGAATGGGTCCTTGAAGTTTGCAAGCTAGTTATATATAATAGAAGGAAATAGAAATGCAGGAGGAGATGGAATAATTTAAAAAAAAATGAATTCTTAGAATCCTTAGGATAAAGGACGATGGCCAAAACCCTAGTACTACGAGCCTTACGCATTTTGAGATTACGCTTTTCCTCATTCGGTCACTTTTGAATACATTTCCATTCAGAATTGTATCCGCGTATTATGTTTTAACAAAATACGTTGCCAGGTTTCTCACTGGCTTTGGAAACTACGTCGCCTTAAGAAGACGATTGGAGCGCTGGGAAAATATTAGAGAAAACAGAGAAGTGTATTCATCAATACCATTTCGCGGAAGCCTTCAAAAAACCTGGATAACCCTTATTATCGCAATGAGTGCTGACCCATATGCCACCAGTCGTGTCAGAGTACAAGTACATTATTTTTTACGATGAATTCCGATATTCTCTAGGATTTTTTTTGTAATTATCCCTTCCTCCTTTTTCCCTTAAAGATACGGCAAGGCGGACACTTCCTTCTGTTAAAGGCACACGAACCACGTTTCTGTATGCCTCAACAAGCTCATTACTCAAAGCCGTTTGCTAGTTTTATGAAATGGTAGGAAATTTGAGCTTACTTCATGCGCAATCGAGCTAAGTCTTCAATTACAGCGGCGTGACTGAAGTTGTTCACGTCTATTTTGGCTCGCTCGACGCACGACGAAGCAGCATTTGCTTCGCCGCTGAGGACACGAGAGGACAAACATGAGAACTATGTGACGTATTCGCGTCGCTATGGAAACGTATGGCAAAAACCTTTGGAATGGATTTCGAGGTCCCTTGTTTTTTGACGATTAAGGATGCATGCATGCCAGGATAAAATTTTCATGTCCGTCTTATTTCCTTTTTCCACGCTTACGGTGCTCTACTGTTGAGGCTTCGTCTGGAAACTTAATACGCTGCTAAAACTTTACGTATCCCTCCAGTTGGGAATGACAGTCATAGCTAACATGAGAGTTCATCAATTGCTCTAATTGCCGCTGAAACCTATTGGAATGGCGCATATTTTGTCATATTTTTACGTGTTAGAAATGTAATAATGACTACAGAGAAATCCAATCTCCTCAGAGACTATATTTGCTGTAGCTGACATACGCATATTACCTTTGATTATTCATCTTAGCTATTAGTTTGTGCATGTCACATTCCTGAACTTTTGATACCATTAAATGCAAGAAGCTTCGTTCTAATAATTTTTTCCGTTGCTTTAGTGGCTGAAAGCTGCAATTAAGGATTTGGGGAAGTCACTGGTATCATTGAAACTCTTTCTTCGGCTAATTACTTTCAATATTTTATTATTCTCCTATAAATTTAAAGACTCCGTTTGCTGTTGGAATGTTGAGTGGCTTTTTCCGGATATTGTTGGTTATGTCAACAGAATGAAACTTATCGTGGCACCAAATTTTTACCTTTTCTACCTTGGCGTCAACTCGGAGAATGTCAAGCAACTCGCGTGCTGAATGGAGCATTGTATCATTGAATTGTAGATTTCAACTTTTGAGTTTAAAAAGTGATTATTTGTTTAAAAAAAATATTTTAATATTTTTGCACCGTATGAATTTTACAATAAATGAACAATCGAAAATTATGGAAAATATCCTCTTCAAATATGGTTTCAGTGTACATATAAATTAATTTACACCGGATACACATTTAATGATATTGGTCACTAAATTTTACCTTTTGTATTGTGTCAATCGTATCGTACAAGTACATTATCGCATTGCCAATTACACGGTTTAACGAGAATATTGGGATGGAGGATCGTGATGGAATTTCTATCATTAAATTAGGTAGTGCTCTTATCCATTGCACTTATGCATTACTTTCGCTGTTTCCACTTTAAACATAAAGTAACCTTAAAAAACAAGCAAAATGAGTAAATTGCCTGAAAATCCGCTGGAACACAATACTTTTATGGGCTATTGCTCATATTTTTGAGGTGACAGCGTTTGGGTAAACTCATCTTGGGGTAAGGCAGTTTTCTTATTTCGGTCTTTTAAATATGCATACGCGTGCTATTGTGCTCATGCTACAACCGGAAAATTTACTGTGACTCCCGTGGTAATTGCAAATACACAGATTCACTTCCCGGCTTTTCAATATCCTTTTACCCTAATGTCCGTGCAGTAACTTGGAGAAAATCACTGTAGTTGTCCTAACGGTTTTACTTATGCTAGCCGTGTACCTTATTTTACATGCGCGTGGTCCAGCAGTTGGAGCGCCGTTGGGAGTTGATCGAAGGGCCCGGGAAACGGCTCTGGGAACCTTCAGTTTAACCTAATTCGTGTGATTTTTCGGATGCTAGATCTTCCTGGGAGTCCACAGCCGGCAGAGGAAAACGAACAGCCCTGCCATGATATGCGAATTTCACACGCCATTGGGTCTAGTATTTGGTGAGCTCTGCACTCACCTATTATAAACCAACCATCTGGCTGGCTACTGTATCAGGGTTAATCGCAGTTTTGGTTTACCCATCGTCTCTCGTGCTCTTAAGTTATAGCTCTGGAATGTTTAAAAGTGATTGATATCACTTTGCCAGCCGTGAAGCTAAATAATTTGTCTGATTTAATAACAGCAATAATGGCAGTCGTCGTCAAGTTGACTCGTGTGCTCAGCTGACCGTACGTACTTCTTAAGCCGTAACTTTCCTTTTCCACTCCTACACTTTTCCCCTCCTCCCCCCGGTTACCTACAACAACGGGGTGTGCGACCTTCCCCCCCCCATACCTCCTCTTCTTCTTCTCCTTCTTCCCATCCCGATTTAATAGATTGGGAACGTGTTGTCGCCCGCCCACTCTGTCGAGGCGGACTCGCCCTTTCTCCCGCCCGGACCCCTCTGTCCCCACCGAGGCGTGCTTTCGCGACTGCCGCCTATTGTCTTGCGCAGGGTGGAAAAGCGTCGAGAGAGGCGTGGCACGAGAATGTACGTATGAGTGGAGGAGTTACGCCTTGTGGGACGCGTGCCGAACGAGGGTTGACGAACACTCGACTTTCTATACCCCCTTCGGTTTTCGTTTGGAGTGACGTCACGTCGGATTTATTCCCAGCGTTGCCATTTTTCCCTCCTTCCTCTATCGTCTCCCCTCTCGCGGAGTCCTGAATCCGAAATCCTGTGGAAAATTGACTTCGAGGCTCTCCTCTCTTTCACTGGAGAAAAAATTGAGGTGTGATCTTGAAAATCCACGACACGCGCGGCCTACTCTCGTGTCAGAGCGAACGTAACGTACGCGAGAAACGCTTGATGGGGCAACATGGCGCTCGCGCGTGTTTCTGGCAGAAGAAGATTGTTAGCATATTCCAAGGGAAGATCTTAAGGAACGTTTTCATCAGAATATATTCAGTCGTAAATACAGGGTCGTACCCAAAAGTGGTGGGAATGATTTTTTTAGAAGAATTTTATTGACGATATACTTACATCGACTTAATAATCTTCAAAGTATGCTCCTTGAGCTGCTACACACTTAGTATAACGTTGCACCCATTCCCCGTGCGCCCGCTGGAAATTTTCTTTGGGGATGCCGTTGATGACCCTCGTCGAAGCCTCTTAAACGGCCTTTATCGAGTCAAAACGTCGTCCCTTGAGCTGTCTTTCCATCAGGGGGAAGAAGAAGAAGTCCGGTGGCGCCAGATCGGGAGAATAGGGCGGGTGCGGCAACGTGGCAACGCCGTATTTGGCCAGGAGCTGTAGGTCGACACTCAGAATTTTCGGCACCATCTTGGCGCACACCTTGCGCATGGCCAAATCCTGTGAAATAATACGTTGGACGTTGGATGCAAACAGACCCAACTGGTCTGCAATTTCTTCACAGGTTAAGCGTCGGTCTGTGTTCAGCAGTGTTCTCACTCTGTCCACATTCGTGTCGGTGCTTGCCGTCGACGGCCGTCCGGAGCGATGGTCGTCTTCAACGAGCTCCCTACCCTCTTTAAACAACTTGTGCCACTCAAATACTGTGGAACGGCTTAAGGCAGTGTCCCCATAAGCCTGATTGATCATATCGAGGGTCTCAGTTACCGTCTTCCCGAGTTTCGCACCTACCACTTTTGGGTGCGACCCTGTATTTCATACAGCACCGGCACACAACTGTCGACTCTTTCATGTACCTATTTTCCTTTTTCTCTTACATTTGACCTTGGATATTATAGATATCGGGATACAAAGCAAATGGAAATGATTTTATCTTGAATTTTGCATGTAATTTTTTCACAATCAGGAAATTTTTTTAACAGCGCAGCAAATTTTACGCATCGTAGACTTCATTTGCCTTATGAACGAGGAGAAGGGGTTCTAGTTGGTGTTGTGGCTATTGTACTTGCTTCCCATATATAGATCCCGGATTCGAATCCCGGCGTTGGCACAATTTTTCAGAGGTATTCCGGTCTCTACTTGGGTGCCATTTGGAGGGCACTTCAAGAAGAAAGCGCCGTCGTATGCGACGCTAAATTATAGACCCCAAGGCTAAAGCCGGGTTGCTCTCTATCCTTCTAACATTCCCTGAAAATCATACCCCTACCAATTTACCCATCGATCCCTAATGGCGCAAATGAGTGCCTTAATTACCGCTAATATGGAGAACAATAATTTAACTTCAAGCGAAACGCAATTTCTGTTATATTAACAATGTGCACGTAGTGAGTACAACCTGGCCTTATAAGCAAAATATCGTAAATTTTTCCTTCAGTGAAACTGATGTGATTTTATGACTCTAAGGTTATAGGAATATTATGAAAAGATACTTATCTCTTCCAATGCCACTTTGAGTCCATTTACAACTACTCATCTAATATTACTGAATTTAATCGGGGAATAGGCGGATTGAAAATACTCTGCGCCTAGGCATTAAAACCCAATTTGGTGTCCTTAGGGTATAATCTACAATTACATTGTTCACTCCAAGCCAACATGAAGCCATTTAGAATAGGGTTTTAGGTCACCAGCCATTTAATTATTCATTGACATTCCGTACTTGTCCATTATCGGGTTTTTCAAATTGATTTGTCCATGTCTGTGTACTGTGTACTGCTCTGGCCAAAAATCCTGTGAAGGAAAACGAATTTCTTGCATCAGTCTGGTCGGCAGTCAATTTCACTTCACTTCTCGGTATGGTCTCGCCTACCAATGTAATACGGGGCTAAAATTATTCCCTCCATGCCTGCGTTAAAGTCATACGTAATGAGGGGGTGTGGTCTGTCTCAAGTCAAACTTGTCACGCTGTGAGCCTAAGCTCGTTGAAAGCCTTGCCTCTTCCTTTGTCCCGCAAAACTCCATGGTTGTCTCCCCTCGCCGTCGAACACAATGCCCGCGTATTACTGATATTTGAAAGTGAAAAAATATCATTGCATCAACTATTGGAGCACGTCAATATTATCGTTATGTTCGATAGATATAACGGGAAAAATACTGATAAATTGATATATCTGAATAAATCTTGGGCAAAACCTTTGATTGTGTTGATCGCTTTAAATATTAATGTAATCGACAGACAAGAATACATATTATTCGTTCTGAGAATGACTGCGGATGTCTTAGATTGATTATACTCGTTATCGGAAAATAATATCGGTGCATTCGATATATCGGAGGAGTAAAAGATAACGATAGTTTTCGATATTATTATTAGGTAATCTACCGGTTAAGGTAGGATTTTGAATGGAAACAACTACGAATTAAATATTTTGTAACTCATAACAAAACACAATCCAGCAAACTAGTCTACATCAGGTCCCTCTTCATCTCTGAGTACTTTCTTCCTCCCTTCATCCCGTCCAACATCCCTATCCTGTTCCTACCCTTTCCTCGTTTGCCTAACATTCTCCCCTCTATTACAGTCTTCAACATCCCGCTGCCGATCAATACGCCCCTCATCTACTTTTTCTGCCTCCATAGGATTTCTCCCAACAAACTCCTCTCTTCACCCACTATACTAAGTACTTCCTAATTTGTTTTCAATCCGGTCCATTCCACCTTCCCCATTCTTCTCCACACCCACATTTCCAAAGCCCCAATCTACGTTATCCTTCTGCTTCAATAACCACGTTTCCGCGCCGTACATAGCTACGCTCCATGTCAACTCCCTCCTCCTAGTTTTCGATATATAGACAAAAAATCCGATGCCGATTTTGGCCGTCCCTACCGGGTGTTAGCGTTTCTCTCCTGAGGCATTCTGATCCGATGCACGCACTCTCGATTGGAACGCACGCGTGTTATCCCGCCTCCCGCTCAATGTGACGAAGACGGAGAGGCGAGAAGCTTGAGCTGTGGCGTGCGAAACCGCTGCTTCGCTCTCACACGGTTGCAAATGCACGCAATCGACTGGAACGTGCCCAAACGGTTCCCAAGGCAATGTCTTCCTTCTGCTTCACAGTCAGGCCTCGCTCGACGTGCCGCAAGCTTAAGCACATGTTTAAGTGTTGGTGCCGTTTCTACACTCCGATGGAACAGAATGTAATCAATTCCTCTGATCAAAACACCATCTGCGGCGGAGATGCGAGCCATTCTCGCTCGTGATGACCGCTGAACCCTGAATTAAATTTCTATTTTTTCATTAGTAAAATTTACACGTTGTGTAAAGAAGCGTATTTTGAAGTTTTACTAAATGGGAGATGATCAGTGAAGGTGAAGTAATAACACTCCTGTTTGAATGAGAGTAGTTAAATGTAGTAGTTAAACTATAGATGAGATTGCAAGTCTCCTTATCGGTAAATATTTTCATTACTTTCTCCCTTGAAGCTCATTATTTGGTAAACCCTTGTTAGGAAAGGGAAATTTTACAATGGTTATTAGTGTTGAATTGAATATTGCATATAAATTTAATATTTTTTTGAGTGGAATAGAGCTAATTCATGTCATACGTCTATCAAACTCTGGGAAAGGGTTTTGTTTTATTCTTTGCATGATCTGTATTGATTTGAGTTTGTAATGCAAGAGAAAAGAACGGCCCGCATTATTAATCAACTCAAAAGTTGTTGCATAAAGGGATGTCAACAAATGCTAAGTCTTATACGGCTTGCGATCTTCAAATATAAGGGTATGGGGGACAATTTTTTTCCCTGTGCCACCAATGGTACCCTGCAGGATCCGGTAACAATAAAAATTACACAGCTGGGGTGAAGCTGAGGATGATCAGTATTGCTGAGCTGAAAGTCGTTATGAACATGTCGTTTGCTCCTCGGTTACGAATATCTTTACATATAGGAAACACTTATTAACGACAACGCCGTTCCGGAAGAGATAATAGCGAAAGGCCGCAATTAAAATCTTCATTGACGAAGTTTAAATTGTAAACTAGCTCAAATCATAGGAAAGCTAGCAAACTGGAGTTGACCGAACGGAGATACTGAGGTGTTACCCGGAATCAAAACCCGGATCCTCTGGTCAGTAGTCCAGCTCTCTACCCTATTTGCTGCCTTCACCCTCCAAATGCGTTCGAAATATGTTTACTGTTTCATTTGGAAAGATTAGTCTCGAAAATCTGATTGAATCAAGGTCCCAGTAGGTGTTCGTTTGTAGATGAACTCCCGCGAGTCATCTCAGAGCATTCTGCGGTGTCACAAGGCCTCACCGTTCCGGGTCGTCGAGGCCGCGGGAGTGCAGTGTCTGGGTCGCCGGGGTGAGGTGGCGCCAATCGCTGGGGAGGTGGGACGACATCAACCGCGAGATAGGCACGGCGATGGAGAAGGACAGCACAACGCGGAGGGAGAAAGTCTATCCACCGGTTGGCAGCGTGCACGTCGCTCCCCCCTTCCCTCCGTGGCTGCGATCCAAAGAGGTTGTGTGAGCGGGCAAGAGCCCCTTATACCCCCCTTTGGAACTTGCCTCCCTGGACACAGGTGGGACGAATGACCCTCCCTCCCCTCCTAACACTCTCCACGCACCGCGAATCCAGACGTCTCCCGGCAATCGGGAAGGCTTTCACCGCGCGATGGGTCGACTCGATGAGTGGAGATTGCTATCGGTCGATCCGAAGTGACCCGGATCGTTTTTTCGCTTGAAATTCTCGGAAGGGTCGAGGGATAAGATGGCAATCGCAATGCTTGAGCAAGATCTGATGAGGAAATCTTCTTAGACCAGCGGCGCCCTTGCCTCGCTGCAAGCCGAGAGCCATCGCTTGTAACACCTTTTAGAACCTATAAAATTACCTAAATCACGCCCTATAGAACTTCAAAGAGTGATTATTACCGCATCACCTTTGGTTTTCCTTGTTGGCATTTTTTTGGAGTGCCTGGTAATGGATTTTAAACTAAGTTTAAGCTTTGAGAAACGAACCCCCGAAGAATTCACCGCTAGATTTAATTCATCGGACAAATTTAAAGCTATTGGATTCACTCAAGAAATTAAATCCAATTCTCCAATTTCTGCATGCCACTTAACTTGATCAAGCGGACCACAGATTTGATTATGTATTAACGTTTACCGTAACTTGCATGTGAGGCGCTTTCTTTTTTTTTGCTGCGAAAAATGAGTGGAAATTAAAGTTGAAGGAACTTACTGGCTGGCGAGGGCACCTGCGAGCGAGTTAACGGTAATACAATTGCTGTGTATCTGGATGGAATGGAGAAAACATTCTTGAGAGATACTCTCGTGGTTATTTACGTAGTTTTATGTGGAAATAGGCAACAGTAGCTCGAGAATAAATTCGTCATAAATTCTGCATTAAGAATTCGTTATAAGAACTACTACCTTAAGAATTATGGGAACATTGCTACCTAAGGAATGCTCTGAGGAAATAAATTGAATGCCAATCATTACGGTTCCCTATCATCTTAAATCCGTTTGAATTCCAACGTGAGAAAGAATAGCGAGCCTACTTCTCTCTCTTCTCTTGATACTTGTGCATCAATCAAAAATTTGTCTCGCGGCCTCACCACCCAATGCGCACGTCCCCATACTAGTTTGGTCAACTCTTCTTTCAAAACCTTCAGATCTCGTAATACATTTATATGGCTTCTGAGGCATGAGGGTGTTTTCACCATTTGGCGAGTCGCCATGCAGTGTACGGCGTAAATTGGTCAATTTCATTAATTCATGTTGATTCCGGTGATAATTGTTTAGAACTATCATATATACTTCATGTTTGCTGAACAATGTCGGCGCAGCTGATCCGTGCAGGCTGATGTTGATAGGTTTAGTTCAGATTCACTACTGTATCGTATTGGGTCGTTTGGCGACCCGGTCTGAACTATTTACATGCTCGGATTAATCAAATCGTTATGCGGCTAATTGGGCGACCTTATATCGCTCCTTAAAATTAATTGATGCCTTAAGGTTTTTTTGCGAAGGCTTCCTTGAGCGCGTACGAGTATATTGCAAATACTGCATTATTTCCGGTAATATCTCGTATATTTTTCCAGCCTCCCAGCTAGCATCTTAAGGTCGTAGTACTTATGAGTTGAATTTTTTATTGCTTTAATAAAGACCAGTTGATAGCAATACTTTGACCTGAAGACGCTAGTTGGGATGCCGGCGAAACAGTTTGTCAGGAAAATGAGGAACGCAGTGAAATCCGCTCTACCGCTTATACAACACATGGAGGTAAGTAGCCAGAAAATGTGACCCGTGCTTTACTTTATTTGCTCTATATAAGAGATATTATAGATTAATTGCTATTTTATATTATTTAATTTCATGTTCAGATTTATCACTTCACGATTTCAGTGGCTTATAGGATTATACTAGCGAATTTTATCCCAATCACAAAATTCAGCTGATAGCGGGGCAACTAGTTCGAGAACAATACCAAAAGTATGTTCTGCAGTATTAATTTAAAACAGCTTGAAAATATTTGTTGTTTTTTACTTAACATCTCATAACACATTACTGTATCCGAAAATTCAATTAATTTCATTGAAAGTGACATCACGACGGTTTTCCTGAGTTTATGTTTACTCTGAGTGGACGCGTAGGCGTCATAACTCTCCTTAACCTTTCTACCACTATGCCATCACCGACAATTCCGCTGTGTTTTCTTAGAAAAGACATGATATGGGAATTCTCGGAAATGCCAGTGTTTCGTTTATGTACGTGGTTATCTTGGGATATAAAATTACTCTCGACTTTCTTCCGCTCTTTCGTGACTCTGCCATCAATAGCCACTATGTTCGCCGCCTACCACTTAATACTCCGGTGGCGTCCTTGAAATCTAGTGAATGCAATAACATTTCCTTACCTTTAATCGGTATTTGAAGTCTTTGTGGCCTTTCTAGTGATCATGAGTGAAAGCGTAATAAAATCCTTTTGTCAACAAAACACTGTGTAGTTATCTTGGCGGATGATTTGTGCCAGCATCTCATAAATAAATATTATGGAAGACCCCTCAGATTCATTTTAAGTATTATCATGTGAAAACATGACATTTTTAAAACTTGCCTATACTATTTTATTCTTCTGACTCATTCAATTCTCCGTATCCCCAATCGATACGCAAGGACGCCAGGAAGGCTTGGATTTCAAATAGATTTGCAAGAATTGCAGCTTGCCAAGAAATTAATATATCTACAAGCAGTAATCGGTGAATAATCCTTTTATTAGTTTGCGTCAAATATCGAGTCTGTTCTCTGCGAATCTCTTCATTCATTCACAATTATCGTCATAAATACATATTTATGCCATTTCTTGTGTCTGCTATTTAGACCTCTACATCTCAGTACTTCTTTCCTTCCCCGACTTCTTTCAACGCGTAATTTAAAATACTTTTCCATGGAATAATGCGTAAAAATAATAACCCTCTTTGGAATTAATTGTTGTGAGTGGTATCCTTTGAAGAGCTTCTTTAATAGTTAATCGACGTATTTAATTGGCAAGTGGAAGTTTTAAAATGGAAAACAATGTATTCTTAAAAATCGCCGTGAAAATTATCATTGGTATCTAGGCCATCGATAAATAATCAGATTAGCCATTGTGTATGTTTCGTCAAGGAGCGATAATATTTTAGTTACTGTTGAGACATTAATGTGATCGCAGAAATCGATTTAATTTTCAGTGCCCTAAGCTGTGCGTTCGGAATACATTTTTTTATTACCATATTTTTTAATTTTAATGTCAGCCACTTCATATTAAAATAAAAAATTTACATTACATGCACTCGGGAGGTTCCTTACTTCTGGCCGTCTTATTTTGTTTTATTTTTGTTTTGTAAGTAGCATTGTGTATATTCATCGTAAAAATCTGAAAATAACATGTGCAATCGTAGAAATAGTATGATACCTCTACGCGTGGCATTTTTCGTCTGAAGTTAGTTTCATCATAATATCTATGCAATATTTCAAGTATTAAATTTTGACGAAGACATTTTTATCCATTAGTCATAAAATTTGAAAAGAAATATTAGTTTTGACAAATTCTTCATTTGGATGATTTACACTGTGATTAGGAGTGTCATTCCACGTAGGACTGATGTGATTAGTGGGAAATGCACGTCGACGCCGGATGACCGAGATAAGATTATCATCCACGTAATATGTCCGTCGTAAAATATTCTCCTTCCGCACCGACTAATTTTCATCGCAACACGTACGCGAATCTCGCGCTCCTAAGCATAATAAATCGAGAGAGGAAGGGAAAGAGACACGAGGAGGAATATCACGACGGTAGCCGGATACTCACCGCTTGGACGGCTATTCCCCATCCCCCCTCTCTCTCGCGGTCGGTGATCAACGACCAGCAGAACCTTGTCGCGAGTCACATTTTCCATTTTGAGAGTCCTCCTCCACGGGAGAGGGGAGCGCGAACCCCCCCTCTCCCCACCCTCAAACCCACCCGCTTTCTTCTTCTTCGTCAACCAAGTCGCGCGTCCCTTGTATATGCATCTGCAAGCGCAATATTCTATCCCTGTGGTATGCGAGTAACGACTCACTGTTCGTAAACATGTCCCGGGCAGCAAGCGGGTCTCCGACCTCTCCCCCTCCCTCCCACTTTCTTCGACTTCTCCTAACCCCCCCTCCCGTTTTCCCTCCTCCTCTCCTCCGCCACCCTCCGCCTCTCTCTCTCCCCCCGCTCGGAGAGCGCCGTGGAGGTTAGGCTCGTCCTGCAGCAGTGCGTTGTGCGTGTTGTGAAGATCGCAGGGGCTCGCGGAGTCGTTCGTGTCCTTATGAAGACGGACGTCTTCTTTGTGCGGTCTCCCCCCTCCTCGCACACCCGTTGCTTGCGCCCGAAAGTAAATTTATTGGTCTTAAATCAAACCTGCTGGGCGAGGTGTTATGGAGCAACACGTTGTAAAAGTTACAAAGGACACGGTCATTTTTGTGATCACAAGCCGCGTATCGATGCCGTCAGGATTGTATCTGGCATCGAACCATGGTGGTGGATGAACAAAGAAATGAGCAGTATCGTCTGTGTTTTCATTGATTTTATTAATTTAACATTCTTAATCATTTAATTAAAGAATTTAAAAGGAGGCGGTGCGTAAATTCAAATCTGCTATGTAGAAATGGACTCCTGGTAGCAGCCCTGAAACACTTATGAGACAAAAGTAAAAAAAATCACTTTGGTGGACCGAGGAATTAGATTCCGGAAAATATCGAATGGGGCCTGATCTCTGGATTTGAAAAGATGGTTGACTGAAATTAATTCATTTTGAGCTACTGATATGGACTCTGGTGACGGAAAATATTCGTGACGATTCATATCTCTTACATGCATCGCCCAGGAAGTGATAATATGTATAGTGCGAAATATTATACAGCACTTAAAACTGTTCGGAATCACTAAAAATGTTCAAATGCGAAATCCGAATTGAAATCTTGTATTCCACGACGAAGTTTGCAATAAATATTAATTCTTGATAACGATACAATGTATTTAAGTCCTGATCACCATGTAAAGAAACTCGTGGCAAATTTCATCTGTCCTTATTGATCCGTAATGGGGAAGTACTACTTTATGTCATATTTAGCCATTTTAGAGGCATAGTACCATAAATGATGCGTTGAAAAACGGACCCGAGCCATAGTGGTCGATGTCCAAGATCTTTTTGGTTGTAAGTGGCAAGATTAAGGTAATCAGAGCAGTAATGATGAATAATGCATCGTGCTCTTCACGTTTTGCCTAGAGTAGATCATCTCAGATTTGGACGACAATTGCATCACTATCGAGATGGAAGGCCGTGACTCGTGAGAGTATACATGTGGGCAGTTGAGATTAGGCCAATTACTTCAGAAATGAAATTAACGCTTATATTGCGAATAAATATAAATGAAAAAGTCATCACTTTGATAGATTACCTTTATGGAAATTTCGCAATTTCAGGCGTGGCATGGTGGAAGTCGGACACAATAATGAATAAAATGATAATACTTTTCCTCTAGATATTGATTTATAATATACCCGGTTTCGATGTAAATTATCTTCAGGTTACTTAAATATGAAGTACAACATTGTCCTTTAGTGGAAAAATATTTTTAATTTGTTCGTTATTATAATTGTCTACCAATTGGTGAGTTCTGGACGGTCCATGCAAAGTATTTGACCGCGTCTTCGCGCAAAGTAAGCCCCATTTGACTTTAATTATTTCTTTCTTCGGAGAATCTGTTGTTCTACTCCTCCACACGCTGCCTGAAATGCAAAATATTTCCCATTTTTTTCCCCCAGAATACATCAAATTCATAATTTCATTCCTCTCTGTCTAGCATATTTTCTCCTAATTCTCAAAATTCGCTCATCTAAAGTACCCCATTTTTCATCCCCTTTCATCAAAGATAAAATTTTTGGATCAAAATGTAATGCACTTAACAAAAAAATTTTTTTATTTTCTTCACTCTTAATCAAGAGTAAAAATATATTTTCTCCGACCTGGAAATACTTGTTTCGTTAACCAAACTCTTTCCGAATCGCTACTATATCTATTTTCGCTGAAATGGTGCCTTAATATTAGTAGTGTTCAAGCTGGTCTAATTTATGCCATAGTTCTTACATTTTGAAGCTAGCCTTTCTGTGCCTACAGATTTTCATTGCTTTTACATTTTTTCTAGTTGTCTATATTTCATACCTCTCGTTGATGCTGCAATACGTGTAACAATGACTCTTTGGGAAATAAAGTACTATGTACATACTTACATCACTGTATTACATTAGAAAATTAATCTTCAAATCTTAATAAATTCCAAGCCTACTTTCTTCCCATGCCTCTCTTAATATTTCCTCGGGGTATCCATGATCAGGCTCGCTTGCTAATGCTTAACTATATCTCGATTCCTTTGCATATGGCCGTCTATCCTGTTTCTCACCTTGATACCCATGCATTTACCAGGGCAATCCCAAAACTAAATTCATTCTTTTGGAAATGGAAATAAACGTTTATTTTCAATAATTTATCTATCATTCCGATGTTTAAATATTCCTCTTTTTTTCTGAATAATACTCATTTTGGTCGATGTACTTTCGTCTGCACTTGTGCCATATTTTGCATGCCCCTATTGTAAAATGCATTTCACGTTCAAACACGCATTCCTCCTGCCATGATTGGATTATCCCGTTTACTCTTTCAAAGACCTAGATGTACTTATAGAAATAAATACGTATTAGGTCTATTAATGCGCAATCAGATGAATCGAACGAGAATATCAAAATAATTCACGTTTTTTTGTTATCCTTTTTGCGTTTTATAATAAGTTAATTTCATCCATAATGATAGCACGTCGGCGATGATGACATTATGAGGGTTGATAGACCAAAATTGGCATTGCACGAACTATTTCATGAGAAAAATGTTGGAACATTTGTCTGTGACATCTGGCAATATGCTGTACACAGTAAACACTATATTCCTTCAAATTTCAATGATTTCGCGTCATCATACATTTAAGTGAAACTTAATCGAATAGCTGTTTGCTGGGTGGTGAAGTTTTTTTCTGGCCACTGGGTCGTGCGAGCAAAAGTGCAGATTGAACTGTCGTTCAACTGACAGTCGAATGGAGTGAGTGTAGCGAAACAATTGTATAAAATAATCGAGACACCATCTTTACTCTAATGGTAAGAGGAGACAAGATGTCTATAGCGGAGCGATTTTTGCTTAGCAACCCCTCGGACCCAATCACGTGCCTTTCTCAAGGATTTCTTTGTATGTGGTGGCGGAATGGGAGGGGCGAGTCACGACCGTGAGGAAAAAGAAGCGCGAACCACGTGGGGGATTTATAATTGAAGAGGTTATCTGCTGTGAGGTTGCCCTTCAAGGGCAACTGTAATCACTAATGATCAGCGTTTCGAAGATTCATTCGTATGATTGAACCGTATGCAGGTATAATTGGAATATATGATACCCATCTTTAATATGAGAAAAATGTCAAAAGTCTACTCTCTTTTAACTTGATTTGATTTCTTTATGTTGAAACACCTATGCATACGCAAACAGAAATTACGCTATTGCATAAATCTTTCTTACTATACAGGGAAAACTGCGTCTTGAATACATACCTCAATAGGCAATCGAAATTTAATCTCATCGCTGTCTTCTTTGGATGCCTAGTGATTCATTACATCAATGTGATTTTGAGTGAAGAATAAGTTATTTACCTATGAACAATTAATTTTGCTTGATTTCGTTATAATTGTTCTTGCCACTAATGTTTTAGGTATGAAGTATACTGTAGTTTGACTCAGTTGCACAATATAACTATGTTGGGAATATGCATTCGTGCGCGAATTGCATGGTGCATGCAATAGAAACAGTTTTATATTTACCTATTCTGGTTGTCTTAGCCGTAAAATTCTGGTATCTCTGGACAAAAACCCTGAGTAATCCATGTGACAGGCATTGATTTCGGGTGAAGAAAAGGCAAATACGTATATTAGAATTTTTGAGTTATATCAAGCCTATATTGTTTTTGTATTGAGTGCAGAACGTGGATTGATAGAGAGGATGCGGGATTATGTAGGGGAAGGAAAGAGAAACTGTAAGACTGAATGGGAAGATTTCATAAAATGCGGCTTGGGGAGTAGCCGAATGATAGCAGTGTGCCGAATGATGTAGCAGAGAGGGCGATAAGACCGCAAACCAAATGAGAAAAGTGGGAAAAAAGTTTAGAATGCTGTAGAGTAGCGATGAAACTATGAAAAACGGCATAGAATGGAATAATTTTTGTAGAAGTAATATCTTTACCTAGCATTGAACTTTGAAGTTAAAAAAAGACTTCATTCGAATAAGGACTTACCGTGAATCAATCAAGCGTTGCGCAAAAAATATTTACCGAGCGTGTAAATTTGGTAATGGTTGTTATTTGGTTTGGTAATAAATTTGGTAATAAGGGTTATCAGTTTTCCTAGGTAGTAGAGGATATTCGGAATTAAATAAATTAAAGATGAATGCAGAGTTTGTTTTTATTAGTTGAAAAACTTGGCCATTGGATTTAAAAAAGATGAGTGTAGGTATATTTTTTGCCTTTTGATTTTCTTCGACCACATTTATCCCCGACTGTCTCGGTTTTTAAACCAGTTTTTCTTCTCTTAAACATCTGTTTGGCGATTCGAATCTATCGTCGCACATTCTCTCAACTTCACCAAACCAAAGTAGCATACTGCCTTCGTACGTGTTATACGTACTCGTTCGATCCACATTCTTTCGTAACTTCCACATTCCTCACCTTATTTCTCCCGTTATCCCTCATACACTACTCAAGTACCCCATTACCACCTCATTTGATGGACATGTACTCCTAAACTTATCCTAATACAGCCTAGTTTCTCTCTCACATAGTATTTTGGGGAGGGAATTACATTTATTCACCAATATTTACAATGCCTTACACAATAATTCATTTGTTGATATACTCCGCCAACTACCAACAACCATTCCGAATGAGTCCGCCCGTATTTTTATTCTCTTCATTCTATCCCGCCAAAGTTATTACACCTATTTGTACGAGGGTGGTCTGAAAATTTTCCGATCTAAAAAAGATACAAGACATTTTTTTCTGATATTTTCTGAACTTTTCTGATATTTTCTGAAATTTTCTGAGGTCAGAAACTTTTCAGACCTCCCTCGTACATAGTGATCCACATATTCAGTTACTTCGCCATTCAAATTCACCGTTTCAATCATTTTTGTCATTCTCCGGATCAAACTCAAATGCATTACTGTTTTTGGTTCATTTACCTTCAATTTCGTAATTTCTTTTGTCTCACTGGAGCATGGCGGTGAAGATAGAGCACGTTAATTGCTGCCTTTAATAACGATTCATGAAGAAGGCTTTTGAAGTTGGTTTCGGCCGCCACCGGGGTGGGAGGTCTCCCCGTCCGCGGTGGGGATAATGGGGAGTGGGGGAAGGCGGCGAAGTCGGAGGGAGCGAAAGGAGAAGTTGGAAGCGGCGCAAATTGCGGCAAACTGATCGAGCATTTCCTGTAGGTGTGGTCCCCTCCCTCCCCCCAGGGCTGCCCTAGTGGAGTGACGGGGCGCGGCGTGGGCTCACACCGCCACCACCACCCACTAGCACACGCTCCACGCCAGTACTCCTCCCCCACTCCCCTCTCATTATCACCCAATTTATCCAATAGCCGGAGAGAGCGCACGGAAAACTGTTTCCTTGGGTCGTGTCCGTCCCATCACGTGCGCGGCGATGTCCCATTCCAGCCTCGCATTTCACGGGTCATTTGGGCCTAGCCGGGCAGGGGCAATGGAGAGGATAAATGCCTCTTGGCCTAAGATCAGGAGATTGCTCTTCCTCTCTGGCGATTTTTCCACTGTCGCAGTTTATGAAGCACTACATCACGCCAATCTGTGCAATTACTGCTTCTCTTTAAGGGATCACCGTTGGCGATGTGTCGGGCGGCACTGAGTACTCTCACAATTTTTTAAATGAGGAAGTTTACCCAAATAACGTTCTCCAAATCTAACTTTATGTGTGTGTGTATATATATATATATATATATATATATATATATATATATGTGCATATATATATATATATACATATATATATATATATATATATATATATTATTGATGATGGGCAGGTGAGAAGGCAAACCAGTATTTTACGCTACTAGGAATAGGTCGGTAGTTTGTTAGGGTGTGGGGTATTCAGGGAATGGGGAAGAAGGGTGGATAGAAACCCAGCGTCGGTATTAGTTCACTCTTGACATAAAGCATTAAAGGGTCCAGAATTCAATGTGATAGTCGACTAATGGCATACTCAACTGAAAGTGCTCCCCAGATGGCACCAAATATAAGGAATGGGAATACCTTGTAAAAGTTCTGTCATCGCTGGTACTCAAACCTGACCCCTCGGGGTGGGCAGACAATGCGCTAACCACCGCACCAACCTGATTATCCTTTAAACGATAAAATTATCAATAGTTTTACTGCAATTTTTATTTAATTTGACACCATTTTAACACCATTGAATATGTGATAGTTTAGCAGTTTTTCCTAAATTTAGCAATCCTATCTTTACATTCGGGTCATTCATTCAACTTATTCCCTTTCACTTCTGAACCCCTAACACACATATATTATTTTGATAAAATAACAGGTGTGGTTTTTAAGCTGGATATTATTTAAGAAAAGTAATGTCTTGAGTTGCTCGGTGTGTCATCTCTAACCTAGTTTTTTGTTTCATTAAATTAATGATATGATCAGTGGTTAATTTCGGGAAGATGAGGTCATCGTACTCATTCACATTTAGCTGTTTGTGGGGAGAAAGCATTAGCTGGTAACCAGCGAATTGTTTTAAAATGTAAATTAAAAAAAGTTTTCCCAAATGCGTTTATAAAAAGCATGTTTGCCGAAAGACAGCTACGTCATGACCTAGCATGACATTTGCTATCTATTAATATTTAACAAAGGCCGGTGTTATTTCAACTGACGGTTCTGAGAATAATTAAACTAGGAAAATAACTATGCATCAAATGATCAATCTAGATATTTTACCCATTTTAAAGATAGGTAATGGGCGTTCTTTAACGAATAATTCTAAGTATCATGGGGTCAGCACATTTTTTCTTCATTTCTTCGTAAATTCTGCCTAACTTAGTTCTGCCTAAAGAGCCCACTCTCTTCCTACCCCGCTTTTCCAATGTTCTCCCTTCCATCAAAGCCTTCAACTTACCACTCAATCTTTCAATATTTCCACGTTCCACTTCTTTTTTAGAAATTTCCCCAGTAACTTCCTTTCCTCGTCCGCCCTATTTAAAATCTCGGAGTTTGTATTCCTCTATGCTCAACTTATTTACTCCATTCACCGCCACATCCAGATCTAAAAAGCCTCCAATCTGGAAGTTTTTTTGCTCAAAATACAAGTCTCATATCAATAAAATATTACGCTCCATGTTAAAGTCTTTAATAATTCTTTTCTTCACAATTTTACTCTTGTAAATGCCTCTTTTGCTAATATAATTCTTCTCCTAATTTACATACTACTAGATCCCGATTACTCGCAAGTAATGGCCTGTATGTATGAACTGCTCCACTTGCTCTAGTTTGAATTCTCCTACTTGAACGTTTAACTTAGCTTTGCTACTTCTCATTGCTTTTGTTTTCTTGTGATTATTCCTAATCCCATACCTCGCATCATTGTTCCTGTAGAGTATATCTCTATATCAATGTATGTTGTTGTAAATATTAAATGGTTGACTGATTCACCGAAAGTATTGGCCATGGAGTCATATCGTGTACAAAGAGACGGTGAGTATGAGAACAATTTTAATGTAGATGACCTCTGAAATTGTCATTTTCGGGTCATAGTTACCTAGCGTTGGAACACAGGAGCGGAATTTCTCCGAACACTTAAAATCTACACGGTTGGCGTGGTTGTGAAAGAGCACTCGATCAAAACTCCCACAACTTCCTTCCGGTGTCACGCAATAACGAAACAAATAAGGCCAAACGCAGAGCGAAATTCGGATCCGCGATACGATTCGCGTATGAATTATTAGAAGAGGAAGAGACGAAAAAAAGTTTTTTTCGGTGGTGATTCGGTATCTGTCTGCTACCCGTTATTTTTTGCGTGTTGGACTCAGATTAGAATCTTTCCCACATTATTCTTCCACCTCGCGATTTATTTTTCTTTCACTTCTTTATTTCCGAAATGATAACTCAATTTTTTTACCTTCCTGTGTTCATGGGGGGGAGGGGGCATTCGCCGTTGGCGAATCCTCTCGCCAAGGTCGCTGGGGCAAATCGGAGGCCAATCGGAGGGCAGGATAGGATTCAAGCGATCTGAGACTGACACTTCCGCCGCGTTGAGTGTCATGCTCCCTCGTCACCCCCCTTGCTTTCATCCACCCGGTTTCCGCCCGCTTCTCCTCCGCCCACCCTCCTCCACGCCCCTCCCCCGATCCGGAGGTACGCAATCGGAACGCTTCCCCTTCCGGCCGCCCAAACGAAAGGGAAGGTTCGCACAGCCCGACACCACTGGAGCGGCTTAATCAAAATTACTCCCTTACCTTCCCCTTGACTCTTCACTTTGATTACAACCGCGTGGTGCTTTGGAATTGGGGAAAGTTTTGATCTTATGCGGCTTGATCAATTAATTGAAAATTAACCATTCCAAAAGCCATGGGAAAATCCGACGAGAGTGCGTTGTGTTTAAATGAATTTTCTTCATTTTACACAGGAGGTTCACAAATCTAGAACTTACACCCATAGAATTTGTTTTTGTAATTATATTGAATTTTCTATTCAAAACATTTTTCTGGTCACTGAGCTCCGTCGCAGAAGTGAGAATATTCCTTCAATCTGTTTAGACCTTCTAATAGATTGGTGCCTGTACTTTTTAATTCCCTGGAGGCGGCATCTTAGCCACTAAGTTTGGAGTGCGGTCAAATCTTATTGCTTTTGATTTAATTTATGCTTACAGCGTGAGCTTAATGTTTTATATCGTTTCAAATTGGAATTAAAAGATTTTTTTCGCTTGCGGTGAGTGTTGCTTTATTATTTTGCAAGCTGTATCTTCAGACTATTCTGATAACTTCATCTGGTGTTCAGGATGAAATCAACGCAATTGTTAGTTTGAGGATTGATTCGTTTAAGTTTCTCATGTAGGGACACCTGAAAGCATCACTGATAAAAAGTCGTGATATATAGAATCAACGGTGTCCTAAAAAATGAGTTCTATTATGTTTACTTTTAGGAAGAGTTTTGGGGTCGCGCATAATTCTTCCTCTCAGTAGTGGACAATTTGAATGCAGCTAGCAGTTTTCTCAAACTAAAAAGTTCATCGTATTAAAGTGACTTAATATAACAAAGGAACGCGTGGAAGTTCCCTTCATAACTATCCTAATAATCTTTCGGAGTATCAATGGACAGTCTCGCCTGTTAGTAGACAGTTTTACTTTATTAATAGCCCTTATGCCATTTGATGTAAAACCATTTGCGCATTAATGAAAGGTATTCTATGGTGATATTACGAGGAAGTAGAACCAGATGTGGATATGAATTATATCATACGGTTTTGAGTGGGATCCGAATGCGGCCGATAAAACACTAAGTGGCTGGATCCTCAATTTATGCTCGGAGGAATGGTTAATCGTGGTGGGAGAGCTCGTCGTAAATTTCGCTGCGTAGGAATTGCACTTTCGAGATATTTCTACGCAAAAGAGTTAACCGTGTGGCAATGAAATTCTCGTGCGTCGCCTCCACATCCGCCTCCAAAGCACCTGGCGTGACCGAACACCTTGAAAGGACCAAGAATTCGCTGACTCTGCTGAGTGTGAAACAAAATATACCTGTTGCTTAACGAGCGTTGCATTTTCCCCGCCCACACTCTTATCCCTAGGCATTCCCCTTCTCCGTACGAAAACGGCGACCTAGTACCCCACGCCATCGGAAAACGACTTGTACAAACGTGCACCGGAATAAAGCCGACCCTACTTCACGGAGTGTTGCACACGAACGCTTGAAATTGGTGGTACTCAAGATTTTTCAAATGAAAAAGAGACGAAGGTAATTATTTTCGTGGTTATACGTGTATAAATGCGATTATAGGTAACCTTGTAGAGTAGGTATGAAGTATAATATGAATTATTTTAGCTCTCTGCCTGAGAATTATTTCACCTCCTCGCGAGCTTCAAAGTTGTCTTGTAAATTTCGAACATATCATGATTCCCTTCTTCAGCTCTTCATAAAGACCGTTAGAAATTCACTCTCCTCCCCCTACTCGTAAATACTTGCTTTTTCGCAAACGTTTTTAGATCTCCATCCTTTTAGTAACTTAAAGTTTAATCGCTGGCACTCTTTCACTGTCTTAACGGGCCTTTGCACTTTGCACAAGTTGTCACTAGTTAAAAGTAAGAAATTCAGATATTATCTCAAGCAAATTTCTTTCCTCATGCGTTCCCGAAACGTTTGGTCATTGAGAAAATGTGAAATTATTGCGAAGGTTTAATACCTATTGCATGTGGGAAGCAAGTTTACGTCTTCAGAGTTTGAGAATCTCGAAAGAAGGGTTAATCAAATTTCAGGCATCGCGATAAAAACGGAATGTTTCCTGATATCATTAAGATAACTAGGTTATACTCGTATTATAAGGCCAACGTGACTCATTTTTCTGAGGGCACTCTAAATTGATAAACTTAACTCGTGAAAAAAATAACTGTAACTAAATGACGAAATGAACTGGTGTGCTAACAAACTTTTGTTGAATAGCAGTGTTTTGATACCCATTTCAATCTAAATTGACGATTTTTCGTAATGAAGTAGGGGGAATTAAATTGCCAAAAAGAGCGCGAGGTCATCAATGAAATGGGTCTAAACGCTGATCCCACCCTGCCAACATCACAGTAATCAGCCCGAAAGAACTGTCTGCATTCAATAAATCGCATTGATTAACGTATTGTTGAACTCAAAAAGGCTACCTACGACTTTGGCTTCCTGTGGACTCCTTAAAGATTCGCGACCTCGACATTGACAACTGACCAGGCCTTCGCGTGATCCTTAAATTGGGAACGTAACTGGAATTTGAACAAGCTATTATTGTCGCCCAGTTCCACTCTCCTATCAGCATTATACTACGGCTTCTGAGAATGGAGTTATATTCTTTTTCTGTGTGATGTATTTGTTTATTAGATTACGTCGATATTTTTGCAAGAAGTTAAAAAAGATCGTGGCTTTATTTGTTCATAAAATTACTTAGGAGTTCCATTTGTTTTTTTCGTTATGTTAGGGATGTGTTAGGCCATGTTTAAAACGTTAATAGTAATGGGAAAAATTGTTTGGCGGGAAGTGGAAGGGTTTAGAGAGTCGGGGATGAAATATAGGTGACCTATGTACGTATGTAAAGTTTTAACTTCAAGGACACTGAGTTTCGTTGAGGCTAAAATTAAACCGACTGTCAGTACATACACTTAGGTCGTCCTCCCCCGTTCGACGCCGGTCGTTGATGAACCCCGGGGGGGGGGCAGTGCATCGCGAATGCTTCTTTTCCCCCCGCCCCACCCCTCCTCTTAACCCGATTTGCTCCTCCCCTTCGTCGCCCTCGTTTCACTCCCAATGATTCTTTGGCTTCGTTTCGCCGCTTCCTGCCCTCCAGCGATGACGCCGCTACCCGGTAGGCACTGGGATCAGGTCCAAGACGCATCGGCCTGTTGCCTTGTCGTAGTTTCCTAACGCCCTATCTTTTAACAGCTAATAATGTCATGAATATCGTAATGGTAATGATTGCTATGTAATAACCCCCTTAAAAAAATCCCCTCTCAATGTCAAATACACAATTTATTTAATACTGTTGAACCACGCATCCTTATTAAAGGATCTTAGCATGTTAACCGATAGTTATCTAAATTACGGTAACCTCTTCAAGAAATTGAAAATAAACTTGCGTAACTCATAGATCTCCAAAACCACTTCACGAATTTATAGATTCTCTTACACTGAAATCAAACTTTTCATCTGGTTTCAGCTCTCACATGTGATCTACTAGGCCTGTAGAAAATGTATTCATATGGTGTTCAGAAACTCAGAATCAGTGTTGGCAGTGTCCAGCAGGTCCTGTCGTGGAGATGAGTCATGGGCGTACGGATACGATCCAGCAAAATCAACTCTTTCAGTTATCTTGAGAGAAATCGAAAAGCAATGAGCACGTATGACAGCACCTCACTCGGAGCCCAACAGGCAGCTGACTGGCTCACCCGAAAGTGAAGAAACAATTCAAGCATGCACATTTAGCTATCTTCTTTTACCGAGCACAGTGGCGCGGCCCTAGAATCACTGCTGTGCGCTGGAAAATTCAATTATAGTTCCTTTGTCAACAGGCCTCGTATGCTATCTAAACTCAAAGCTCTTAGCAGTGTACATAATTTCTTTGTTAAGATAATTAAACAAAGAACTCCTCATTTTGGTAATGTCTTCTCTCTCTAGCATCTTTACAGTCGTAGACTTAAAACATATTTAAATTTCATTTATATTACTATTAATTTCGTCATTGACTGCTCTCTCTGGTCAACTTCTCGACCCACCCGTATACACTCCTTTCTTTACACTCCTGTTCGTAGGTTATCTTTCATTTAGCGCTCGCTTTCCTTCAGACTCTTTTCTCGTGAATTCATTTCCTGGTTGTATTGATCCGTTTCTCGATCTCGTTTCCCGCCCAAGTTCTGTTCTCTCCGAAAAGTAATGAGAGCCATTATAAGTCCATTTGTTGATACATTGCTAACATTGTTATTGCCGATGTTTGCATGCATTCAATGCATACTTATCCGATTCTATGCTTTGTTATACATGCGACTATAAATTGATAATGTTGCTCTACTTGGACAATTTTCTGAATAAATAAACGTTTATCCAACGTCCATACTTAGCTCGCGTATCTTGTGACCTGGAAATTCTCACATTCACGTCGATATTCAGAAATTGTTTGAATTAATTAGCTGCTTTCAATTTCCGCGAGTAAGTATTAGTATGAGAGTATGTGTGAGAAACTGCACCTTTAGATTGATAGCAAAGGTTTCGTGATCTGATGGTAGCGCGTCTAGGTCGCTGTGGAGGAAAACAGAAAACATTGGTAAAATTTTGTGTATCGGTTGCCATGGATTTACCTTTCAATGCAATTAGATGCGAACTTTAAAGTAACTTCAGCTGGAGCGGACAGTATCCGTATTTTATCTGAAGATGGCACCTGAAGTTTGAAACGCGTGTTGCTCTGAATTGGGTTAAAAAAGATCATTGGGCAGTCGGTCATTGGTTCCCTCTAAAAACACATTAATTCGTCGTTGAATGTTGATGGCGTAGTATAAAAAAAACTTTTTGAAAGACGTACAATGCATGCAGGTAACTATGGTGTTCTCAGAGGATATAAAACATAAATAGATTACGAATATGTATCGACGACAGATGTTGGTAAACACCAGGCGACACAGGGCAAGGAGGTGGATCCCTGATTGTGTGACTTCGGCACTCAGAAAGCTTGCTGCCGGATGAGTTCTAGCATCTCCCACCAAAACGATCCTTCTGTTAAAGCCTGGGCTGGTTAATAGAAAATTAATTTCCAAATATACACCTTTACATCCTTGCCAACAAATTGTGTCCACTTCTGTAATTTAGCGTTTTCTACGAATGAACCCATTTCAGAGTGATTTCTACGAACCCAAATCATCAGGTACAATCCCATGACTCGTACTGGAATCGGCACCATTCCAAGGTACAATACCTTTAATACCGAATAAAGCGAAAGTAATTTCTCGTTTTAAGTTATGGGCTGAGACATTGCCACTCGATGTGAAACAGTTCTGTTTTTATTGGAAATGGATAATTATTTTCCGCCTTAACACCAATTCACTAGCTGCAGTGTGATTTCCCATCTCGAAAGTCAAGCTACTCGTGAGGGATAGATCTGGCCGGTCTTTGCTTACCTATCTACTGGCAAACAAGTGGTGAGCACCCATCCCACGTAATTCTCAACCATAAGTTATCAACGAAATTTGAAGAGACAGCTTCATGGAAATACGTATGCGTTTTTCCTTGCCTTTCTTCTAGCTCAGCACAATAGCTGGCACGCCTCCATTATGTCGACTTAGAAGTCGTACGTTGTTTCAAAATATACGTTTTGCTTCATGAATTTCAGCGACCTATGCATTGCAGTTGAGGAGAATCGTATTTCATCCTCGTGTGCTTCCTTTTATTTCAACAGTCGGGCATTTTTGTTCGAATTTTTTGAAGTTTTGTACTCTTCCCGAGGTCATTCTTTGGCGCTCAAGTGCGCATTTGTGTAATCGTTACGTATTGGAACTGGTAGCAACTGGCATCGTTTCACGCATTTGCCTCTATTCCCACGCATTTATCTAGAAGTAATAGGCTTAAAATTCACCTGCGACTTCTAATCAGTCTGCTTGAATAATAATCCATCATTTTCTGTTATGTCAACGCGATCCATAATATTATGTGTCCGTGTTATAAGCTAAAGGGTTAAGACAGAGGTCAGAGGCTTCATAAACAACACGGTTTTTTGCTCTCAATTTTATCAAGGCCATTTTGGTCGCCCCAAAACCAATGAATGCTGTATGGATAGCTTTCTAAGGCTTTGATTACTATGTGGTTTAAGTTTTTCTAGTTAAATCATTACTTTACCGGATAATTCGCGTAAATATTGAAACAGATTCAACATATAATCCACACAAGGCCTTAGTCAATTGTGTGTTATTAATTGCCATGTGTTCTTAGCTTCTTCTCCAGGCCCTGAATCATTTCCTGAACAGTGGCTTACAGGAAAAGGTTTTTTTTCAGTTTAGCGTAAATATTCATGGCTACTGTGAAAGGAGTCATGAAAATTCATGAAACGCTCAAAGCAGAACTGTGGATGGTTACGTCACGATGAAAGATGATGCGGCCAACTGCCAAGAGCAATGACGTCAAGATAGGAAGGGAGATCCAAATAGATGTATTCCAGTCGTACTTCTATGAGGCCACTACTCCTTCGTCAAGTCGATCCCCAATCATCCCCCGCGGTGGTTATTTCATCAAATATGATTGACATCATTTCATCAAATATGTTTAAAATCGACTGGAAAGATTGATCATCAACAGTCTTTGCCCCAAGTGAAGAGCGGGGTGGTTGGTTATTAGAATGCCACTCCTTCCGGTTAGGAATGTGACAGGAATATTTTTTTAAGGATGGAAGAGGTGAAGTGGACACAAAAAAAAATAAACGAGGAAGTACTAGGCATGGTGGGGGAGGAGAGAGGATTATTGGGAGAAATCAAAATAAGGTAGGAAATATGGATTCAGATCGTTTGGATTGGCAATGGGATACTGAAGGATGTGATGAGAGGGGAGAACATTAGGCAAACGAGGAAGGGCTACAGAAATATCCGAAGATGAAGTATTCGGAATTGAATAGGGATTGACTTTAGTGCCCAATTTCAGGGTGTGTTTCTTGTTAGAAGAAATTGCATTGGCTGTGTCCATCCAAAACCTACCTTAACCGATAAATCACAAAAACATATCTTGACACCTTAAGCCAGTGTCTAATTTATTATAACTATGAACTTTTCCTCAAACCCCAAAACTTGCAGTCCTTACGAAGGTCATGGTTTCTTAATTGAGGCCGGGCCTAACCAAGAAGAGTTACGGGATGGTCTCCCCAGCACAAGCCACACTGAACCTCCTGAGGACTTAAATTGATCCATTGCTTCAACGTGAATTTTATGACTTCGATAAAACTCCTAGGAGTACTTGCATTGTAACAGCTAATGGCTGATGCACTTTTTACCAGGGAATCTTCAAGCTAGAAACATAGGCTCGTAAAATCATATTTTATTTTCATTGCAGGATGAGTAAATAAAAACGCCCATTCCGTTGTGCATCTAAAATATATAAAAGCGATGTGTACCTAAAATATCTAAGGAATGTATATATAAAATGAGCAAGTAAGCTCCATTTTAGAGGCATTTGTTTCGATGAAATAATCAGGCACTGGAAATGAAATCCCAAATAAACACATCGGTAGTGAGGTGGTTTCAAAATGTTAATTGATCGACCGGATATGTAAAGGAAAAAAGAGTGGAGTCATATGTGTTACAATAGACCTACCCATTCGGTATTCAATTATTTTCAGAATTGGCAAATTTACTGAAATTCTGGCATTAAATTTTCATCCAAGGTCGATCGTCTTGCGGAATATACATGTTTATCTAACAGCAAGATCATCGTGATGATCATACTAGCGAAATCGTTTCGTGAGGAAACTTTGGGTTTCATATACTTGTTCCGTCACTTCAGTCCTTGCACGCTCTTATTAATGATGATGAGGTCGCCCCTAGATAACATGTTCAATTGATTTATTTGGGAATTGATGTTACCGTATGTTACTGTAGCAACCTTGGAAAGAGATCCTTGAGGGAGCTAAACGATTGAAAAACCTTGAGCCCTTTGCTGTTTCTCCTCCTCACTACGTCGTCTTCGTAAATCCCCTAATTACGTATCTCCTTCCTCTCCTCCTCCGCCTCCCACGCATCCTCCGTTGACCGTCCACCCACCAGCGCAGTTCAACTCACCCCCACCACCGCCTACTCACCCCTTCCCTCCTCCCATTTACACCCCAACCCACCCTTATAAGTCGTCTTTTTGTCGTGCACCACCCTCCTCAGCCCCCGTCGCCGCTCGGAGTCCGTGCAACAGGTGCTCAGCAGACTGTGTGAATACATTCCGTGACGCTTCTTCATGCGATAAACGTCGCATCGATGTGCGATAAACACGGGTGTAATGTACAAATTGGGTGGTATAGACAGGCGTCCTTCGGAACACACCAATAGTTCATTGGAGATGCTCACCCTTTGATGGAAGTCACGCATCGTAAAGAGCTCGCGGGACTGCCTCAGAGAAACTTGATCCTTTGACAGACAGATGAAGATGCAAATTTAAAGAAGGAGAAGTGTTGTTTTTACTTTAGGAAACGTAAAATCTCTGCGATAATTACTTCGGGTAATGGATTGGCTGAAAAAGTTGATGAAGTTCAAAGGATGTTGAAAATCCTATTAAACTCTTTACGCCGTGCCTCATACCAGCCGTCTGCGTCCCTGGCAAGGTTGGAAATTACTCATTAGGCTATTTAGACGGTAAATAAATGAAATTTAATTGCTATAATGTTGAATATTAGTTTTAAGTGAAAAAAGTAACATCGTTGTAGGTAAGCTTACTGATTTATAATAATTTTTACTCACATTTTGAGCACAAAGCCAAATCCGCAGCCATTTGGATAGTGTTGTCAAATTTAATGACGGGGATCCCCGAGATAAATGCATATAAATCTACTTCGGGTAATGTGTTCACTAAAAATTTACCAATTTCAAAAATTTCCGGTCAAAGCGAATAATTTTGACACTTTGAAATTGGTTCATTGTGATGCACCTTAGCAGTTGACTCCGATAAAGTTGCTGTCGTAGCATCTCGCTTAGTTCTTTAAACATGCGTGCTTTTAAATCGAATGTTTGATAGATTTGCTGATTTTATGCATTACAACGTTGCGCTACGCTTGAGAATTTGTGCCATATGGGAGGAAAATAAAAATATTCTCAATTAAACATTTAAAAAAATTCCTTTCATACATGATACCACTGCGGGTCATCGTTTGTTACATCCTGGTTTTTGCTTTCAGGAAATAAGTCCTACTCTCAAAATGTTATCGGAAAGAGAAACTATTCCAGCGTTGAGTTCCTTCCTTTTCTCGCGTCGTTATTCTCAAGTCTACAAGTAAGCTCATACCACAGATGAAAAGTTGAGAGCTAAATTATTCAAGTGGTCCTTTAATTTACCTACCTTTATACGAGTACTTTCGCAAATGGTATTCATGGATACAGGTTTTCATGCGGAAATGTTCTTCACCGCTATAGAATACTCATCGGTAGTAAATTGTTAATGATTATTAATTATATTTATCATCATGAGGTTTTGTGGAAAACATATTACGATAATTTGACAGGTTGGCCGGAAAATCAAACATAATTGAAATAATTCTTTTATTGGTGCCTTATTTGCCGTTAAGTATTGGTAGTTCTTAATAACATATTAGAAACGTAACTCTCGGAGGAGTCGAATTTTCATGCCAGAAATGATTATTGGATACTGAAAATTCAGCTTAAAATGTGTCATAGAAGAGGCTACTTGCGATAGTAAGTCCATGATTATATAATGATAACATAATTATAATAATGACATAGTTCTATAACATTTAAAAAATGGCGGAGTGCTTGTGATTTCTTTTGTGTTACAAAAATGTTTTCTCAACATTTTGGTTCTGCGTCACTGCTGCAAAAATACGGCTGTTTGTGAAATGAATATGTACTGCATATGTGAATGTGCGTTTGTATACTGTTTTTGTGAAATTCCGGATATATTGCTATTGGTGCTGATATGTTTATGATTATTCTCAGAATGGTGTGTTTAGGTAATAAATCACTTATTTTTAAGACAGTAAAATAAGGTCTAGTAGAAAAATAGAGGCATTTGCAAATGAGAATATGCTTGGGAAAAAGTTAAGATAACTATGCACACCTTAATCGACCCAAAGGTTGGCTTGATATGAGATGGTTGAGCTAACGTCGTACTAAGCCCGGCAGCCTGGGAAATCCACACATCTGGGATCGGAGACCGTTTCATTTCACTTCATCCCCTGTGGTTTCCCACGGAGATCTGTTATCCGATAAATTACACTGCTTAGATGAAGAGGGATCACCCGTTTTTGAACCCAGTCCCACTAGTTAGTAGCCTAACTGCCTATCCTGTAGACTAATCCGCTTCATCGATATAATATATCTTTTATTCGTATTCCCTCTCCCCCTACTTCCCTACAAAAACAAAATATCATTGTTCGTTCGCAGGTTTCCGCGGCGATGATTAGGCGATTTCCACATTTTTCGGGCTGCGTCCGCGTATTCACGACAGTCTCGCCAGCTATCCTGCTGGCGTCCTCAGGTCAAGGATGGAAAGAAGCTCGTTGTCCCGTCTTATATAGGAAAATTCCGGCGCCAATACTGGGACATTTCTTCGGCCAATCAGGGAACGTCCTCATATTTGCGCGGAATAATTCTTTTCCACGCACTGTGGAGTGGATATCCATCCTCTCTGTTAAAGTTTTCTCGCCTTTTAACGATTTCAATGGCCTCTCTAATTATCCTCGGGAAGTATTTTTTTCTTTCGCTATTACTTTAGCGTCGTCGAACAGAATAGAGTGTCCGGGTTCACTCCAGGCGTGCTCAGCGATGGCCGATGCTCTAAACTGACGGGACAACGAGCTTCTTTCCATCCTTGACCTGAGGACGCCAGCAGGATAGCTGGCGAAACTGCTGTGAATTTAAACGACATACGCGGACGCAGCCCGAAAAATGTGGAAATCACAAAATATCATTATTTACTTCAAATCCAATGCGTACGAGTTACGGATGGAAATTGGCTTCGTGGAAATTTTACGCTTAATGTGTATACTCTGCCACTTTCCCTTATTCATTTTTTACGTCACCAATTGACTCGGGTAATTAAAAATGTATGGGCCGCAATAAAGGTGAGTGCCCTCTCTCCCAATCAGCAAGTTCTTCGATCTTCTCCCCATTCGTCTTCCCCCCCCCTTTTACCCATAATCCATCCCACCGCACCCGTGACGACTACGGAGAGGTGATGGTTCGCTCCTTATTTAATCCCCACTGATGTCTCCGGAAGGAAGAGACGCACGAAACGCCATGAATTGCCGCAACTTTCGATTCGGGAATAGCCCTGGAAAGCATTTTACCCGAACAAACAGTACATATCCTCGAAAGCCTCACACGGTAATAATAATTTGTCTCTAACTTCTAATAGCCATCGTGGAGATATGGCATGAATTGGAATAGTCGGAATGTATCCTCGATATTTTAACGTATTGCCTCAAAGTGCTTCTCATGAATTCTATATTAGTTTAGTTTCTACCGCCAGTGAAACTTTCTGTTATCGATTGGCATGTGAATGTAAGCGGCTGACATTAACCGTTTGGAATAAGGGTTTAAAATTCCCGTATTGGAAAAATTCACCTGCTATTGTATTACTCTCGACTCGGTGAGTTTAAGTGCAGTCATTGGCTCTTCCGGAGATTTTGGACTGGAATCTGTCTTGAACCTAGAATGTTTTTCTTCTTATGATGGAATACGGGGGTAGCTTGAAAATTCAAAGAGAGAGAGAGAGAGAGAGAGAGATGGAATTTTCAGTTCGTGGAAACTCTTAAAGGAACGCAAAACAAATTTAAGCCAGATAGGTCTATTAATCTTTGTTTAGCACTCGAATTAATGGAGCTAGTTGAGGATTTATCCAAAAATGGATAAAATAGAATGTATGGTGCAGATAAAATAGTATTCATTCCTATTAATCTGTGTTTAGCATTCGAATTAAAGGTGCTAGTCGAGCGATTCCCCAAAATGGATAAATTAGAATTTTTAGTGCTAATTAAACAGTATTCATTAAAGGAAAATCGCCGTAGGAGACGAAAGAGAAATTTGATGAACGTTACAGTGAATCTGCTCCTTTGGTTAAAATGGTTTTTCGCAAAAAGTTTTTGGAGTAACCATATTGAGCACCAGTGAAGCTGAAAATTCTGAACGCCTCCTGTTAACTTCGATGTTGAAAAATAAAAAAATGCCTAATCCCAGAAAAATCAAAAAGTTTAAAGTTGTTTCACGGAATTGCAAAACGACCTTCGTGGTTTCTCTCCATAAACTATACTCCTATTTATTATAACCACGATGGTCGTCGTGGTTATAATGAATAGGAGTATAGTTTATGGAACGAAATAGTGTACCATGTCGGTACATTAAAAGCCCAATTACCCTTGCGTGTTGAATGTTGCATTACTATGGGATACCGTCCACATCCCGTGATAGAGCCAGTCCACGAGTGGAACAGTTTAAGCACAATTTCACAATACCACGGCTACGCGGGTTCTTGGGCACACGTCCTCATTGAGTGCATTAAAGCACTAGCTTCATGCAGTCGGGGGTTGGATACCGCTAACGGTAAACCTCTCCTCATTCAGAAAGAATGGCCGAAGCCGTCAGCTGCATGTTCTCCCATCATCCTCGGGCCGTGACAGAAGAGGGTTCACTTATATGCGTAAGTTATGAGTAGCATCATTGTTTCATTGATATTAACGTGCTGATTCTAATTACATCAATTCAATCATGCCCAACCGTGTGAAATCGCATCTTGAGGAATTAGAAAAATACTTTACCTTCTGGTTACAAATGTACTAAATATACTGAAATAAAATCTGTTGGTACCTACAAAGTTTTTTTAGATCTTCACGGTACACTATTTATGCCAAAAATAGTTTGGCTCAGAAAATAGTGCACAAGATAGTATAAGAACCATGTCGTACTAACCAATATGCTGCAAACACTTTATGAAATACATTAATCTCACACTTTCCTGCGTTTTAATATTGGAGGCTGTTACTTTTCAGAAAATTCACATGAATTAATTCATGCAAAAAGACTAAGAACAGCAATACCTTAAACGGAAAAATCAAAACACATGTCACAGAATAAATAATCAAGAACCCACACCAGTGACAGATATTCATAGTTTGTTTCAAGGCCATTAAAGCTATGACAACTATCTGCTAATTCAAAAAGCTTGTAAAAAAATATCTATTGAAAAGGCCTTATTACACTATTTCCGAGGTTATTGAGTAAGTGTATAGTTCCTTAATTTCAGCCATTTATATGTATGTAAATTCATTTACATACAAATGAATTTTATCTATAAACATACTGCGTCGTATTATTTTCATCATTTTAACCGTATTTTGAATATACACATGCTTGGTACATAATCGGACTTGATATATGTACATTCTTACAGACCAAAGGTACCATTTAACATTTAATCAAATATTTTAAGTTTTGAGGTCCAATACTTAAAACAGTCAATGAGAAAATTAGAAAAATGTTTCCATCTATTCCAAATGCCTGATTTTTTTCATTAGTTTTCGTCGCAGATAGAACTTTCAGGTGGTGTTTTGTATGATAATAATTTAAGTTAAATGAAAATCTCTCGTGTATCTTTCATGGTTTCCACGGTAAAATGCATCATTAACGAACCTCCTTGTGAATACAAATCATTCAAGGCCATTCATTATACGTGCGTTATTTAAATCACTGGTTCTTAACCCTGGTTTCCTGCAGTCCTCAGGAGTTGCCTTCAAGGACGTAGACGTTACCAATCCATTGGAAATGATATCTCCTTCTCCTAAAGATTTTTCGTTCCAAACAATGAAGAGCCGACATTCTTATCCCATCCCTCTGCTTCACACTTGCGTCATGAAATCTATCCATCGTTCACGTGTTTCTAAAATAGGTTTAAATAAATTAACCTTATTTCATTAAGTGTGGCTGCATGCCGCGAGGACACATTTCGAGAGACCCAAAGAGGTGCCAATATTTTAAAGGGCAAACGCGGAGAAATGAACAAGATTTATTACTTTCGTGTCGACTTAGGAGAAGACAACGGAGTGAAGGGTGTAGACGACTATATACTCACCGCTCCTTTAAACAGCTTTATTCAGCGTTGCTTTCCGATCGTCCCGGATGGGTGGATAGTGGCGCTGCTGTTCCAGCCGTTGCATCCACAGTCCACACCGTGGAGGATGTTGCGGACCCCCCCCCCACCCATTTCCCCACCCCTAAGACTTCCCGGACCTCCTCTCTCGTGCAACCCTCTTCTCCCTCCCCTCCTCCCCTGTAGATCACGCTCGCATAGCACACAGCCGCCCTTGCACTCGCTGTATTCGCTCGCATGCGACTTGCGCGCTCTCGGCCAAAGTCGACGGCCGTGAAGTCTTTACACTCAAGGCCATTGGGTTGAAGGGAAACCAAGGTAACGGAGATGGATGCATGATGGGACGGAGGTAATTCTCTCTGGGGGGGGCAAGGTGAGGGAGCGATGGGGGAATCGAACGCTGCCGTGAGTCGGCCGGCCGCTACCACCGCCTGCACTCCAACAGTACGATCATTTTCTAAAGTCTTCAGGTATTCAACCGGCGAGCTGAGGATTGGGATAAGTTGTAAACTTTTGTGATGTTGTCATTGGGTAGCGGGCTGGGAACTTAGGCCACGATAATTTTACGAAGCTCTCAAAGGCTGCAGTGCCTATCAGCCATTGAGTTCCAACATAGCAAATATTTTCACCTTACACCAACTCTCAACTCGCTCACCAATTTCTATTTGAAATAAAGAACCGCTTGATAGATTCCTGGGGAAATACTGAAGTTGGTTAAGCGGATGGTTTAAGACAAAGTCGGTGCGCACTAAATCAACCATAGTTTTCAGTGAGGATATTTGTTAACCGTTTCAAAATGCCAGAAATTTAAACATCAAGATTCTGATTAAAAAAACAACAAATTGAAACACTATGTTGTGCAAACAGCAAAACGCATTGAATAGCTGTATCCGTCATTTAGATTATCGTTGAATGGCTGAACGTTTGGGTGGAATATCGAGAAAACCACCCCATAGAAAACCAGGAAATAGTCGGGCATTTTCAGAAAATGAGTGGCCATCCTTGTTATCAAACGAAAAGTTGGTTTGATAGAGCAACCGGAATTGTACTCAAAACACTCCATTCAACTACCGAACCTCTAGCCTCTGACCTACCCCGGGACAGTAATTGATATAAAAATTTCACTAGTCCAACTAGAATGAAACATCTCCCAATTCTTGAAAATAGAAACATTAAAGATGGGAGAAATGAACTAGAACCGTTCACCTGTTCAGAAATTGTTTTGGAGGAGGTTAATGATGGTAGTATAGACATTCAAAGAATAATTGAGGTGTTTACAAAGAGCCATTAGTTGATGACAGGCACCTAAAGTAAAGTTGTAAATAAGAAACTAATGAAAACTTTAAAGCGGAGTGTCGTTTTGTTTGCCTCGGAAACTTGGTCATTGAGGCAAGAGAATAAGTATAAATAAGAAGTTGGGAATGAAAACCAATGCTGAAATTTTAGTGATAGAAGGGGAGATATGGTTGTTGTGAGAAATTTGAGTGCAGGAGAAGTGGAAAGTGGATGCTGAAAGTGGCAATAGAAGGAAGAATGATGAAGAAACAAAGTAAGGGGAAAGATAAGATCAGACATTTTGGACGGAATTAATGGAGGTAGAAATTATGCAGAGCAAAAGAATGAGTTATCGTAATATGAAATATGGGGATTAAGGATATTTGGTGTCATGCTATTTACGACCTAGAATGCAGTAGCGTGCAGTGTTAAGATCCATCAAAAAGTTTTCGCGAGCCGGTATAATTCTTGCAAGAAGTTGAAACTGCTAATAAACTATTGTAAACACAGCTATGAACCTTAAAGCAATAGGGCCCCAAAAATTTGTCATTCACCAACATCAACTGCTGGGTCAACTAAACCAGTGCTAGTACATGAGCTTCTGTGCATCTGAGTGTCTGTGGGGAATGTTCCGTGAGAAGTATTTGGGGTCGCTACTAGGCTTCCGTTAGGCGAACGACGGCATAAGTTTTTTCGCCACCTGCAGCTAGGTGGTGATAGGCGGTAAATAGGAATTTTACATTTGGAACCAGGGCGAGGCAAAGTATAGTGTCCCCCCTGGACAGCTTCTAACGGAAGACTCCAAAGAGTGTTCCGTTAGAAGCTGTCCAGGCCCATTCGACGGACATACATGGCCCATTCGATGGCCTGTGTGTTGAACTGAAGCGATTCCCACGTGGTGCTCTAGATCGTTATGTGCCTGAGAGTTTCTCAGCTTGAGGATTAGAGCCTGGAAGGGGAAGACACTATGTACAATAGGCTATGCATCACATTTTTTAAAGAAATATACGTAAAAAACCATATTTAAAAGTAGCGGTTTTGATATTTTTCAACCGAACGAAAACACTCAAGGAATAGTTTAAATCCTGATAATAGGGTTGACATTGCAAGTTTATAACCAAAATTATAACTCTGAGTGTATATTCCCTAGTTTGTTTCGCGTTTCCCGTTGCAAAGTGATCTATATGTTATAACATAAATAGTAAATCTATGCAGTTCAAAAGAAAAATATCACATTTACAATCGGCCTAAGTATGGTAATTCATGCATAGAGCTCCCAAATTAAAAATAAAAGGATATTACTCATATTATGGTATATTTGAAAATTCAATGGTTTCCAGCTAAACTCCGTGGAAATTCATGATCAATGAACGAGTAAATTTATTTGTAGTCAATATGATTTCTTGATCATTTTATTTTGAGAATTTTTTTTCATTTGAAGATCTTAAAAATTCAGTCAGAATCATCACGTCATTTTTTTTAAATAATATCTAAATCTTACGGCTAATCAATTGAATTTTCATCAACGTCATGCTATATACTATGTGCGAGGTTTGTCCCATAGCAGGCTGCCAAGAAAGCCTGTTAACTTACGATCTCTCCATACCTTCATACCTACTTTGTTCCGTCTTCAGCTTAGGTGACACAACGAGGGTCGCACCCATCGACATATTTTTCAACTGAAGGTGTTCCAATGAATAACTGCAAGTGTCTTAATTTAAAATGTCCTAATTGCATCATATCGTAAGGGAGCTCACACAAATTCCACGTCGATTCATTTCTTAGACATTTATGGTCTAATGACTTTTCATCGAAATCCAATTGGACATCACTATAGCTATACTAAATTTCTCACATATCTTTTGCGTGATTTGCAAAGTCAAATTTGTTTGAAAGTTCGATAAAACGTACCAGAAATATTGCGAGTTGATTTTTTTCTCGGCAATTTTTGAATTACCTTTCATGTGAATTTAAGTCTGACTACTTATTTTATTTTTACTTACTGACATTTTTAAACAACAATAAATTAGCAAGCATACTTGTATCATTCCTGACATCCGTGCGCGTCATTTTCATCAAATTGTAATCATTGTAGCCACCTAATCATAAAACCACATGTCTTATCCCGATTAAAACTAAAATAAAATCTAACAGCGAAAGGTAGATTAAATGCTCGTGGGAAGTAATGTTATATATGTGTATTTCGTCATCCCTTGGCTTTGCTATTGAGCGAATATGTTCTTAGTTCTGCAGGCGTTCCTTTCACGTAGGTGGCATTGAGAATCTTGAGTTGCCAATTTCGCACGGGGTCGGGATGGCCTGCAGCTGGACTTCCACCCTATTCTTAGGGGCCCCTCTTTGTCGAGTCGTGGTTTCGGGTGGTCCAAGTGTCTTGGGGTCAAAGAGGACAAATCCAGTTCCCACCAAAGCAGGAAATGCGTCGCGGGGCAGCTGGTCGTCGCAAGCTGGCTATTGATAATCCTTTCACTCCCAACGGGCAAGACATTGGACGTGTTCACCGCGGAAGGGGGAAACTGCTCTCGGAAAACAGTTGATTGTGCCGTCGCTTCAAGTGGCGGAGATCAGGCCTTCGCTTCCTCCCATTTCTTCTTTCCGTCGCGGAAACTTAGGGAAAAATTGCGAAAGGAGGGATGGAGTTACGAAAATTCAGTTAACCACAGCACCTGCTGGTAAACATTACGTTATTCTGGAGTGTTTAACCGACGACGAATGTTGATTTCTAATCAATAATTGGCAGGAGACGTACGGAAGCGGTTGTATCATCTTGAGCAAACAACCACATCGGGTGTTTGGACTCGAGATTACGTTGAAACCACGGTCTAACGCCATGTGCCAATCCACGTTCTGATATATGACATTTATTTTACTTCTTCATGATGAAATGGTTTCCCGTTATCACCTGTCTTATGTTAATACACATATGTAAGTGCAAAAAAATTAATAGAAAAGTTTGGAAAGGGTTGTCGTAAGTAGCCTTGAGGTGGACGTCTAGTCGATTAAACTAAGTGATATTTGTTTGGGGATGATGAAATATTAGTGAGTCAGGCAGCGAAGGAATCGCCATTGGGACTTATTAATTGAGGAGACGTAAGGTCAGTTCAAATAAAACTAAGGTGGTCAAATAATCTAAACGTAATAAGCTAAGTTAAATATTAGGGTAGGAGATAAGATAGGGGAGGGTGAGCAATTAACGTATCCGGAAAGCATTTTAAATTGAGATTAAAAATGCAGCGAATTGATTGGGAGAGCTGATATAGCTATTTTTCTGATTTGATTTCGTCAACTTTTTGGAAGTCATTCCTGGAGAAGGAGCTTATTGTTAGGGAATAAGCAATAAATACGTATAGCTCCCGTTTAAGGCCATTGTTACGGTTTATTTTTATTTTCCTTAACTGTGCCTCCTACCTTCTTTCTCTGGCGCCTAATTAATTATAGCATACGAAGTTTTAAGGATTGTCATTCAGTTACATGTGGTTCGAAAATCGTATCTGTGGATGTAATTCTCATTTTTTGATCGACTTATTGCTCATCAGCCGTCACGATAGGGCTTGATTTTCCTTTGCATTAATTTCCCGTAAACATGGAAAGGAATCAACGGGACCCTCAAAACATTATAGATCGATACCTTATTTATTGAAAAATAATAATAAACGCTGATAACTCCCGTAAATGAACCGTGAGAAGTGAGTAATATTGAAAATGGAATACATCAGTATTCAAATAGTTTTGATAATTGCATTGATACTCAAAAGTATTTACTTTCATTTTGAATGCACTCACAGATGGTTTCTTTTTTAATGGAAATTGTGTTAAAACTGACATTAAAACTAAAAGGTCAAAGTATAATTGATGGAAAACACTGATTCGGTGGACTATAGCATCAAAAACTAGTGTAGGAAACGGAAAGGAGCATTTTTAAAAACGTCTGAATCAGGTGTAGATAGTTTATTTTAATTTAGTTCACCCCCCTTCCCATCAATTAAAGGGTACCTTGACGTATCTGAATATCATTAGATATATTAAAATTGGTTTAAAGTTTGCTCATAAATTTTGTTGACTTCAGCTTATGTTAATACGATTCTACCCCAAAAAACAAATACATGAAGCATTCTTCTTAATTGACTCAAAGAGAGAGCTGCGAGAGAGATCACGGGTCTTCCAGTCGACTTCATTATTTCTTTCTGTTTTTTTAGCATAATTGTATTACCGCGACCAAAGGTAAGCAAAGTAAGGTAGGGAAAACGTATGTATGAACATTTGACAAACAACTTCGGCTCCCACTGGACAATAAACGTTCCATTATGTCGGGAGTGATTGTCACGAGTCCATTTCACGTACTGTCCTTCCATCGTCTCTGTCTGTCTACGCCTGTCTGTCACTCTAGCCAAGCCTTTGGGATGAGCACGTCCCCTTATCTGCCCTCAACGGATATTGTCGTTTAGAGTGAGAGAGAGATAGAGGAGAGCAGTGGCACACATGGGAAATGAAACCGAAGCTTGTGTCGGTAGAGTGAGTGACAATTGCATCCCAGGAAGTCGTCGGCGCAGGCGCTATTTCCGTGTAGTAACTGTGTTGCACTTAGCGAAACATTTATTTCCCTCGTCGGGGAAAGTATTGCAGGGAAATTTTCGAATTAGGAAGGTCATTTGGGAGGTCGCGCGTGCGAAAATTTCGAGCAACACAAATGAGTGAACAGTTCACTTTTCGTTTTCTTTAAAGCGTCGAAATCATTCCCACAAAGTATAAATTAGTTTGTGAAAGTAAAAGTAAGCGATTTTGTTTTTTTAAATGTGTCATAAACGTAACATTTGGTTTCTTTAGGGGCGATAATGAAAACAATGAAGGGATACATCAACGTGTTGGGTAACGAGGAATATTAAGTATCAAACTCCATTACGGATTCGTTATTTCATCGCTTTCTGCTCCATTCAACTGTCTTAGTGTAAGGAAAGAGGATAATTACGGTCGATCCTCTTATGTTGAAACTTATTTAGTTCTCTAGTTGAAGCGATAACCATTGTTTTATTCCCCTGCCTAATGCGACGTATTCTGGCGTTTCTTTAGGATTTGACCCGAGAAGGAGTTATTGAATAAAAAATTATTTTATTTGCTCTGGAAATGTACCATAGAGCAATTAGAATTTCACGCTAAAACTGAGGCAAACGGATAATTTAAGTGGGCAGCAAGAGAGTAATGCAATTATTTTAAACGTCTTAACTCAATATTCCATTACAAAAGGCGCAGAAAAATGACGAAGATTCCAAATTAATATATTATATTATTATGTTTTCATCAATCTAAGCTAGTTATTTTGAAAGAGTTGAAAATTGAATGAGTTTTGAATAAAGTTAAAGGGAACTAAGACACAAAAACGACTTGAAGACTTTAAACCAACTCAAACAAAAATTTTACTTTGTAATTCATACATTTTGGAGGATAGAGAGTACTTGATAGTCTAAAGCAGTGGTTCCCAAAATGGGCGCTACCGCGCCCCGTGGGGCGGTGCTCTGATCTATGGAGCGAAAAGAGGCAAAGGGGCGGCAGAGGGGAGCCTGTGGGTCCATGTGACAATGTGACATTAGCGAAGGCTCGGTAACCTTCCTTTTGTCTCCGTTTTTAAGCTTCGGTTTTAAAGTTTACATCGTTTCCCGCTGAAGTAATTTAAACCATGTGTTTACTTACATTTTAAAGTCGGAACAGTTGCAAAATATTTCCAAGCCTTTCTCGCACAAGGGAAACTTTTGAAGAGGTTTAATCTCATTTAATCTTATTAATCTCGGAACTGTTTGCAAAGTTCAATGAAATGAATTTACAATTGCATGGAAATGATACTAACCTTATAAAGGAAAAATCTGTGGTGAGTGTTTATTTCCAGTTGATTGTATTTAAGCGCAATATAGGTCGCCGTTAGCTTTATCACTTCCTTTCCTTTTTAAGCTAGAAGAACAAGCTGGTATGATGATGATTTGTGTATTTGTGACCATTTAGCCACCTTGCATAAAAAATATGATGCAGCGATTTGAGGGTCTTCTTTTGTTGGAAATTCCAGACCGGTTGATAAATTCGTTTCTAAATATTGAGTAAGTTTGAGTGTCAGAGGAAGAATTTATTAACGGTGAATTGAAACAAAAGTTTAAAACAAATTATTAACATTTTTGGTTATAGATGGAGCTTTTCGATCTATATCTTGCATTATGGATGGTGGTTAAAAAACTCCTTGTATTTCCGACTTCATATTTGGTGGAGTGTGGTTTTAGTGCAGTCATTCAGCTTATTTCCAAGCAGAGAAACATACTTCAGGTTTGTGAATGCGGTAATTCAAGAATCCTGTAAAGTGACATTCAACCGAACGTTGGGAAACTGGTATCAGGTCATCAAGCCCATCAATCCCATTAAAATTTTATTTGATGGAAATATGTCATTAAATTAGGCAATAAAATCTCCTTAAATGACTTCTAGACCATGAAAAAGCTATAATCAATGGTATCTTAATTGTTTAACTAATTTTAACAAAACAAAATTGGTTATTTTATTTTGATAAATTGAAAATGTTCATGCAAATATAATTGGTTAATTCATGACAAAAATATGACAAGTAAACTTCTAAAAAAAAGCTTTTTAAAAATATTTGTGTTGGTAATTTTTATTTGTACGCTCACCTAAGTTCCTTTTAATGTGTATTAAGTCTTTTGCATAAATGTGATATGAGCACTATCCATCTATTGGATTGTAAATAAACATTTAATCACCTCAATGTTTCTCATTTGGTTATTTATTTTTCTGATTTTGATTATTATTTTAAAGCTATCGATTGGGGGGCCTTGATTATAGGTTTATGGATCCAAGTGGCCCTAAATGTTTGGGAAACACTGGTCTAAAGCAACGAAAGCCCTGTTTCCAATTGCTTTGTATACTTCAGTCTTTCCTCATTTAATTACATTTGCCGTAATGAGCCAACCAAGTAATCTTACTCTAGAAATATGATTTTTTAAATTATTTACGAGGGCGCGCAATTGTGTCTCAACTTCTGCTCGACTGTCATCGATTTTTTGCGTGAAAATGTTTCAGGTTGTGCATTTACGTCAATACTATGTTCTCATCTCGGCGAGATCTAAAAAAAATCCATTTCAAGTCTTTTATCGCTTAAGCGATTAATCGAATATCTATCATTTCCTTACCGTTGTGACTATAGTGGCGCATGAAAAAAATAATGCTAAAATATCTACTTTATAGCCCTATACCAGTATGTGCAGGAATAAAACTTGAAGATAACTTACTTTAACCGAAGAAAACGACTTTTCAATACAACGAGGGTTAATTGGGGAAATGTGATGATAATATCGACCTATGATTTTTAAATTTTAAAGTTTTTCACGGCAAGTGTTACGATTCATACTTAAAGGAATCTGATAATTGATAATGGGAAAATTCATCAGGGATTTTAGCTAAATAAAGTATACCCGAAAATCACCCACCAAAAATATCTCTTAATTTTTCCGGTTATTACCGAGAGATTTTCCAAAAGTGTTGCTCAAGTGTCACTAAAATTGTGCCCCTAAAGAGATCTAAAAAAAATCCAGAGACGCTTGGATGTCTATGTATCCCTGTAAATATCAATGATTTACGATTTCCAAACGAGAATTATAACGCTTAATAATGTTCACTTAACATAAACTGAAAGGACCTTGAAGAAAGACGTGCGGGAAGAGATTCCCGGGTGGGGATGAAGGCAATAAATTTTGCGAAGTTCTCACCAACTTTACCGAAACTATATCGCAGTGGTTTCTATGTCGGGCTATTATTTGATGAATTAATCTTGGTTGCCTCTTGCAAAGATCCCATCCTTTTCATCGAACCGTTTCTCACCTCGGAATTTACGCTTGTAAAAATAGTTGCTCTGCAGGACTTCAGCATAACTGTACGACAACTGATGATAGCCCTAAAAGTATCGCAAGTAATTTTACATGATAACTGTAACTATCTGATAAGTCTAATACTTGATTTAGGCCGTGTTTCACCAACCTGAGCTTCATTGACTCAATTGGAAAGCATTCCTTGATATTCATTAATTATTTAATGTAAATAATTTGTCATGGGAAGAAATTAACTTTGTAATTGAATTTCATTGTGAAGGTCATTTTTTGGGCATCAATTGGAGAATTTGATAAAAGTATGTGCGTATTCCGTTCGCTTATGGAATGTAAACTGAGATCAAATCATGGAGTCAAACATGGAATTCCGTCGATGGGACTTGGCCGTATATTTGATTTATCAGATCTTTCTCTTCTAATATACCATAGCAACGAAAACACGTAACATGTATATTTTCTCCACAAGGAAGTAGCAGTGTAGTTTTTCTTAATTTACTGAAAATGTTGTTTTGGATCAACATTTTGTCCGTAAACCACTCCACGATACATTTCCTCCCATCATTCCTGTCCGGCTCCCCATTGGCTATCGTAAAATTGATAGCATTTAAATGCCATTGGCCAGAATGGCGGGGCGCTAATTTAAACGTTCCGAAGCGTCGGGACGCGGTCGTTCGCGGTCGGAGCACGCGCGATTTGATGTCGGATTCCTCTCTCGGGAAATAGAGAGGTGGGGGGACGATCGCGACGGTGGAGCGGCGAAGGTTTCCATCATTCGCGGAGGGTGGGTGGGGAGGTGGGCGGGATCGGGCGAAAAATGATGGATTGTTTTTTCGCCGACCCCGACGAGGAGGAGGTGGCGATTGGCGGCCGGCCCAGTCACCACCGCCGACCCCCTCTTCCCCTCCCGCCAGGCGATCCACCGCACTCGGCCTCCTCGTCTGCCGCGTCCGGAATGCGAGCGGCCCATTAAAGGTGCCTCCCGTGTCCTCCTGCACGTGCGCTCTCTCTCTGCGAAGCGCGTCCGCGTTGAGGCAGGTCCCCCTCTCGTCCCCACATCTCCCCTCAAACCTCCTGAGAGGAACATTAGGTTCATGGAAACACGAACGCAGGCGGAATGATACCATCGGAAAGGCTGTCACTATGAGAGAGCTCAATGCGGGTTTTTTTTCACAAATTATACTAACTTTTTCTCGAAAGGAAGGAAATGAGAAGGATGAGTTTAAAAATTTACGTCGTAAGGCATTAACAATAGTAGCCAGAAAAACTTGCCTATCTGAAAGCGTTTCAAACGAAGATGGGCAAAGTCAGAATTGCTATGGTGAAAAAGCTTCTAAAATGAATAGGGAGTCGATTACTAGGATCTTGAGTAAAGATTTAAATAAAAGATTTGTCAAATCTTTGCTATTTAGCGTAGCGTTTTTTCGAATTAGAATGTTAACATCAAACATGAAAGTCTGAGAGTTGTCATGACAGTTATTAATCTGAAGATATGTTTTGAGAGCTGAGGATAATACTTATCCCGAACAACTTTATTTAATGGTGATAAGGTTCTATTGTTCTTAATTTATCTATTAATATTTCCCTAATTTATTGTCATACGGACAGCACGAACTGCATTTCATTAAGCTTTATGAGCGGGTTTGCTTCACGACGGTTTGACCTAGAATGCCTATTACCCACGATGTGCCAGCATTAGGGTCTATATTTAATGCCAGACGGCAGGGATGACTAAACGGTTGACAGTTTTGAACTAAGGAAAAACGAAAGAAATAACCAGAACCTACTCCAGGAAAAATAATGATAAATCATGTTCGGAGAAATATTTTGTTCAGATGTAAATTGAACCTTGAAAAATGCTTCTGTGCTTAAATATTCATTATTATGACTGATATCTTCATTATGACTTAGAATTTACATCCGATAAATAGAACTTTGGGTTCAAATACCTATCGCGTGTAGCAAAGTCGCTCACCTCCGCTCACGGCTGGGGATAATCAGCGCACTCCTTTCAACCACTTCCTGCGTCAGCTTCCGCTCCATGTCAACACCTCTGACTTGGTTTGCCTGAACACAAAACGGTAAATTACATTTCGTTTTACCGAAATTTCCGAGACGCAGCTCCCATGGCAATCGCTTTGTTTCAAATTGACGCTTTGATTATTACTTACCCTTGACGTCTTCCCCTCTTGTCCCACATGGCGTCATCAGACGCGGAACAGTGAAAGATTATGAAGAAATGTGCTGCCCAGCCAACCAACGCATGCCTTCTTTTCTGCCCACGGTTTAATCGGAGTTAAAGGAATAGCTATTGCCATTAGGTAGTCTAACATTAAAGGTAGGTTTTGAATGGACAAAGATTGAATGAGGATAAATTTCTTTGTCTCTCCTGACAAAACACAACTTCTTGACATCCGACAATAAATCCTTCGTCAATGCCGCATACTTCCTTCCTCACTTAATTACGGCATACGTGTCTTTCTTATTTCCATCTTCGCTTACCTAACATTCTCCTCTGTCACAGTCTTTAATATCTTATTTTCAATCAAAATATTCTTCATCCACCTTTCCTGCCTCCTTTGGATCACTCCCAACAACCCTCTTTCCTTCTCCACTATACCTGGAACTTCTTTATTGCAGTAATAAGGATAAATTATTAAATCTTCAAGCCCTATTTTATAGTATTCAACAAGTAGAAATGATATCAAATAACCATTGAACTTCCCTTCCTAAAAAATTAAAAGGTGACTGCAGCTTAAGGAAATGCGGATATTCTAAGTGTGAGTACTTCTTGAAGGAAGAAGCAGTTGGTTCGAGAAATTAACATTAACCCAAGATATTTCGTAACTTTTGAAAGTACTCTTTGAGTAAGGGGGCAGGTAGAACTGATGACTAGTATTTTATGATTGGGAGATCGAGAGTAGGTAAGCTATACGCATAGATGGGTCGGCGACTTCTGGCAAGGTGCCCAGAAAAAAAACATCTGATTTTTGCATCGTGTGCTTAGATCAAATTACGCGCAGAGTTTCTTCATATACCCTGACGGTAACGCTGCTTATCGTCCGGTTTTACTGGTGATCTTTTCATTGGATAACAAAAGACATAGCAAGGAAAACCAATGATCTGTTTTAGTTTTCCTCGAGTTAAGTAAGGGAAAATGAGTGGAGGAACCATCCAAAGTTATTCTGAAGTTCGACTACTTCAGGTCTCCATAAATTTTTGGATATGATGAAGAGTGGAACATTAGATTTCCGCTTCTTCTGTTCATCTTTCGTTGCTGTTGATTGAAAAAGGGATGTGATACAGTATCAATGTCACAAGCAAAGATGTCATATCTGAGTAGTCGCTTTATGGTCATTCGCAGGTTCTCACAGTTATTATTGTAGTTTTCTATTAAATCACCCGATGAAAAAGCTATCTTATAATGGTACTCCTTCGAGATGTATGTGTATATATTTTCCGTACTTCTACTAAAGTACCAAATATTCGCATTTTTACCTTTGAGACATGCTACAGATTTATGAGAATCAGCACAGAAATTTTATTTCCAAGATTTTCTGCAGTTTTTCTCTGTTGTAATTAAGAGATAGTGCTTGAACGTGATAAATCCGTTTAAGGAAAGTGTCTGACTAGCGGTTCTCAGAGGGAAAGAGCTAGCTGCCCTATTTTTATTTATATTATTTTTTTGGATAGCACAGTTTACATGACGATTCAGTAGCATGGCTTTGGTTGAATACTCTATAATTTATAACGTGACCATTGCTTTCACTGAGGGACACTCCATGACTTCTTATTACAACTCACCGACCTCGATATCATGAAAATCAACGTTCATGCATTTTATTTATTTGTATAGGTAAATGTTGGTGAATGGCAGTACACGACACAATTCATTGTCTTGTAATCAAATAAATTTAAAAAAAAACAATGAAAATAAGCAAACTAGCGATATGTATTGATTTAGCTAACTTAGGTGTCGAGTTTTTCAATTTTAATGGCCTAATGTACACTTGTATAGAAATGTAAGCTCTATTTCTGCAAGTAATTAATTGTGATAATTGTCTTTGTCTAGATTATTTGTTTTCGTAGATAATGTTTCCTCGGTCGAGAGAATAGGAAATAGCTTTAAGTTGGAGTAGTAATTTAATATTGTATATTGTAACTGCTGTATTATATTCAACTTCCTCGGAGGCTGATGGAAAAACAAAAGCATTTTCAATCTAGATCAATTAGTGTGTTGGAAACCGAAAACTTTAAACTACGTCACCAAATCGGATTTAAATATTTGTATGCATTTTAAATAATATTTTAGGACCCTTAAACTATAATTGTTCTCTCTATAATTCATTACCTATAATTAACGCGTAAATATTTCAGAACATCGTAATCTTGGATTCCGTTTCTCCATTCGTCCATATCTATAGTCAAACCTGAGTTTCTCTGAAATATAGCAATTAGAAGATTGATGGACAAATTTTAATGCATAATATTTGGCTGCGCATCGCTTATGATATGTAATCTTCCTCACCTCAAAAGACCGTCTTTAATTTGGACTAGAGAGCATGAATTTTTTTGTAGATGTGATAAATATTTTTTATCCCTAAGTTACTCCTTTTAATTGATAATCAACCATCTCATTAGGTACTCCATGTGATCCAGTAAAGATAGTTGTCTAGGACGCCAAGCTATCTAGTGGTGTTAAAATGTCACTGTCATTAATCGGTAATCTAAACCCAGACATCCGAAATTTTTACTCTTCAAAACTGTACCTTGAAAATATAATCATGTGACCCTTATTACACTGTGATAATTTCCTCTTGTTTTCCTGCCGAAAGCATTTGTTTAATTCTCTAGGCCTTGGAGTCTACTGCTCTAATTATATGAGCTGGTCAGGGGCGGAGGAAAATACTACCTTGATCAAAAAGTTCCCGGAATAACCACCGTGTGGCGCTCCCATCGTTCCGATTTGAGTTCTGTTTTTTTTTGTTAAATTGGTACATCTGTTGTTGATATTCCCTTTAAATCTTAGTGTCATAACTTGACATTTGCAAAAGTTACGTAGCCAAGAGTACATCTATCTCTGTGTGTGTTGGCGATTTTTTACAATTTCAGAAATGGATTTAAATTTGCAACAACGAACTTGTATTAAATTTTGCGTAAAAAACGGATTTAGTGGCGCACGGACGTTGGAAATGTTGGAAAAGTGTTTCGGCAACGATTCTCTAAAAAAACGGTCGTTTACCAGTGGCACGAGCGGTTCAGAAGTGGTCGTGAGTCAATCGAAGATGATGAACGCAGTGGCAGACCATCGACATCGAAAGTCGGTGAAAAAATTGATAAAGTAAAAGAAATGTTGGTCAATAACCGCAAATTAACCATCAGAGAAATAGCGGAGGACTTGAACATTGCCTATGGATCCGCCCAAGACATTGTGGTTAATGATTTGGGTTTCCGTCGTGTAGCAGCAAAGTTGGTGCCAAAAGACCTCAATTTCATGCAAAAAAGAGACCGTGTTGACGTCGCAAAAGACATGATTTGCGAGGCTGAATCCGATCCCACATTCATCAAAAGGATCATTACTGGAGACGAGACGTGGGTTTATGAGTACGACACGCAATCCAGACATCAGGCAAGTGAATGGCGTTCACCAAATGAGCCGAGACCAAAAAAACCACGTCGTTTTCAGTCAAAAAAGAAGGCAATGCTGACGGTTTTCATGGATTACAACGGTGTAGTGCATCATGAATTTTTGCCAGAAGACCAGACAGTAAACAAAGAGTATTATTTGGGCGTTATGAGACGTTTGCGTGAAGCAATTCGCCGAAAGAGACCAGAAATGTGGGCAGAAAACTCGTGGATTTTGCACCATGATAACGCACCGTCGCACAGTGCTATCATTATTCGTAATTTTTTGACGAAAAATGCAACAAATACCATCCAACAGCCACCGAATTCACCTGATTTGGCTCCCTGTGACTTCTTTCTGTTCAATCGAGTTAAAAAACCATTACGGGGAACGCGTTTTAGCAGCCGAGAGGAAGTAATGGAAAAATCGCAGGAAGCACTGATGGACATACCGAAAACCGAATATAAAAAATGTTTCGAGGATTGGATCAAGCGCTGGCATAAGTGTGTTGCAGTCGATGGGGATTACTTTGAAGGGGACAATATAGATTTAGATGAATAAACTTGTATTTTTAATTTTCTGAATAAATTCCGGGAAATTTTTGATCAAGGTAGTATATTGATAAATGTGAATTTCTAGCTAAAAACGGAAGAGAAATTATAAAATGGATGCATTAATGTCAAAATACTTTTTTTTAATATTGGTAATTCAAAGTCCATGTCTACAATTTACGAGTAACATAAATTATATTGAGCCTTCCGGTTTTGTTCAGAGAAAATATTATAATTGTTTTAATATTGCCAATTTGGATGCCCACTGCGTAATCGTCCAGCTCTCAGTTGGGGGAGGTGTGAGCACTATCGTCTAATCCAGCACAGGCTAACTGAAGAAATCATGAATTATCCCAGCATGCAGAGCATAAAGAGACAAATTAGAAGTTTCTGTAGCTATCGAGAAACGACCGTAAGCTCGTGAATAAGGGAAACTTTAATGTAACAGACAGTCTTTGATGATGGTTTACTTCTAATTACGATTAGCAACTGAGCGATGGAAACATGGTTCTGTGATACCGATTGCACAACAGTCACCTTCTCTTAGCCTCTCCCTGCCTCCTGCATTGGCAATGCTTGACTTAATTGGGATCGCTCACTTCGTGTGATGACGTCAGATGGTGCGAAATTAAAATTTGTCGTTTTCTTCTCTGGAAAAGAAGCGCACATCCTCTCGGGTCCTTGCCTCCTTCCACCCTACAAGACGTCACGGGCCTGAAGGGAGGAAATTGGAGGAAAACAAGATGGCCGTTATAATCACCAAGGAAACGGAGAAATTCATGAATGGTGGTATAAGGATTGCGTGTATCTAAGGTCAGCGGCGGAGGTCATCATTTCATCTGAGGACATTGTCTTGTCTTCGCCGCTGGGTGGCTGATCTTTGGACCAATCCTATGTGCCATTGCATCTCTTTACAGCTCCAAAGCGACTACGATGGATGCCGTTCCGTTTCCGTTTTACCGTACCGTTCAAGTTTTTTGGATACATTTCACAAGTGAAATGAGCACAGTCAACTAGGTTTATTTAACGATTATATATATATATATATGTATATATGTATATATGTGTATATATATATATATATATATATATATATATATATATATATATATAATGTGGTTTTCAACGGGGGACGTGGTAGTCCAGTCGGTAGAGTGCTGAATTTATGATCTGAGGGCTCGGGTTCGATACCGGGTGAGCCTGTGGATATCCTTGGCTCCTCCTAAGCTGTGTACATTTTCGGGATCCTGGTTTTCCAAGGGAAACCGCAGGCGGCTCACAGGAAGGAATTAGCCCTCCCTACCCTGATGTGCGATTTTCACACACCGTTGGGCTTATTGCTAGGTGTATAGTGCTAGTCTCTACTCTCACCTATCAAACCAACCTTCTGGTTGATAAAGGTGTTGTGTAAAGTGTCACCTGACTTGGACTTTCCGATAATAGGCGCCTTATGTACATTCGTAACGATTCTTTGTATCCTATTTAATTGCGAAATGAAGCCTCGCACAGGATCTCAGACTCTCGACGAATTTTCAAGGCGAGGTCCAAACAGCGGGAAGTGAACAACTCTCCTTAATGTTTTCATTCAAACGCATCCCCAGTATTCATTTGACGTAAAAAAATACGCCGTAACGCCGGATTTTGACGATTCTGTTGCGGGTGTAGGAAAAATAGAATATATTAAGGGAATTCGAACGGGAGAGAACTAGAGTAGTCGGCATACCGTTTCTTCCAGGGTATCGAGACTGTTTGCTTTTCCCCGTGAGCAAAGGAATACGGTTAGGTCGTGGTTGGAACGCTGCGCAAACATTTGGGAAACTGTCAAACGCATCCACGCACCAAACCCACACGTTCACGGTGGATGTCTCTCCACACAGAAGACCTCACCGCGTGTCTTGCAAGCAGTCCCTCCCTTGAGAACGAAAAGAAACGCAAAGGAAATCGTTGAGCAATCAGTTTTTAAAGCGAGGATGAGCTCTCTCCATGACGGTCTATGCGATGGACCTCGCAAGAACCCCCCCTTCCCTCAAACCCTCTCCCCCTCTTCCCCATCGTCTCAAACATTACCACATCCCCGCCTTGCCCTGGCTCCCCGCTTCCCCTCTCCGCTTCCATCCCCCTTGTAGGCTTCACTCTATTTCCCTCACCCCCCGGGAAAACCTCCCCTTCTGTTACCCCCCCACTTTGTCACATCTCTCGCCTAACAACCCTCTCTGCGCCGCCTCACACCCTCTCCCTTCCTCCCTCAACCTCCAACCCTGCTCTCGTTCACACCCCTCTCTCTCTCTCCCGCACCTCGGTCAGTCTCCATAGCCGATGGGGGGAGGGGTTGGGGAGAGGGGGAGGTATATAGGCGGGGGTTCGAGGGGAGTGGGACGGTTGGGAACAAAAAGGAAGGAAGGATGAGGAGGAGGCTTTCGCATACGACCACTCTTCAACACGGCGGAAATTTTCCACGGCGCAGAAGCTCGCTGATGCGAACGCAATGAGCTGTCTCTCGTGTTCTTATTTTCATCTCTCTCTCTCTCTCTGTATCGCACCCTCTTAATATTCACCCCCTCGGACTCCTTCCGTTTTTCATCCGTACTCAGGAAGTCCAGACGCCAACCTACGTTAAATTGATTCGAGCTCGAAAAGAGAAGGATCGGGATGGTGGGTTGGCTAACGTACAGGCTTTGCTTCTCACCGAGAGGGCCTCGGTTCAAATACTGGAGACAACAAATATTTTTCATTGGTATCCCTATCCCTGATTGAGGTGCTTTGTGGAGGGCACTTTGAGTGAGTACGACGTAGGATGGGATGTTAAACTGCGGACCCCTTGGCGTCTTTCGACAAGAGTAGGTTAATGACGACGCCGGGTTTCTCTCCAATCTTCCTTTCGCATCCATCCCTAATGGCGCAAAATGACGTTAGCTGTCGGTCGCCGCACATAAAAACTACTACTCGAAAAGAGAATTCGTTCGTCTAGCTCTCATTCTCGCTTCATGAGACCGCGGTTGGTCTTCCTTCGAGAATGGAGACTGTTGAAACGACCGGTATATGGACTCCAAAGTTTCCTATCCGGTCTTTACTCTTGTGATAAGCCGTTTTTTATCTCTGGAACCATGGCTTTTTCCTCGAAGAAGAAATTGTTATTTAGAAATGAAACGCACTTGTCGGAACTCCAGAATCACTCCGAATGCTATCGTCCATGCCCCGCGTTCTTGCTTTGTTGTACTATGCTCAACTTATTACCATACCGTATTGCGTTCCCCGATGTTTTATATTTCGCTCAATATTCACGTTGATCTTGTCCCAAGACATTGGGAAGACTGGTGAAAAAAGAGGATGTAAAGCACAAGAAGAATATGTACATATTTTTTTAAATGAAAAAATGATACTACATTATTCAACCTGAAGGTAGGTTTGATAGATGGAGAAGGAGCTTCCGTGCTACAGGCTTCACCCAGTCGGGATATTTGGGAAAATGCATGGAATAAATCAGATTTTTCAAATAATCTAACCAATTCATCTGGTTCTCCTATCCTGTGCAGTGCACCATATTGCCTTTACCTCTTCGAATTGTCAATGTACTTCCTTGTTCTTCTCTTCATTTGCTCATTTAATCTTCAGAATCATGTTTAAAAGGATTCTGTCCTATGATCTTCTTTTCTATGGTCTGATCTATTGAATGGTCTCATCCATGGAATACCTCGTTCCTAACGTGGAAACCTAAGTTGCGCAAAATCATTACGAACTCAAAGAGGCCCTTTATGATCGTATTATTGCAGAAAGATTTTTATTGTGTTCTGGTTTGAGCTATTGTTTCAAGTGGTCTCCGATAGAGACGGACAAAATAATGGTAGTTTTGGATCTCGGTAAGAATCATTACAAATTACTTGATTTCCGTTCAATTATTTGTAATTTATGATAATTTTCGCTACATTGAGAGATGGAATGTTACTGCTTCCATGCCATGAGAATCAACTTAGCATTTAAATTACAAACTCATATTTTGTTGTTCATTAATCCGATATTGCTAGCCTAACAAATTCTCTTTGACTGTTCCCAAATTCGGTAAAATTTTACCTTAAGGAGCGAAATTACCTAGATTTAGGCAATAGAAATTGCTTTTTCTGAGTAGGTCTGTTCAAAGCATAGTTATTACATTTAGGCGAGGGTTCTGTGAAATATATCACTGGAACGAAGAGCGTCATGCTTGAATTTTTCGTCTTTTACGAGGAGTGACATGGATTTCTTCAAAGTAAAAATTGTGCAGATTATAGTATTCATTGATGAAAAGTATGTCACCTTCGTGGTTTAAAAAAACCGAGACATTGCCATTTTCAATTGTTTCGTCATAAATTTCGAGTGACTACATACGCTTTTCCCTCATCCTACTTCCCGGCAATTACGTTGAATACCACTTGGTGTTCGCAAGAATCTCTTTATCTCGGCCATATAATTCGAGGATTCCAGTCCGTTGACGTCCTTGTATGTTTGTAAATATATTCATTGCATTCCGTTTATTGCCTGCGGTTGAGATAGCGGATGTCTCTCCGGAATGCCATGAAAGAATTCAAAAGACATGTCTTCATTTTATTTACGACCCAGAAAGCTCAGTTTTTCAACTCAACCATTGTATGTATTTCAGCGTTAATTGGCATTAGAAGGCTTCTGGGTTTGCAGTAACAGCTAAATAATGAGATTCATTTTATCTGGAGAGCTTTCTCATGCTAGTCCAACAGTTAGTAAAATTAAGAAGTAATGAAAAATCGTTCAAAGTTATTATAACTGTAGATGGAGGAAATATATTCAAAGAAACGGAGATGCTGCGGCAGTAACGTTTAACGGAGTCAACCGCCAATGCGCATTAAAATGTAAAAATTTCAAAGGGTAAAAATCATTTGTCTTGGCCGGGATTCGAACCGGACATCGAGGGATCCGGGTTTGAACCGGACATCGAGGGATCTGGGTTCGAATCCTAGTCAAGAAGAATGATTTTTACACTTTGAAATTGTTGCATTGCTACGGAGAAAATACTTCTTCGATGGAAGAAACATTATTTATGAATTAATCGAGTCCACTAGCCTCGAATAAAGGAGAGATAGAATTTTCTAAATTAATGTACGTACGAAAACGGTAAAAATATTACATGAAACTATTTTATGCAAATACATACGCATCTGCAAAAAAGTATAAGGAAAACTAAATATAATTCCATTTAAAAATATAGACAGAAAGATAGTGAACATATCTATCATTCAACTCCTTTACTCTGGGAAAATTTTAATGTTAGGTAAGCATAAATAATGGTGAAAAACTGTCTTTTTGGAAGGGAAGGTGGGTTGTGATTATGTTGTGCTAAAGAGCATATTGCAAGCTAATATATGTTAATACCTTGCAGCAGAGCATGTGACGTCTGCAGTAATTTTCAGGATCTATCAAGAACCTATTCCTAGACCAAATTTGCTCAACCGGGGGCTGTCCGCAATCCTAGGAGTTCCGAGGTTAATAGTGGTGAATGGGTTAATCCGTTGTTAAACATGTCATTTTTGTTTAGTTCAAAGTTGAAATTCTACCATCTGCGTACGGTCAGTTCTACTTAAAATCTTTTGTTTTATAGCAAAGTCTTTGACCAAATAAATTTGATCAAAACGTATAACAAAATGTATTTTTCACTCAGAATAAACTCTTAGAAAAATGACGTTTTGCTCATACTCTGTAATTTTATGAGAGAGAAATTCATCGATAGTGAAGCATGAAACTTTTTATACCTGACACTTGAGATGGGTATTGTTCCTCGGATTAAAAAGGGTCAAAGTATGAAGGAAAAAAATCTGCTCTGGGCGGAAGACTAGCTATAATGAAATATCCACAGAAGCAAATAATAATAACAACTATACAATGCGAACGAAAGAGGAAAAAACTTTTAAAATATACACAAAAGGTAAATTAAACCACATCAATATATGGTTGGTGGGGTCCTGCTTCACCACACATTTTAATGCGATTTCTCTTGCTAACTTACCGAATTTTATCACCAGCTTTTCATTTTCACTCTCGGTTAATCTACTGTATAGTTCACACGATTTACTTTATATGTTAGGACTTTTAGTGTATTGATACGTAATGGAATTAACGACTGTTTTCAACTTTATTCTCTTTTTTCATTGCAGACAGAAGCTAAAGTTGAAGATGAACCGCAGAAGAAGGGGAAAGTTATCAAGTTTGGATGGCTTGAAGGCGTATTTGTGAGTATATATCCTTCATCATCTCCCATAGTCATTTCAGTATGAATTTTATATTGGATGGATTTTTTTTCCGTTGAAAAATCTCTATACTTTGTGTCATAGTACTGCTCAGTATAAGTATCACACGAAGGGCTGCACGAGTCTTAGTGAAGCGTAAACGTAATTTTCCTCTGTGTGTTTATTCAAATATTCGAAGAAAAGAGGGTGAAACGTGATTAAGGTGCTCGTTTTCAGATGATCTGAAGATGTCCTAAAAGCGTGCATGTCATTAAACTCGCTGTTGCACCTTAAACCTAAAAATATGTCATGAAATTAAATTACATTTATCATGGCTTTTTGTAATCTTTTTTATTTTTTCGTATGGAATTGAAAAAAATATTTCTTATTTCATTTTTACGACTTCATTTGTAAGTGGGCGTTCTCTTACGTTCACTCATGAAAATAAACGGGAGATTTTATTCACCACCATATGTATAAAATGTATGCAATATGTGAATCAAGAATGTCGCAAGCCTTATTTAAATTATAATATTTTATTTATTAATGCCATGTTTTTTATGGCAGACTAAATATTGGTAACCAAAATATGTAATTCTTTGGCCCTCCTTGTTAGTATGTACCAAAGTTGGTTAGCACGTGCCAAAATGAATCACATTGCTATGATACTATCTTTACCATACGTAAAGTATAATCAAATGGTATAAAATAAAATTATATCATAAAAGTATTATAAGTTTTAAAATGCATGGACACAAAGTAAACAATATGACAATTTTTTAGCTCGTCACAAATTCCGTTTTAAAGATAACATATTTTAACAATATATATGTTCTATGGCAATGTAAATTTAAATAGCATATTTATAAAATCTTAGGATACTTCTTAAAATTTGCTACTTTTTTCCTACATGTTGTTTGTCAGCGTGTAGAATTTTCCCACAACCCTTTTCTTATTTTTAGAAGCATTATTTTGGAATAATTTCAAAATGTCAATTTTTAACAATATATAAGACCCAATTGGGAAAAAAGATCTTCAAACCATTGGCTCCCAGAGTAAGGGCCAAGGGGGAGCAAAATTTTTCACTTCTTACATAATTTTCTCCGAATATCAAATACGTAAATACGTATGATTTGTTAAAAAAGCATTAAATTGTACTTGAGCATACAGGGTCGCACCCAAAAGTGGTAGGACTGATTTTTTTACAAGAATTTTATTGACGATATACTTACATCGACTTAATAATCTTCAAAGTATGCTCCTTGAGCTGCTACACACTTAGTATAACGTTTCTCCCATTCCCCGTACAACCGCTGGAAATTTTCTTTGGGGATGCCGTTGATGACCCTCGTCGAAGCCTCTTGAACGGCCTTTATCGAGTCAAAACGTCGTCCCTTGAGCTGTCTTTTCATCAGGGGGAAGAAGAAGAAGTCCGGTTGTACCAGATCGGGAGAATAGGGCGGGTGCGGCAACGTGGCAACGCCGTATTTGGCCAGGATCTGTCTGACGACGAGCGCGCGATAGCACGGCGCGTTGTCATGATGAAGCACCCAGCAGTTTGCGATGGCCGGTCGGACTCTTTTCACGCGTTCTCGGAGGCGGGTGAGCACCTGCACGTAAAAGTTCGCATTCACAGTCTCCCCTGGTGGGACAAACTCCTTGTGAACCACTCCATGACGGTCGAAAAACACAATCAACATCGTTTTGAGTTTTGATTTGCTCATGCGAGCCTTTTTTGGACGTGGGGACGCGGAAGTGTGCCATTCCGCGGATTGTCTTTTCGTTTCGGGGTCATATTGAAAAACCCATGTTTCATCACCAGTTATCACATTGTCCAAACAATTTTCATCTCGGTGCAAATTGGCTAACACTTCTTCGGAAATGCGCACACGCGTTGCCTGTTGGTTGACACTCAGAATTTTCGGCACCATCTTGGCGCACAGCTTACGCATGGCCAAATCCTGTGAAATAATGCGTTGAACGTTGGATGCAGTCAGACCCAACTGGTCTGCAATTTCTTCACTGGTTAAGTGTCGGTCTGTGTTCAGCAGTGTCCTCACTCTGTCCACATTCGTGTCGGTTCTTGCCGTCGACGGCCGTCCGGAGCGATGGTCGTCTTCAACGAGCTCCCTACCCTCTTTAAACAACTTGTGCCACTCAAATACTGTGGAACGGCTTAAGGCAGTGTCCCCATAAGCCTGCTTGATCAAATCGAGGGTCTCAGTTACCGTCTTCCCGAGTTTCGCACAAAACTTCACGGAATAACATTGCTCAAATTCAGATTCATTTTGTTTTTCGACGCGGACAAAAAACTTGCTTCACTAAAAACGGTGTCCTCACTCAACGACAGCCCGCAGGCGACTGAAGTTGATGTCGGTCTGTTGCTAAGAGCCCCCTCCACCTTACCCTGCCAGGCAGACCCCCCTCCACCGCTCCGTTCGCGCCAGAGAAAATCAGTCCTACCACTTTTGGGTGCGACCCTGTATATAGAGTTGATCTCTAGTTGGTTTTGCAAATATGAAATATTTTTTTAACTATGGATTACGTGTTCTGACATAATTGCGACTGGCCTCGCAGCTGTCAAAACATGTTAATCCTTGGTTTCTACTGGTCCTTATTTATGCAGTGAACACACTTATTGCAACAGCTTTGCTCCTGATCTATTGTTATCATTTCAATCGATACCACAATCAAGCTCATTTGATTCACAGATGCGATGCCTTCTCAACATCTGGGGTGTTATGCTCTTCCTGCGTCTCTCCTGGGTAATTGGACAAGCTGGCGTCGGTAAGAAATATTATCTTTTTCAGGATTAATTTTAATTATGGATTGTTTAGTTCTAACATGACACAAGGTAGAAGATGGGCTCCACATGAGAAAAGATTCGGTGTGCTTGGCTAGGGATGTCATTACGGCAATGAATGTTCTATCCGAGTTTTCATTTCGATCCATTTGCATTTATAATCGCAAACATTTGGTCCATGCGATGTACTGTATATGTCAGCAGAATTTCAGGCCCAAGAGGGAGGAATTGTTGATAGTAGTAAGAGAATGGGTGTTCTTGGGACCATTGTTCGGGCAAATATTTCATTCTGATAATAAGGATTATACTTCGCCACACGCTTATTGGTCTCCTACCGCCTCACCATAAGTTAACGTTTTAGTCGTTGTAGTACATTTTTAACACCCTTAAAGGCGAATTTTTGGCAATGTTTTGAGACAAGAGGAAGCTGATAGATTGGAGGCTTATGAGATGTGGGTGTGGCGTTGAATGGAGAAAATAAGTTGGACAGATAAGAGAACAAACGACAAAATTTTAAATAGGTTGCGCGAAGAGAGGAAGTGACCGGTGGAAATCCAAAAAAGGCAGATGAAGTGAATGGAGGAGCTACTGAAAGTTAGTGGTATGTTGAAGGCCGTGACATAAGGGAGAATCTTGGGCATGGGGGATAGATAACTTACGCCAAAAATTTTGGATTTTTGTTAATGCATGGATTATTTAAATATGTTATATTGGAGTAATGATAAACTTTATTATCATACTATAGAGGACGGAAGAAAGTGGGAATAGACAGCACGAAGGCAGGCCTTGAGATTACAAAGGAAAGAAGAATTGAAAAAATGTAGGACAATGAAAGAGGAAATACCCACGATGCTTAGAGCTAAAAATTCGTTCTGGACCGTCCTTCAATCTTCCATTTATAAGCAGAATACCTTGAATGAAAAATACCAAACTAAATACAACAGTCTCTTATACCTCCTATTCCTCTCGCCCCAAAGATATTCCCGACCGTCTTATGACCTCACTACCAGAGAACCAATATTGCCAACCGTGCATTTACCTCTTGGTCTTGCTATACTCTGGAGTAAAGAAAGTAATTTATTTTATTGGCGACTGTCACGTGCATCACGCAATATTCGGGCGCTTTGCGCATGACGTCTCACTTCATGTAACCGTCTTCATTCCCCCGATCTCATTCTGCCTGTTTTTCCCCCCGACACCTCGACCCCTCTCTGAGTGTGACGTAATATATTGACGGCTATCGGCGTCTCACTATGCGTCGACCAATCAGATTTTTGACCCCAGTCTTGACTTCCTCTTAAAGAAAGTTTTTCAACTGCAGTGCAAGATGAATGGCCAGGTCGTGTGAGGACGTACTACTGACTCTCCGAAGTGCATTCGCGAAAATTAATTTCTCGATTAGAGTAATAGTAATCAATTCGAGTATGGATTGGTTTGATGGTTGTGTCGTTCGGCGAATAACATCACGGGTTCAAGGTCCTTCTTCGGGAGTGTGTTTCATGTAAACTCTTGTTGGATAATTCTCTGAGGGGGCTAATGACCGGGAAAATATGTTCCTCCTCTTCTCATTGGCACATGGGTCATCAGCAAGGTCCGAAAGAAAGCATAACATTACGGAAAAGAGTTCTCGCTACTCAGAGACCTGCGTGATGTCTATGAAGAGAATGGTGAACAGACAAACAGACTGCACACACCCCCTTTGCGACGTTCTCTTTGGTAGTTACTCTTAAATTTCTCCTGGCCACTTTCGGCTTTTCAATCATCCCCCATTTTGTAAAGATATTTAAGAAAGCAACCCTCCTCTGCCCTCGAAGTAATTTATCGGCGATGCTATTCTTTCTCTTTTTCCAAGAGAAAATAACAGATCCGATATAGGTGTGACGTAAGTGCTCTTCAGTATTACTGATCGTTTCAATTACATATTTGCATGGAAAAATTGCAATAGCTTCAAATATAACTTGTTCTTTTATCTTTTTGGTAAATGTTAGAATACTTCCGGTGTTATGAAGCGAATATTTCGAAGCTCTTACAATTGGTTTATAAATTATTTTGATAGAAATGAGCTCTTACGGCTAGTAATATTGAATGAATGTAAAACTCCAATAGCCCTAAACAGTTTACCTTTCTAAACAAAGTACAAATGAAATTAGTTGGTTAACGACACAAGTCAAGAAGGGGTAAAAGGTAAAAAGGAGAGGATAAGAAAGGTGAATACGTAATCAGCTTTCTTATCCTCTCATTTTTACCTTTTACCCCTTCTCTACTTGTGGCGTTAGCCAACTAATTTCATTTGTACTTTGTTTAGAAAGGTAAACTGTTTACGGCTATTGGAGTTTTACATTCATTCAATATAAATTATTTAAAAATTGTAAAACGAAAGTTTAATTAGTTTTACAGGCAGCATAGGGGATATGCTATATCAATAATGGGGAATAAGAGGAAGTGTAGGAAAGAATAATAGGAAGTGGATAAGTGGAGAGAGTTTTGCATAATTTCACCTTTGCTGATTAGGGATTTTTAAAATTCTTTCATCATAAATAATCGTTGAGATAATTCAATACTGAGTCTTCAATTAGATAGCTCCTAAGTCCTCCCACTTACTTCCAGCGATGAAACAGATTGAAATATTACATCACCCCTAGCAGCTTGCGTAATTAAAGGACAGCCTCTTTAGAGGTAGGCAAATTCTGAAAAGACTGCTTGCAACTTACCTCAGGAAATTTACTCCCTTTGAGTAATTAATTTTTTACTTTACTGTCTTTGCATACTTATTTCGTTCCTTTTTCTTTCATACATTGTTTTCGCAAATGCTTTTCTGCTCTTGAGAATAACCACTCTAATTCTCCCATTTTAACCGGTGACATTCTCAGTGCATCACGTCCTCTCAAACCATTTACTCTTCTCTCATATGTCCCTCTTTGGTGATTCGACTTGCATTCATTCTCTCAACAAGACCCATACCACACTTAAGAAGATGGCGATTCAATGTAACGTTAACATAGTGTGGCTAAGTGCCGTGATTTACTAATGGGACAATCATTTGTTCACTGCCTACGGTAGTTTACAAGTAACTCACAAGTGATAGTAACAGTTTGGACGATTTCCTAGTATTCTGCAGTAAATGAAAATATTGCGCAAATACCCCCTTAAATAAATATCATGCATATGATTCCGCCTTTATCTAAAGACTGAACAGCACAGCAAAAAGTGTTTAAAACTCTTCACTTTCTCCTTCCGATGTCTTTGAAATGACCGGCCTCGTCTGATGAGTCGATCACAACAACTTGGTGATTAAAAGATAATCCTAGCGGCAGCCATATTACATGTTCATTGCGGGCATAACTTAACCGCACATCATGAAATTGTTAAATGACACGCCGTAAATATCTGTTCTCGCGTGGGCGCATTCAACTGAGAGGGAAAGTGTGCTGCAAATACTCGCAACCTATAATCTCCCAAGCCATAATCCTCTCCGTACGATCGCTGAGCAATGGTGTTACCGAGGCACGCCCGAATGTCCTCAACACAGGTACATAGATTTTTAAAAAAAATATTTGTGCCATATAGTATCTGTACTCACTTTTGTGAAAGATTAAATGTCAAACCAACGTGTTGATTCGCAGAAAGTGTTGGCTAATTTCCTTGGAGTTCTACTTCCATTAATGCTGCAGGAACGTTATATTTTACAGCTGATCATGGAACGTGTCCCTTCACCAACTCATTAAAATTCACATATCTCCGCAAATCACATCCCAGTCAGATAATAATTGTTGCTAACAAATCCTTAGAGTGACGAGATTTAACCCATTCTAGCGATCAGCATTTATTAGTACACCTATATATATATATATATATATATATATATATATATATATATATATATATATATATACCCCTGTATGAGAAAGTTCATTGGGGTATTTCTCTCTTGAACGTACTCGTGGAAGACTTATCCATGAATATTACTGTAGTAAAGGTTGACTGATGATAGTTTTGATAGCTGAATATAAAACTCCCGTAGTGCTGAGCGCAACGGTGCGTGAAATTCATTCATCATGGTAGGACAGCCAGTTTATTTCCCTGTGCCGCCGATGGTAACCCAGGAAGTTCTGGTGCCCAAAAAATCACAAAGCTTGGGTGAGTCTTAGGCTTGGCTCTACTCCCTGGGATGCCACGCCAAAATAACCATGTAAGGGAAATATATTGGTTTTTAATTTCATTTCAGCACTGCTGTAATTTCTTATGGTTCATAGGAGTATATTAAGTTGAAAAGAATGAATTTAGTTTTCACTTGACGAAAATTCTAAGTAGGCACCCCATGTTAGATTATTTTTCCGTTTCTATTTTCTCCGAGAACTCTATAACCGTGCGAGCGGTTTTGTTAAAATTTCAAAGAGTGAAATCCTTAACTCTGCCAACGAACACGAAGCCTTAAAAAAATTACTAAGAGTACACGCACATCAGTGAATGTGGTATCTCCGCGAAAACATTTCTCATGTTACATAGGCCTCATTAATCAATTACGTAAACGACTTGGGAGTGGGGAAGGCAGACCTTATCATTGTTCTTCGGCGACTGAACGGTGGCAAACAAAAGATCCTATTTTTACGGTAACTTAGATTTCATCTTTTTTTTTGAAAAATTAATAACCCTTTAATTATTTATTAAAACCCGATAAGTGGGGCTATCAACCGAAAAAACACTCGCAAATTATCAGATTCAGCATGCGCACACAAATTTCGTTCATAGCCTTGGGTGTGCGCTGAGGTGCGCTCGTCTGTTACTATCTGCACTACTTTAAGCTCGGCGAAATTCGCGAATGGACCCTTGCGAGCATGAAAGGCCAGCGTGTTGCCGAATTAACAGGATACATTTCCAGCGTCGGTGCCCGAGAGCGCTAACTTTGAACGGAAACGGGTTCGCGAGAATTGACACTATGGCTATGGAAATAACGGTAGTAATAAGACAGAGTGAAGCGTGTAGAATAGGAGAACTTGTGTTATTTGCTGGACTCGTCCAAGATTTAGCGGAAGTGTCGACGGTCTCGATTAATTGTTTTCATTTTATGAAATTTTCCTCTCAATAACACTGAAAAGAAATGAGGTTCAGGAGTGACGGAAATTCGTCCACTTCCTTTACCGAAGTATTTATGAGGATGAAGAGTTTATGAAGGATATACTAAGTAAATACGTGAAGGAAAGGTTGGTAAAGAATGCGGAGCGCTGTATAGATTTGAAACTTGGTTTGTCTTTGAGGCAGGAGGATGAGCGTGGATTGGAGTCTCTTGAAATGTGGGTGCTATGAATAATGAAAAGAAGAAGTTGGACAGAGCGTAAGACAAGTGATTAGGTTTTTGATATGGTGGGGAAATAAAGTAAGTTACCGGGGAAATCAATGAGAGGTAGAGAAATTTGAGAGAGGAAATACTGCAAATACAGCGCGTTTATTGAAGGCCGTGCTGGAAGGGAGAATGGGATGAAGACGAAAAATAATAGGCGTTAGGGACCGTCCAAAAACCGTCCTTTGAATACCTTGAATGAATGAAGCTAGAAACTACTGTCCCCTAAGCGGTTGGTTGAAAAACCTTCACAGTACGAGTAAATAAAGGGACAAGTAGTATGACAATCGTTGAAAAATATCTGCCGCAAATTAAGTATAGCCGTCACTGAAGTCAAGCTCCAACCTTCTACAGTTAATGGTACTTTTAGCACTGTACTCCACATGATCATATTGGCAATGATGATGTAATAGAGCGAAGCCTAGGTCCTGATGACAAAATGTATCCAATAAAAATTGAAATTGTCGTTAACTCATTGCTTCATTTATACGGCAACACTTTAAAATCTTCCCGATCTCTTCTCCAGATGAAAAGAGCAGTACTCAAACTGTCGAATGGGGCATTACGCCGTAGAACCATCTGCATGTGTTGTTTAGGGATTAAGGGCATAAGCCGATTTCAGGTCTCTATCTACCCTTCTACCCCTTCTCCAATCTTAAGTTCCCATTTCAATTGATAACGCAACTACCACCTATGAGCCATAAAATAACACATTTGTAGACTAAAGTTGCATCTCCAATTTAAAACGATGTAAGCAGTACAGCAAAATGTGAGCGTACTGAAATGACATTTTAGGCTAATTAAAGTGACTGCTTATTTCTTAGGGGACAGAAGCATGCTTAGCAATGAAAATTTGGGGAGAAATGTTTTCAGAATTCAGGATTTCACATTATATCATGAATCAACAAGAACGTAAACTTACGAAACTTAATTCTAAAGGACTTTATAGCAACAAAACTTAGTGACTACTTAGTTTTGTGACGATTATATCAAAAATAATTTTTTTGTGAATCCAATTAAGCTACAGATATTGACCTTGATGTGAGAGGGTAATGTTTTCCAGGGGAAGGAGTAGCTGTCATCTGTCTTTCCAACGTAGTTACTCTTGTGACAACCTTGTCAATGTCTGCTGTTAGTACAAATGGCCAAATAAAAGGAGGTAAGGTACATCACGGTGACTTGGCCAATCAATGCTTTTGTCCGCGCAGCAGAGTAGAAGGCTGAGACTATTTATGGCTGATTTTGAATGTTATCTCAGGCTTTTTATTTGCAGATAGCATGGCCGTACGTTATTTTACTATTAAGGCCCTGTCCAAATACTCTATTTCAACTCTTGAAGCTTTTTCCATAGTTTTATATGTATGTCTTAATGGTGTGATTATTTGTTTACAGCTTGGCTTTATCCATGGTAAGTCATCTCTATTCATGAATGGTCATTGCTGATACAATATTTATATATAAGCAGCGCATTCTTTTGAAATTTGCATTTTGCTCAATGTGATGAATTTCAGTCATAAATTTATGCGATCATTCATTAAAGCATATAAGCTTATTTTTTTTTACAATTACTTGAAAATACTCTGCACGAAATGGCATGCATTCAGTTAGCGTAAAGAAATGAAAATTTACTTTTGATATAGCATTTGTGATAATGTTTGCATTAAATATTTGAAGAAATATTGACTGTTTTAACTGCTTGGATTAATTAGACATGTGATTTCTTCCCTCATTTCTTTAGCTATTGCCATTGCCCTTGTTTTATTTTTAAATCTGCATTTGTAAATTGCTACTGAGATTTTTTCCAGCATTCAAATTATGTTCAGTATTGCATGAAAATAAAAATAATGTATTGCCTTGTTAGTACTGTCTATGTGTTTGTTGTATTTTGCCCTGGCACATTGCTCATAGATTCTATTTTCTTTTTATTCTCTCAATGCATTTTCAGTCGAGGGACTTCTTATAATTTCTTTAGCAAATATTGTCACTGCAATCACTGCTCTGTCTATGTCGGCAGTTAGTACAAATGGTCAAATCAAAGGAGGTAAGCTATATATACTATTTTTTTCTAAACCTCTTTTGCATGGCTACCACATTTGTATGAATGTATTAAGCTTTAGCTTCAAACCATTCCATTACATTTTAGAAATAAATGAATCTGGAAGATTGATTGATATGTTAATTTTCATTTCTCAAGAATACAATCGTAAAAATAAAAGTTTAAAGCTGTAATATTAAGCAGGCACCCATCATATCACATTAGTGGGCATATTTGAATGAAAATGCTTATAATATTCCTTGTTTTTAAAGAGTATTAAAGTGCTATATGCTTAAAGTTTTACGAGTAATAATTATATAATTAAATGGAGGAAAATAAATAAATTTCTATACACTCTGATGATGTTTGTATTAAAACTTGATAAGTTAATCTCATTTTTTTAAATTGAGATACTTAATGGTAATTATTATGTTTCATTTTTTCATTCTGTACTTTTGCGTGTCGGAAGAAATTTGTGTGTCAACTTTCTTTTAATTTAACAACAGATTTCAATGTTTCCAGGTGGTATTTACTACATGATCTCGCGCTCTTTGGGGCCTGAGTTTGGAGGAGCAATTGGATTAATGTTTACACTTGCAAATTCCATTGCTGTCTCCATGTATATTGTGGGATTTTGTGAATCCCTTCAAGATCTGTTACGTCCATTTGGTGCAATAATAGTTGATGGTGCAACAAATGATATCCGAGTGGTTGGTGTGATCACGCTCATTGCCATCTTAATTCTTGCAATTGTGGGAATGGATTGGGTTACAAGGGTAAGCTATTCATGAATGTGAATTACAAATTGTTAACCTTAAATTGAACTCATTATTCCTGTATGTATACAAAATATGTTCTTGCTTTGAACTTCTTTAGTGAATTCATCACTTGTAGTTAAAAGGTATTTTTACTTGATTTTGTTTTCTTTTCCCCGCCTAATTTCATCTAAGGTAGTTATTTTGTCAAATTATTACTCCAAATGAGTATAATAGTGAAACAATTTCACTAAAAATCTCCCTGTTGTCATCTCTTGAGTTTTTATTTGTTCGGATGGTACACAAATGTATCTATTCAAATACGCTTATTTATTGCTGAGCTAACATTTTCCTTCGAGTAAGGTTTCGGTTGTAATTTTCTTCTTTGAATTTGTTTTGCTTCTATGATCACTCCCGGTCACCCTCACTCACGATCTCTCCCGGGTGAAACACATACGGGGAATACATGTACAAGCTAACCAAAAATTAGGATTTATTAGGAGAGTACTTGGTAAATGTGATGAAAAGGTCAAAGAGAAATGTTATCTTTCGCAGGTTAGGCCTCATTTAGGATATGCTGCTGGTAAATGGGATCCTCACGAAGTTGGACTGATTACCGGATTGATCCCTTGCATCGTAGAGGAGCTAGATTCGTAAAAGCGAAGGTTAAATTACAGATTGAAGCTCTTGCATAATTTGGAATAGAGTCTCTTTAGTAGTGATGTTGAAAATGTATTATTACCCCCATAGTACTATTGTAGGAGAGATCATGTCAATAAAAATAGAGAGGTTAAGTGTACATCAGATCGATTTAAGATGTCATTTTCCCACGAATGATAGGGGATCATAATAACATTGCCCGACCGCGGTAGGGTCATGTTCGGCAAAAATTATTCTGGTATGCATTCACCCCCTGCCACACACCCTGGCCGTAGCTCGCAGGGTGTGCAAATAAATAAAAAAAGGGCCCGCTCTGGGTGTGTCAGGGGACGTGGAAAGTTCTTATTTGCATTTAATCGAAATCAAACCTGGGATGCACCTTAATTTTGTCTTCCATAAATTCCCTTTCAGACCCAAATGGTATTGCTCTTTGTTCTCATTGCATCGCAATTTGACTTTGTTATTGGGAGCATAATAGGACCAGTGGATGATGAGGAAATTGCTAAAGGTTTTGTAGGATATAATTGTAAGTATTACTCTTAAGTAGCCATATCTCATTAATGGAATTGGATTTCTGTGTTCTTCACGTTTTTGCATTTATCTATTTACGCTATACATTTATTTCAGATGAAACATTCAGCATCAACCTACATGCCGATTATAGACATTTTGAAGGAGTTGACCATGACTTCTTTTCTGTTTTCTCTGTCTTTTTCCCAGCTGTAACTGGGATTGTGGCTGGAGCTAACCTTTCAGGTGACTTGAAGGTAATGCTTGAATATTTGGACTTACTTCCATGAGAACTTAATACTGAGAGCTTGTAGTTGAATATTTTCCACGGGACCTCTTGCTAATACTATAATGGAAATGATTCATTGTTATTTAAATGAAGTAACAGATACTAAATAATCCAATTACAGGTTGGATAGTCTTTATATCAGTAATAACCTATCAATATGACCCTGTTGTTAGTCCTAATGGCTTATATGTCACCATCAACAACTCCAAATGTCTCAATATGACTCGTTAAACAAAACCTCTGCAGAAGACTAATTTCGCTGATTTGTATGCACAAGAAACTGGAATATATTTCTCTGTACTGTCATTATTCTTACAGGTTATGTTTGTTAGCCTTTAAATAATGCCTCCAGTATAATAATACGAAGCCCGAATGTATTGTAAAGCCTGGCAGAATATTTGCTTTTTGGGATTAGGTATATGGAAAATTCCCAGCTGGAAGCAATTTTAATCCTCATTAATTTCCCCTACAAGTTCAAATTATATGCTGACTTAGGTTTTGTGAAAATGTTCCCATGTGTATAAAATGTGGAATTGAGAAAAAAATGGTGTACTTTCATTGAGTTATGAAAGGTTTCATTCAACATTTTGACAAAGAGCATCTATAGTTGGATGTATAGGTATACATATATTATTAAATATGAGGATAATAAGAGGGGACATCATTAGTAGAATTTTATGCATTTCATTAAGCTCAGGAAAGGTCAGCTCAAGATATTTTTGACAGAAACACCTCATAAATGTCTCATAACTTATCACATTAAGATGCCATGTTAAGTTGTCAAGCAAGATTGGCTTACATATTACTGGAACATTTAAATGAAAGAATTGTTATCATATTTAAATTGCCATATTAAAGTTACTGTTAGCCAAAATTTAGTATATCATAAAAAGTGGTTGTATTAAATGATCTTTCCTAATTCAAACTGCTATATGTAAGGCACATGCTTTTGAGCATAAGGAAAACAGAGAGATTTGTGTTTATGATTGACCTTTCAGTAAAATTTAACTATTCTAAACACAATCACATTAAATAGTAATGTACACATTTTTTGTAATCAAAACTTAAATTTTTGAACTCTTTAATGAACCCCATTGAGCTTGTTGCTGCTTCAATTTCAAATGAGACCAATGTACACAACCATATAAAAAATGTATCCCTCTCTAATTCATGGTTTTAATGATGAACCTCAGAATTTCAAATTGTAATCCATGATTGCATATTCTATGGTAGTAACTACTTTTGACATATATATATATATATATATATATATATATATATATATATATATATATATATATATATGTATATATATATATATGTATGTATATATATGTATATTTGTATGGTATTTATTTATGTGTATAAATATGCAGAAATTGATTATGATCTGGTCCTTCTGTTAATAGGCCATAAATTACCCCAAAAAGTTAATATAATGTTTTGAATATGGAAAAATTATGTGTATTGATTTTAAGTTTTGAAATTCATGATTCAATTATTTACAGGTTTAATAAGTTGGATGCACTAACTGATTTTTCTTATTTGTTTAGGACCCAAGTAAAGCTATTCCTATTGGAACCCTTTTGGCTATAGCAGTCACATTTTTATCCTATTTTGGATATGCCTTCATGTTGGGAGCATGCACCCTCCGAGATGCATCAGGAAATGTCACGGAATACCATCTGGCTCTCAATGAGAGCCTTCCTGATCCATGGGTGTACCTCAAAAATTGTACTGACAGAACATGTAGTTTTGGGCTTGAAAATGACAGCCAGGTATAGGAAGTTTATTTTTTCAGAGTGTAAAATTTGAATTCTTAATCTTATCCTGGAATACTTGCTACACTAAATTGCAACACTGAATTGACTTTAATCAAATTTACTTCCCCATTGAGTTAATCAAATTTTTTGCAAGGCTTTCACATTGCTAATTTTAAAAATTCAATCAACATAAAGCAAAGTTAGTCAAACATTTTGAATTTTTGCATGCTAACAGTGTCAAGTGTCACAAATTGCAACTAATTCCTCATGGCTTAGTAAAATAACTATGCATACATGTATATAGTCGACAATACTATATAACTGTAGATCATAGTTTTCTGGAGTGTATAATTTTTTTCTCTCTTTCTACAAGTATTAGATAAGTGCATAATATATACATACTTATTAGACATAAATAGCCCTTCTTATGCGATTTATGAGCATGCAGGCAATACCTGATTTTCGTTGTTGCACTTTTTGTCTTCCCACTCATTTGGCATAATATATGACCCTACTTATTTACTATTACATTGTATTACTCTGATTATTTAGCAAATTTATGTTTTTTACATTTCTGTCTGATTTGTCCACTTGGAAAACAAGGTGCCCAATTGTACAAAATGCATTGTTTCATATCCTTTAATGCCATGGGCAGCTTGTAGGGCATGCAGAACATACTCAATTGATTGAGATATCATTAATTAGTTTGGCATTGTGAGCTAGTCAGTTCATGTACATTGTATCTTGCAACAACAGATAACTGTTAATCTGTATTTATTTAAAAGATAATATCCAAGCACTAAAAAGGCATTAAAAGTATGTATGATACCACAGAACAGACTTGTACATTGTAAAAGTCTGTTTTGTGGCATCATACATGCTTTTTATGCCTTTTCAGTTCTTGGATTTTATCTGTTAAATAATTATAGATAAAAAGTTATTTTAGCCAAAAATAATGTTTTAAAAAATAGCCTTTTTGGAAATAAATCAAAACTAATGAAATATCATGATGAAGGCATAATGTCTCCTAAAATTAGCAACAATACTGAACTGAATCATACTACTGTTGGTAGTATAATTAAATATTAAAGCCAAAAGTTTTAAATGAGGTGAAAAGTACAACTTCTTCAAAAACAAATTAAAAGCTTTAAATGCCAATCTTTTTTCAAAATGTCTTTCACTGAAATTCATAAAACATTGAAATTAAAGGAATGAGGATAGTTAATTCTAGTCATAAAGTATGGAACTAATATCATAAACCATATCAACTCAGCCAAAAAATAATTTCAATTATAAATGTTGAATACTGAAAAACTAAAAGGGATATAATCTGGTCCTTTTATTGATATGATATTTAATAGGAATAATAGCTCCAAGCTTATGTGCTTTCTTTGATTACCTCTATTTCAGGCCATGGAATTGGTCTCCTCCTGGGGGCCTTTGATTTATGGTGGATGTTTTGCTGCTACACTGTCATCTGCAATTGCAAGCTTGGTTGGAGCACCAAGAGTTTTACAGGTTTGAAAATTTTATTGAACAATATTTGGACATTATAGAATGCATTGCAAACATAACATTCATAAGATTTCTCTCCTAAAAAACATTATATAATCAAGTTTTAGTCAAGAACTCAGTGAATAAAACAAGTCCAAAAGCAAACCAAAAATTCAGTGAAAAAACTCCATATTCCAGGCATAACTGAAAAATAAATTGCTTTTAGGGAATTACATTTTTATTTTATGTCAGATTTTATAAACTGGATACCCTCCTTAAGGGGAAATTCTTTAGGGGTATCAGGAAGGCCATTTACCCACCAATCTTATCCAGTCAGATATACATGTATGTGTGGGAGGAGAATGGTGGCAACGAAAGTACTGTGTTGACATAGGCTGAGATTCATTGTATGTAAACGTTTGTCATGCTTATATTAGATAATGGGCAAACTATTAGACATATGGGTAGTTCTGTCAATTGGTCCTTATGCCAGTGCAAGAACTGTCTTTAGCATTGGCATTGAATTTGGATTTCCTACTTAAAAGAATGAAATCCTTCACCAGAAAAGTAGCATGATGTCGGGAGTGAGATTGCATGCCTAATCACTGTAATCTGTATTCATGTCTCTATATTCATTGGGAAAGTACAAATAGGTGAGTATTTGAAGATAAAGGGCATTTTATGATCTTACAATATTATGGGGGATTTTGGCTCAATTAATAAAAATGTTGAAAAAATATTAATTGATAGCGGTCAACCCACAAATATAAATAGAGGTTTATTAATGCAATTAGAAACCTTACTTGGATTCTTAGGCCTCCCTCCTTGACCCCCAGCCATAGGGAAATGTAATGGTACATCCATCTCTCCCCCTAAATCCATCTGCACTTACTAATTAAAGGACAGAGTATGTAAACATTGATTGTGTACCTTGATATCAGCATGAGTAGTACTTCCTTGTTTTATAAATAAGGAAATGAAAATGGAGATATTAAACAGTTGGCATGTGTATTCAATATAAATGGAATAGATGTGCATTACTTTTTTCACAATAATGGGAGCTCTGGTAATCCCATTGCTAAAAAAAGTGACTCATGTAGCAATATAAGCTGTACATTTGATAAATATGTTCTATACTCTCTTCTTCTTGGATTATTCCTTTTGTATTTCAGCTGAATTAATTTTATTGCATATTTTCAGGCATTAGCCAAGGACAAACTTTATCCCTTGATTGGCTTCTTTGGAGAGGGTTATGGTGCCAATAATGATCCTGTCAGAGGCTATGTGTTAGTCTTTATAATATCTCTTGGCTGCATTTTAATTGGTAAGAGGGCTCGATTTCATTTATCCGCCAGCTATAACCTAGATAGGATAGTGAAATCAGTTCTGAGCATTATAATAAAGAAACAATTTTGAAGCTATGGATCTGGAAAGAGTACTGTTCAGCGCCCTTCATAGTTCTCATGAATTGGGAGCATTATTTTTATGTAGTCATTCCTCATAAAATGATTCAGTTTGGCATAATAAAAAAATAATAATGGGCACTAAAATCCCAAAAGATTATTGACAAAATCAGTTTACAAATTGTTATTCCCCTTGTTTGAAATGCCTAAATTGAACCAATACTATCAGATACTATTACTCAGAGTAAGCCTCCATCATATTTCAAATATACATTTAATTCTAGCATGTTTTAAATTTTTTTACTGATCTAGGAGTGCAACTTTAATTGGCTTAGTCATTCTTTGAAATGGTATTAACTAGATTCAAAGTACTTTTTACTGTTGAATCTTTTTACTGATCTAGGAGTGCAACTTTAATTGGCTCAGTCATTCTTTGAAATGGTATTAACTAGATTCAAACTACTTTTTACTGTTGAATCTTGGTCATTTCGGTGAGTCCTGTAACTAAGTGTTTACTGAAGCAATTATGAATGCACCTACGAATTAGATGAACAATAGTACAAGTTTTTGTACTGTTGTTGTACTTGTACAATAGTACTTGAGTACAATAGTATTTTGTCAAATATTTCAGGAAGTTCAAGAATAAAAATGTTTTTCATGGCAATTCGATCATAGTTCACTTTAATATAATTATTTGTTTTGTATTGTAAATGCACTGCCATAATGAGATTGGATGAGTAAACATACGAGGTCAAGATGAAAAGTTCTCGGCCTGACAATGAAAGACTGCGCTTTTCAGTTAAAAATTGATATAATTTTTTTTAAATAATCTCCCTTGACTTCAACACTCTTGGTCCTGCTTTTATCCATCATTAGTATTTCTTCCCGGAAGTGAGGGTCTGAAAGGCTGTGAAAATATACATATACAGTCCATTCAACTTCTGCATTGGATGCAAGGTGCTTCTCAGAAACAAATTTCTTCGACTTTGGGAACAAATGGAAGTCTGAGGGTGCTAAATCAGGAGAATCGGAGGGATGGCCGAGCAAATCGTTCCCCAAATCCCGTAGTTTTCCCATCGCCAACGCATCTTTGTGTGAGCGGAGCTTTGTCCTGGTGAAAGATGATGTTTTTCTTCTTCAAGCCAGGCCTCTTGTCGCGAATTTTGTCACCCAGCTGGTCAAGAATGTTGAAGTAATATTCGCCTGTAATTGTTCTGCCTTTTTCAAGGTAATCAATTTGCAGGATCCCTTTTGCACCCCAAAACACACTGCCCATGACCTTGCTGACAGATGCGATCGACTGCTTTTTCTTTGGAGGCGAACCACCGGCTTCCCCCCACTGCTTCGACTGCTGTTTCGTTTCTGGCATGTAGTGATGAACTCATGTCTCATGGTGACAAATTACCGCACAAAATCGGTCGATTCCCTCTTCAATCGGTCCAAACATTCCTGCGAAAATCGTTCGTGCATTCGCTTTTTATCGGCAGTAAGCGAATGCGGCACCTTGCGCAGAGGTTTCGCATCCCAAATTCTCTCTGCAAGATGTTTCGCACCCTTTCTTCCGATATCCCCACGGCCATAGTTATCTCACTCACCTTCACTCGCCTATCGTCCTGCACGATATTGTGGACCTTTTCGATGATTTCCAGTGTGGTAGCGGTTTTTGGCCGTCCTTCAAGAGTGTCATCTTCGAGGGATGTGCAACCACGTTTAAATTCAGCTGCCACTTTTTAGCGGTTGATATTGAAGGAGCAAAGTCCCCGTACACTTTTGTCAACTTCGGATGAATTGCCTTAAGGGTTAGTGCATCCAAAGCAAAGTTTTTTATGACTGCACGAAATTTAAGCTTTTCCATTTTAATGAAAAACACGATAGGCTTCTACTGAAACAAAACGTGTAAACAAAATACTCCAGAGAACAAGTTGAAATTTGTCTTACAAACTAATGAACGTGTACCCAGGCAGAAATCATAATTTTTTTCCGATTGGAAAGCCATCTCTGTTCCAGGCCGAGAACTTTTCATCTTACCCTTGTATTTAATACCAATAATTGGAATCAAAAAACAACAAAATTTCAGTTAATTGAGCAAATTTTTTAATTGAAATTTCTTGAAATATCAATGCTCCTGGGGTCCTTCCCAATAATTGTAGTCTTAATTATAATTGATATGCTCAACTTGATCAATTTAAAGACATCCATACTGATTAACTATTATACTATTTTCTCATCATTCATGTACATATATTTGAAATTTTGAAATTCATTTCTCTTTTGTCAATATGAATGAGAAGAAATATTAAGGTTATATATGTAAAATAAGCAAAAATCATGCAGGAATAAACATTAAAAGAGTGTCTTAAAGGCAGTAACGGGTGCGTTTTCTTATATTGCTGTCTTGAATTGCAATTAAGTTTTCAACTTCTTAAAACCTATAATGTCTTCCTCAGCACAACTGAATGCCATTGCTCCACTTCTGTCCAACTTCTTTCTGGCTGCATATGCCCTCATCAACTTCTCTGTGTTCCATGCATCCATCTCAAAATCTCCAGGATGGCGTCCAGCATTTCGTGTAAGTGTTCTGGAGGGGAATTTGCATATTTATTTCACAACCTTGACCTTAATATAAATATGTATGTGCTTTTTGCCATTCTATCAAGGCTATTCTAGGACATAAAGGCATACCACATGGCTAAAACATCTAATCTTATTTTGATTTTTCTACCATGTAAGATTATTTTAACTGTCTTGTTTTGAACTATTGGTCACTCTGGATTGCAGTTTATTCTGAGTTTAGTATTTTTATTCTTGTTATCTTATTTAGCATTATAACTATATATATCATATGCTTGAATTGATGTAAACTCTTCTGTGAATATATCAAGTCTACATTAATTGGGCTAATATTCCTGCAAATGTTAGGCACATGTTTCATGTGCCAATAATATGATACCTAGTGCAAAATAACTATTTGTGTGGTGTGAATGACTATTTTCATTTGTAAATTTTATTAATAAATGAAAATAATATTCCTAAACAGTAGGAACTTTCTCTCCATTCATGGGATCATGTTTCTGATTTTAATGATTTTTCTCATTTTCCAGTATTACAATGCCTGGGTCAGTTTAATAGGAACATTGCTCTGTATTGCTGTGATGTTTTTGATGTCGTGGTGGACTGCATTAATCACCTTGGTGGTAGTGGTGACACTGTACTTGTACGTCTCTTACAGAAAACCAGGTATGATATTATGTAATTCACTTTGGATGAATTTCATAAGCAAGCATAAAACTTCCCTCCTTTGTCAATACATAACTGAAACAGTGAAAGCTAACTAAGATTCAATGGCTACTCTATTTCTGGAATAAGCAGGTTTTCCTTCTTAGGCAGATAAAAATGATGTAGGTAGAATAATTATGCATATTTACAGGTGTATATGCATATAAGTATGCATCTATATATTTAAAGTATGACATGGTAATTTTTTTTGACCTCAATAGATGAAAAAGCAGCAAAATTAGCATTAGAGTTATAGCAATTGATACTGTGAAAATATAAATGAAATGCATACACAGATAGTGCTAAACTTATCAGAGTTCTTTACTTATTTTTGTGCTTATGTTTGAAACATGTGAAACGCCTAAAAATTATTAAAAATTCTTTAAAATATAATCATTGCTTTCAATTAGAGTATGCTATTCAATACCTTTGAAAGAACATCAATACAATACAAGTTGCCGATGTTTTCCATCCATACCATATTTGTCTCAGATATATCATATCGATATTTTATATCAATACATTTACATGCATTGCTACAAATTGCTCTAGTGAAGAGAATGGAAATTTATTTTGTTTTTCTAATAATGTACTTCCAGAAAATTTTTCATGAGAAAAAACTTTATAGCCATCATGGGAAAAAAATGTTAGTTAATGGAGGACAAAAGATATTTTTTTGAGGTACCCATTCTCAATGGGATTACATATCTTAACTGCCTAAGTAGAACTTGATTGAAATAATTTTGTTTTAGGAACAATAAGCCAATACATATTATGATTTATAATTCCTCAAGTCACCTACCCCTTGATCTCTCCAGTGCTACATACTAGCTTTAAATGCATAGAAAATTAACTAGAGCTTAGAACAGTAGAATATGTATATATTATTAAAATAATTAATTATATTAATAATTATGTCGTTGTGCTTGCAGTATCCATGTCACATAGTATGCATGCATACATTTTAATGTTAGGCATACTGTTTTTTTTTATATTGGTAAAGATTTTTGGATATCAAATGTATATTATTCTAATAGAGAGATGTCACTAATCATATCAAAAACATATATTTAAGGTTCTACTGTGTACATTGTGAATAAGTATCAGCTTTAAATGACTGTATAGTTTGCCCATATATGGATTAATATTTAAATTTGATGACTGGAAATTATGCAACTGCTTTTCATGCAACATAATGCTTATGTTACAATTTGTCTTAAATTGCAGAGGTTAACTGGGGCTCCTCAACCCAAGCACAATCCTTCAACACTGCACTTAAGTCAGTGCAGGAATTGAATCAAGTAGAGGAGCATGTGAAGAACTATCGCCCTCAAATACTTGTGCTAACTGGAATACCAAGCTCACGACCACCATTGGTAGATTTTGCTAACCTTATCACCAAGAAACTATCCCTCCTCATCTGTGGGCATATAATTAAGGTATGTTTATTTTTGTTAGAGGGATGCTTTTGTTGCTACTTGCACATCAACTAATTTTCACACTCATATTCACTCAAAAATGACCAAAATTCAGCTTTGAATGGGAGATATTTTTGTCAAAATAATCACTCTGTCACACTTACTCTAATATCTATCAAGGGTATATTCTCTTAACAGCACAGTTTTCAGTGAAAGGGTAATTAGCTAAGACAGCAACAAGTGTTATGCATATTTGTGTGATACATGGAGACATTCACGCAGTTAGGACAGATATGCTCACTATATAGCCAAAATAGCCACATCTGACCTCTCAAGGAAATTAGTTGAGCCAAATGTACATATCAACGCCTAACTGAAAGTAATACCAGTTTAATAGGCCAAGGATTTTCTGTCCTGCTTCCTACCCCTGCTCTTCAAAGAAAACCTTTCCTGCATGGAAACAGGACTTTTTCATTTTATGAAAAAATGCTCACTCTATCATTGGCTGCCACACAATAAACAGCTGACATAGAAAACGTCAAGCTTAAACCTGCCCTTTCACATTGGACCTTGATATAATTTTATAACTTTTGGTTAGCATCTTGTCATTACTGATACAGTTTATGGGGTGATTTTTATTGCGCATTAACCAATATAACTGATTTTTAAGCTATGTGCAAAGGCTGTTTTTTTATTTCGATGCTTCCTATATTTCAAACACAGACCTAATCAGTCAGTTTTAACAATGATGAGGGCATTTTGCATTTCAAATAGTCACACATTTGTGCATGCCACATTTATAATATCTAATGAAGAATTTCAAAATGAATTAGCACGTTAATGTTAATCCCTTACATATTACTTACCTCACAATTATGATATGCTTTAATCAAAAGTCCCAATTATTCTGGCCTCAGTTTATCTATTTGTAGTTACAAGAGATGATCTTGGATATGTTTTGAGAATTGCACAGGATGTGGTATCATGATGCTAATTTCTTTATTTATCCTCTAATTAATAGGGTTTTCGCAGGTTTTTCACACCCCCCTTCTCTTCGTGGGTGTTTTTCCTGCGTGGGTTTTTACTAGTTGAGCAATGCCACGCTCTCCCTAGCTTTTCCCACAAACCTCATTCTTTGCTTAGACTTTCCTCATTTTATTGTACTCTATCTTCACTGTCATTTAATTTGAGTATATGTAGGTGTATTCTTAATTTATATATGTATATGTATGTATGTATGGGTGTGTATGTGCGTACTTATGTTTGTATTTATGTATGTGTATGAATGCATGTATGTATGTTTATGTGTGTATATGTATGTGTGTGTGGATATGTATGTATATGTGTAGGTATGTGTATGAATATAGGTATGTATGTGTGTGTATGTGTATGTATGTGTATGTGTGTGTCTATATATATGTATATAATTTTTTCTTCTCGATGTGCAAATCTGTGTTAATGAATTGATGTCTGTCTATATGTATTTATGTGTACATATGAATGTATTTATAAGTTTAATGGCTAATATAATATGTATATGACGATGGGTTAAATGGAAGAAGGCACCATTTGGTCTCAATTTCGCCCAAATAAAGACCACTATCTATCTATCTATCTATCTATTATCCTAATTATTTTGCAGAAATTCCTCTCTTCTAGGTATTGCTTGAATAAGATGTACTTCTGTAAACATTAAAGAGCTCACTAAGTTAAACAGTGAAGAATTTCTACAGTATTTCAAGTAATATTTCAGTAATAGATTTCTATTGTAATGCATATTCTTTGTGAAATTGAAAATATTGTATAACAGTTGAACTCTTAGTAGAAACCTGGTGTTTTTATTGTTCATAAAAATAAATTTTCTGTGAGAGATGCCTCAATGATATATATATATATATATATATATATATATATATATATATATATATATATATATATATATATATATATATATATATATATATATATATATATATATATGCCTTTCATGTATGTAGCCTGGTACTATTTCAAAAGGCCCAAGTTAAAAGTTCATGTTTTATGTTCACAAATTGATTTGTAAATCATGCAACCAGCCTTTGAAATATGAATAGTAAGAATTCTCTAATCAACACACATAAATGATTACTTCTCCATTTAGTGGGAGCTGATTATTTGTAATAAATATATTGTATAATTTAAAATACAAATTATATTTTTGTTAATATATGTGATAAAATATATTTTTTACGTAATTTTGGGAACTGAGTAAATGTTTATCCAAATAATCTGACAAGGACAATCAAATTTTACTATTCCTCCTCAGGGTTGCCATTCACAAGGGGTGCACAATGCAATAACAAGGAAAACATATCGCTGGCTGAGGCGTCATAGGGTGAGGGCCTTTTACGCAATTGCGGAGGGTGGTGAAGATGGTAAACTGGAGACAGGAGCAAGGGCATTGATGACACTTGTTGGGTTGGGTAAGCTCAGACCCAACATGCTTCTCATGGGATTCAAAGGAGATTGGAGGACATGCGATAAAGAAGAAGTTCTCCAGTATTTTAACATCATCCAGTGAGTATCCCACTTGTAGGGACACGAAGAAATATATGACATTGTTTGAGGGTGGAAAGATTATGCAACTTTGTATAATTACACTGTATTTATTAATTAGCATTAGGAGTGGTGGCTTTTAGGGGAGGCAACCGACAGATGAGATCATTTGCACCATTAGGGGTGGACAGGATAGGATGAAGGGTGGACCCAGTGTTGGCATTAGCCTACTCCTAAAGAAAGGTGCCAAGGGCTTTACCACTTAACGTCCCATCCAACGGACCGCATACTCACTCAAAGTGCTTTCCATAAAACATCTCCAGTAGGGATCGGGATACCACTAACAATATCTGCCGCCACCGGGATTCAAACCTGGGCCCTCTGGCTGGGAAGCAAGTGCGTTAGCCACCATACCATCCCGATCCCTGTGGTAATAGGAGCAGCAGTCATTAGAGCTGACAGCAAAATTGAAAATTTTGAAAATTAGAGGTCCATTGCTATACAAAGTAATGTGGGATCAACCATACTAAAAATATATTTGAACAGTTGCCAAAACATTTGAGAGAAAAATGGAAAAAAATGATGGAATGTTTGTTTGAAAAATTAGGAAAAAGTTTGGGGATTGGAATCTGGAATTTGAGTGTTTGAGCACCATCTCCAGGCATCCAGCATCCTCCATGGTCACTCAGTTCATTGGCAGTGACCCATTATGCTCATTTTGGGCAAAATTTCTACCCTCCAGTGATTTTTCATTTTAGCTCTTAAATAAATAATTGACAGAGAATACTCCTAAAACTATATTCGTAAATAACACCTTAATTTAAGGTCACATACAGGTATATGTAATTTCATGAATTTATGTCACAAAATTCACACAAATCTATTATAAATACTATTTTAAAAAGGTCCGATTGGGTTTATGTTTTCACACCATCAGCCTACCTCACCTCCAATGTGATGGCGAATTTTACCATCATTTGAACATGGTAATTGTAAGCCAAAAGTACTTCACTAAATATATGCACAAGCCTTGACAAAAAGCATTTCAAATCGACATTTCTTCCTTTGAATTATTTAGTTCCATCACAAGGGTAGAGTATCAATTTTTGGGTTAACAATGTAAAGAGATGGAAAGAATGAACATATTGAATGGAATGAAGTGAGGGAAGACATGTGTGTTGTTCAAGAATCATCTACTGTATGCATTCTTTACAGCATTTATTTAGTTTCATGTTTGGTCTTGCTTAGAAATCTAAAATAGCTAGATCCATCAAAAGCCTCTATTGCTGGTAGACTGCTTTTGATAAAAATTTCTCCCTTGTGTATGCAATACGAATTACTGACTTTAGATTTGAAAATATACTTCATCAGGCTGCAGTGCCACAAAAAGGTTTTCTAGTCGAGTGACGAGTTATTGTTTCTTGTGACTTCATTTCCATAGTACAAAATGTACACACTCATAATAATAATGATAATAGCAATAATAGTAATAATATTTTTTCATTCCAAAAAGATATCTTTGGGACATATATAAAATGCGTCTCATTGATTGCAAATATTGTATGTATTTCAGAATAAAATTATTTATTAATATAGGGAGGCGTGCATTCATCCACTGTATAACATTGGTGCTAGCAAAGGAACTGATCAAGTTTGTTCTATAATGACAAACATTTGTGATTTCCCTTAGTTTTCTAGGTAATGCTTTCAGGACTTTCACACCAGCATAACAAGACTTTCTCTTAGCAAATATAGCTGAGTAATGGGCAGTTATCCTCAAGTCATGAAAATCTCTTCTGCTGTGCCTATGCAGAGGTATATTAGGATTGATTATCAAATTGAACTTGGCTTTGTATTGCTGCACAATAATAATAGTATGAAAAAAAATATATATATATATATTAGTTAAAATTTTGAATCTTTTTACGGTCAAGTGTATTGACACCCAAGATGCTGCCCCTAACCTGCCTCCCATCTTATCTGGCTAATGGGCCATTGCCCAGCATTCAAGGGATGCAAAATGTTTTAATTGGACCATTAATTTGTAGGAGCATCTTACTCTTTGAAAATAAAAAGTTTGAAGTGGTAGGACCTTCATATATGAAAAATGTCAATTTTGCCATCCACTTTAGTGACCCTTTTTTGGGTACCAGTTCTTCCTGGGAAACCATAACCAGCACAGGGAAAGAAACTGGCCCCCTTACCCTGATATGTGAATTTCACACACCATTGGGCTTAGTACTGGGTGAACTCTACCATCACCTACCAAACTGCACTTTGGGTTGATTACTGTGTTTATAGTTTTTTTACTGACCCATATGCATTTAAATGTAATGTTAGAACACCATCTTCAAGGTTCACTTGTAAATTGCATGTCAGTCTTTGAACTTTATCTTCAAGTAATGCTTGAAGATGATGTCCAAAAGTCAAAATATGTTGCTTGATAAATGTTGTGGAAGAAAGAGCTCAGTTCATTTTATTTATTTTTATTTATTTATTTATTTAGTAAAAATTGTGCACATACAGCAGGATTGCCAATTTACAGTGACACATATAACACTATTTTCCTTACATGTTAAGGAATTTGGAATAAAGTAAAAACAGTGGTGAGTTTTTTCAGTCATTCCTAAAAATATTTTGGAATATTCTTCATTGTGTGCAATATTTTTGCAAGGAAGTCTGTTTAAAGTCACTGTATGAAGAGGATTTTCAAATTGAGTTTTTTTGCTTGAAGCCCCATGTCTACACTTGATTTGCAGTTATATATCAATCATTTGAATGACTATTCTAATAATATGGATTTTATTATTCCAATATAACTGAAGGTAAATAGGTATTCCCAGTGGCATACATAGAAAATAATCTTGGTGGTGCATTATTTAAGAGTGCAGGTGTTTTAGTATCCCTTATTCTCTCGTTCAGAGTAATGTTGAAACATCATCCATATAAAATAAAGAATTGATCTGAACATCATCTGGCATTTGGAAAATGAATTAAAACTGAAGAAATTTAAATCTAAAATTATAAATTTATTAGTTTTTGTTCAAATCCTGTCTATGCTTCAGAGAGACGGGGTGATGCCACATAAGAGTGTTAGAAGTTGATTTAGAGCTCCTAAAGCTTTATCCCTAAGGGTGTCTAAAATGATCACTGTTTGGGCTATCCTTTTTCATTTTGTATTTATTCTGATGGTTTCCTGGATATTCCTTTTATAGTTATGCCCTGGACAGATACTTGGCAGTGGGAATATTGAGGGTGCAAGATGGTCTTGATTATTCCAATATAATTGAGGATGAAGAAGTTATACCAATTTCATCCATAGAAAAGAAGGATGCTGAGGAGAAGCTAAGAAGGAATCAGTCGGCTGGGCAGTTATCTCAAGGTAATAAATATGACTCATCTCTCATTTCTGTCAATTAATTACCCTTAGGACCGGAATGTTCATGTTCATACAATATGGTCTCAGATAGTTGTTTTCATATGTAACGATGGGGTCAAATTAGCGGTTACATGATCACCTAAACATTTTATGACTTTCCTTGAAATAAAATATTTTCAGTATAGAAATATCAAAGATTAGACTACATATATTTTGGTAATTTGTGTCACCAAGTTAAAATTCCTTCCACTTTCAATTTAAACTTCATATACTTTTAATAAGTGAATATTTGACAATGTCTTGTACCATATACTTCATTGCCATTTTTGAATGCATTCTATGAACTAATTCAGAGAACTACTTTGAAAACAGGATTGAATTTAAACATTACATTGATTTGACAAAATGTTAAATCAGTAGTTTTATTTTAAATATATTTCCTCATCTATTAACGGATCTATTGAAATTCTTACATTAATTCAGTCAAAACAACTTGCGTTTGAGTAATTTCTTGGTTTATGCCATTAGAAATTAATATTGAATGTGCACATTACTTATCTAGGAGATCGATAAATTTGTCATTTCACTTTGTGCTGTATTTATTAATGATAGACATTTTGCTGGAAACTTAATTGGTGAAATCTTAGGGCATAATAAAACAAAGCACAAGGTTAATGAGCAGAGCAGCCAGGGACAATACAGTTTATTAAGGATTAATCCAAGCTTCTCAGTTAAAGGATCAACGCTTAAATGTTTAACTGCATAAAACTTGGGCACTAGGTGATAAATTGAGGAACAGAAAAATTATAAGAGGCTTTATATTCCTTAACAAAAATTGAATATTGACAGTAAAATTGCTGATTCTCTCACAGCAATTTTCTGAGGTGCATAGTGTTTTCATTGATTTATTTATCAACAAGAGTCTCATGCTTATTTCTGATGAACTACAGGACTGAATACTGCAGCACAATTATTAGCCCTGTATAACACTAAACTAAACATCCCAATGCTTCATATTACAAAAAACCATTTTTCAGTTCCCCATACTTTATACTTCCTTTTGCATTGCCCTAAAGGCTAATTGTTTTCCTTTTGCAAAGTTTTTACCAAATATTCAATCCTTTATCTCAGTTTTCAACATTATATAGCCATTCCATTTATATATTACACATATTTTCTGCCTTTTACATTGATTTCTCCAGCATAATGGATGACCATTTCTTTGAAGCAATATTTGGAGTAGGACAAGTCAAAATCTTCTGGCTATGATAGGAACCACCAGAATTATTAAAGATTGGTCACATACAGCAAAGTTTAAGTTTCATCAACTTATATTAGTGTTTACTTAGTTTGTCATATACAGAGAATTTGTTGATTTACATGAAGAAGCATGCTCTTGAAGCTACAAATCAATTTGCCAGTTCCCCACAACATGATCAAACAGTACCTACTAATGATAAAAATCTATTGAAACATGTTCCAGTTTGTGATTTAATTTTAATCAAAGTTTAAAGGGAAAGTTTAATATTTACAAATGTCTTTAGTAAAAGTTATAAGACTTGGCTGGAATCTCTGAGAAATAGGCATCAAAGCGTTATTTAATTTGGTATATCAATTACTGTATACATACACACTTCCCTTTTTAAAGGGGTTTTGCTTTATAAAAAAGTAAGTTATGTTGCTGTGCCCTGTATATACATGGAAATAGATACAAGGGAATATGTGTGTGTGCATATATATATATATATATATATATATATATATATATCACACACACAAAAATCCAAACACGAAATCCCGCCATATGGCAAATAAATATTCATTCACATGGAAATAGAAAAAAAGGAAAAGGGATAGGAACACAAATAAAGGACAAACACAGGAGAGGTAAGGAAGGCAGAATCAAGCAAATCACAAGTGCAAAAATATTTCCTTGACTGGGACGAGCACTGGATCTTTTCACTTGCCAGGCAGATGCTATAAACACTTGAGCTAGTGAGGAAGCATAATTTACACAGATTTGCGGGTCTTTTATATTAACCAAATGTCCCGATTCTTTGTCCAAGAGATGGCATCTGAGCTGTGCTGGTTGGAGCAATAATAATTGCTGGCCAAGAGATGGCATCAGAGCTGTGCTGGTGGGAGCCATGATAATTGCTCCTGTTAGGGTCACCCATGCCGGCCAGATAGGTCGACGGTTAGGAGCTAGAGGAAAGATAGTCCACACAGCATCTGTTCCTAAGTGAGGTGACTGCAAAGGCATCTGATCCCATTGGGGTGGCCATTGAGTGATGGTGTCACATTAAAAACATTAACTGAGCAAGGCAACAGAAAACTACCTCATTTATTATTCTCAAGGATATAATGATGGAAAATATAGAGAATATGAGTCCTGGAAGCCACGGGACTTGGCCCAATCAGCTGTGTGTCATGCCAGGCAGCGGGAGTGGCAAGGCTTCTATAGTCGTCATCTCACGAAACCCTTGCAAAAAAAACCGACAGCAGCAGGACAGAAGATGCAGGAGAAGAAGACCAATTTAGTCAGAATAGGAACTTGGAATTTTAAGACAATGTTGAGGACAGGAAAATTAGAGAATATTAATCTAGAAATGGAAAGAGGAGATATAGATGTTTTAGGTGTTTGGGAGATGAGATGGAAGGATAGTGGGGATTACTGGAGTGATAGTTGTAGAATAATATACAGCGGCGGGGATGAGAGCCAACGTGGGGTTGCCGTTATTGAATAAAGAGGTAGGAAGAAGCGTAATAAATATAGAACAAGCAACGGATAGAATATTACTAGTAGAGATAAAAGCAGAACCGACGAACTTGGTCATTGTTCAGGTATACATACCATCAAGCACCAAGGAGGAAGAAGTTGATAGGATAAACAATCAGTTAGAGGAGATAATTGCGTCTGTTCCTGTGGGGGATTTATGCAACCAAGTGCCCTGATTCTTTGGCTAGGAGATGGCATTAGGGACATGTTTCACCCACCAAAAGAGAAATGGATGACATAAGAGGAAAGGACAGCAGGAAAAGCCATCATACAACGTCATAAAGGATAGGATATATATGTGAATTTTAAAAAACCCATTACTCAGGAGAGTAATATGACAATGGAAATTGCAGTTTGATGTTATATAACATCAAACTGCATTTTTCATTGTCATAATGCTCCACTGAGTAATGGATTTTGCAAAATTCACACAGAATTGATGTTCCTGACACAATGAGTAAAAATTGGTTGTCTCCAGCATTACTTTATGGAATTTAGCAGCACGTTCAACTGAAATAATAAGTGACTTTGTAACTCCATGCAAACTTTAATTAGAACATGAGCTATGTTTCGACATTGGACATCATCATCAGGTGGTCCTCACAGAAGACAACTTTGTATGTATACCTTCATAATGGGGGTGTGAGGGTTGGTCAGATGGAGAGGGGATGGGAGGGTGGAGGGGTAAAAAAGGTAAAATGTTGATGGGAGAGAAAGAGAAGCACAGCTTACAGGGTCAGTTGTTGGCTGTTAATGGGGGTTTGTTTTGGAGGGGGATACCCCTTGTGGGGAGCGCTGGATGTGAAAGAGTGGTAAATCTAGGAGGGGGGAGTGGGAAAGATGCAAAATTACATTAGCTAGTAAATCCATACAATGTGCACATTTTAGAATTTATAATTGCTCCAAAACATCGAGTCTCTGGCCTTTATTTTCAAAATGGAGAATTTCAGTCTCAAAACCACTTTTGTGGTCACATTCTAAGTGCTTTATGATCACCTGATGATGATGCCCAACATTGAAACCTAGGTTGTGTTCTAAATAAAGTGTGTGTGACATTACAAAGTAACTTATTTCATTTCAATTATATGTATAATTTAAAATTCATCCCCAGGCATTATTTCCTTATATGCATTTAAAATAATGGTATCTTGCAATATTAAAATGATTGATTTTGATTATCAGGAAGAGAAATAATGACCTATTTTAATATAATTAAAGTGGCCACTTAATCAGTGAATTATTATAGTCAAATAATTAGATCCATCATGCACTACATGTCTTTTCATGATATTTTACTAATTCTTGCAAAATTACCAATTAATTCATCTCTTCTCGATGTAATGCAAGGCAGAAGTTTATCAAAGGTACATAATCAGTAAAGATTTCAAATATTTCTAAATCCAAGATTTCTCACTCATCCTTGACTTTAATAAATTTATAAAGTGTAAAAGGTTTTACTTATATTTCCTGGACATAAATTACATAGTAATAATTGAATTGTATGGATATATTTCAATGTTATTAAGCAAAACTTTTAGCTATAATGTAATTGATGATTTCTTCCCTCTTCTCCCATAGTCAATGTATCTTATTCTACCCACATCCATTATCTCAGCCTTATTTGAAATTTCTGCAATGTCTTGGAATAGTATCAATTGGATTTAATCTTGAAAAAATACTGAATCTTAAGTAGTTACTTGTAATCTCTCTCTTCTTTGGATCAGAATTCTTTCAACTCAAGGCAATATTGAACTTTGGCCTCAACTATCGTGGTAAGTCTCTAGGCTCTTTTGGCTAGTGTAAAAGTTGTTTATCTAGCTTGTTTTGAAAACATAAATACAGCTGTTGAAGTAATTGCATTCTTATTTGGAGATGTTACTGATATTTACAGTATTTTTGTGTTTTGCCATGCATGCTGCTACTGTTGTGGAGCCAGGATGTGTGAGTAGTTTTGCTAATGAATGTTGTGTTTGCTGTCATATACTAAGCCCATACCTACTTGATTCCGACATATTTAAAAATAGTCCCTCATATGGACTACATTGTGTAGCAAATTTGGGATCACAATGGGTTAATGGGTGTATTATTACCCTAGTGTAATGTTGTTTCCTCATAGTGTGAGTGCCTGCCTTTATCAGCTCTGAAACAATGTACATAGTTTAAAAGGATTCATTGTATAATATGCTTAAAGTTTTGTAAAAACTTTAAAATTGATAGCATGCACTTGAAGTTTAGGAATATAAATGTCAGAATTGATATATTTGAACACATCTAAATTACCACATCTCAAAGATTCCTTTGGGTGGAAGGAACTTATTGTCGTAGATGATTTATAGATTCTGAATTCTGATCTAAAATAGATTTCACTAATTTAATTGGGTTAACCAATGTAACCAATGTATGTAATTTTTTTAGTGGTGTTTGTGTGCAGAGAGACCCATACACTTTTACTTTAGTTTCAATCCTTAATTGTGTCATCATTATTTTCACCCAGATTTCATTCATCAATCACATGAAATCTCAAAGAAACTCTCCAAAAACCCACAAAATACATGGTATTTAGCCATTTCATGATTTATAAACGTTTGCAATTTTGATATATTTAAATATAAATCAAATTTTTGTCACAATTTGTTACTTATATGAAATAATTTCAAAGAAGCATTAATGCCTGTGATTATCATTATTCAGTTCTGTCATTTTTTTAAAGTAGGCATGCACTTGAATAGGACACAATTATCCAAAGACTAATTACATTCTTGACACAAACCTTTATTACTTCGATGGATAATGAGTGAACTAAATTGAGGACTAGTGTTCTTGCGAAACAACCGAATTTGCTGATCAATAGGTACTTTTTAAAATTTCTTTCATTCTGCTGATGCATCATATTTCAGTATAAAAATCCATTCCCTGTAGCAACTATATAGAATAGTTGTGTATGAACTTTTATCTCTAATATTTTGTACTGTTTTACAGTTTCATTGGTAGTGATTTCTCTAAATTCCGCTTTTCTCTAATGCTATGTAATAGAATTGTACTGATTGAGGCCAAGGCACCATCTCCATTTCTATGTTTCTTCCCAAAATAAATTCCTTAAAATTTAGAAGTTTTGTTATTTTTATTGATATCATACTAACTTTACGTGTATATTGGAAAGTGATGAATGCTGTCAAGGTTACCACAACATGCTAGTACACCTTGGAGAAAGACCTTTTTTGTATAATAAAGGGTTTTATCAATTTTTTTAATGATCTTATGTGCACTTATGGAATGGGATTATACTTGATAATGTGGGTAAGAAATAAACTTATATGCTACAGAAATTTTTATGCATTACCTTAGAATTATCATTTCGCGGAACAAATTTAATGATTTTCTCCAATTCCACAACTTATTAAAGCTTGGTTATATTTTTTTACAATGTGTATATTAGTACCTTTTCTTTTACCTACCCCTCATAAATTCAGCAAATTTATTTTTTGAAAATGCAGAGTAATATCAGTGATGTGAATCCAAAGTAAATGGTACACAAACGTATTGTACATATATTGTAAATGTGTAAATATATATCCACACACATGTGCACGCAAATGGACACACACACACACCCACATAAAATTGAAATCTGTATTTATATGGAACTTTAGTGGAAATATTAAATAGCCACTGATTTTGACATGAATCAGTTTAGTAATTTATTACTTAGAACTCGAATGTTGAATGAAAATGTGATTTCTTTTAAAGATAAAAATACCTTTTTTTCTGCAGTGTTTTGACTGTAAATACAATAATGAATAGAAGTAGGAAATTTAAACACAGGTGATTCATGATGTATATGAACAATTATACAGTTTGATTAGACCATGGCATTCTCAAAGGGTCATCGTCTCTTACCTGCCGAATTCAGGAAATATGAAAAAAATAATTATCATGAATGCCATGGGGAAAGAAAGTAAGTCAACTACAGCTTATAAAAATTCTGAATAATTTTCAAAAGACACGAATTTAAGAGAATGGTAAACTAGGGTACAGTAAGTATATCCTCCACCAGCATTTATGCCACAGTTACCTAATTAATCAATAGATTATATGCACTTATATGGCTTATTATATTCTTATTTTAAACTCAAAACCCAGATGTATATAGATTTAAATTAAGTGGATCAGATGAATAGTTTTAATTTTGTGAGATAAGAACCAAAAGCAAAAGCTGATAATCAAGCATGCTACAAAGAATAAAGTTTTTTCAGTTAAAATTTAAAAAATTGTTGAGTACACATTTCCAGTGGGCTAATATTTGTTCTATAAAGGTTTTTCAGTTAAAATTTAAAAAATTGTTAAGTACACATTTCCAGTGGGCTATTATTTGTACTGAGTTGGCTGTAAAATAATTGTTGCTTCAATTCATAATTTAAGTATTGTATCCTATATGAAACATTATTTGGGCCCATGCAGAAAAATGAAATTATGAACTGTTCCTTTTTTTCTCTCTCTTTCTCTTAATCACCACAATTACTTAATCTCCACATGCTTTAGGGTTTAACCTGCAGTTGCAATCGCCCCATAGCAAATAGTGCTTTCTAAGCAACAACATCCAATTTTCTGTCTGAGAATACTAAACTGCAGGGATGCACATAGTCTTGCCATTCAATATCCTGATTGTGCAGTATCTTATCATATCCTTTTTCTGTGTAACCTCTGCAGACGGGACGAGTAGTGAGGGTAGCAGCCCTCCATCATCTCCAAAGGCTGAACGTGGTGGAAACATATGCGGGGACCCTTCAGCTGGGGAGAATAACCATCGGGCAGAATCCTCTCATATCAGTGTCAGTTTCCGAAAGAAGAAAAGGGAGGGTAGGGCAAGAAAAACGTCGAGTGCTAATATTTACTTTGGTCCTGGTGGTGCGGCCCTCTCCAAAGATGTGCTGAATAATATAACAATCTTCCAGAGAAGGCAAGGCAAAGGCACAATAGATGTATGGTGGCTGTATGATGATGGAGGTACGGTAATCATTTGCTCGTACAACCTGTGATAACATTGTTTGATAAAGAAAATCCTTATTTTTATTACCATTCATAGCATATTTAAAACATCCCTCATCCAGGAGCCAAATCAGTTTCTCGAAGCGACAAGTCAATTTACAAGACCTCTGTGAACAGTCTGAAATGTATTATAAAACTTTGAAATTCTCATACAATGTAATGTAGAAAAGTTACAACTGCTTTACTGTATATTACCACCTACAAACTCCTTACATATAAATTGCAAGGACTTGTAAATCATATTGTTTTGGGAAATAGGCCCTTGCTCTTTGCCAATTGTAATTTTTCACATTTTGCATGGCATTTTTGCAAGTAAACCATGATATTCTATTAAATGACTAGATAATCATATATATTGATTTCAAGTTGAACTGAATCAATAATGTGATTTACAATTAAAATTGAATCTTTAAGTTTCTCTGGCCACTATTCACTGGCGATAACGTTACAATTCTGGAGCATTCTCACAATCAGCAATCCATTAATTTTTAGTAATTTAATGCTGAAAATGAATTTCACTGAAATAAGCATTAAACAAGGTATGGTATGAATCCAGAAATATCCAGGGGATGGTACTGAGAAAAGAGGAAAATACTAGTTTGCTGTGACCTCTACCTTGTTACTGGGATTTCTCAGCAGCTAAGAGTTTTACTGTCATAGGGGTGCATAAAGACTCTTGAGCCACCTTAGCTACGTTATTGTCAATACATCAATACATCATACAGTAATTCATCATTGCAGGAAATTAGGTGCAACCAATTTCTTTGTTCCTTTAAATATAATAATGGGCAGTAGTTTTTCAATATAATTTCCCAGATATTGAAAGAGGAAGTATCAAAATGATCCTTTAGCAGAAAGTTTAATCTCATTGACAAGGCTGTTAACTATCAATCAAGCCATTGGTAGTCGTCAAATTCCTCATGAAAAGAATTATTGAGCCAGCTTTCAAGTTCAACTCTTGTCCAGGGGGACCACTGGCCTAATTACTGTTCTTCTTTGGACACTGAAGATGTGCATTGATATCATTGGTCACCAAAGTGCATAAATACTTTAATATTGACCTTTCTCTTGAGGAATGCAAACTAAAACTGGCTTGTTATTAAGAGCACAATTGTGATTTTTAGGCTGACAAATAGCGTCATCTTGCATGCCATCTTCAAGATTTGAATAGATAAAGCTAACTGGTGGGCAAACTCCAGGGAACTAGGGTGAAAAAATATGCAAACTAGCCAAGGTTAATGGTATAGATCTTTTTCATAACAGGAGGTAATAAGCAATTAATAACTGTCTTCATTAATGGGATTTGTCCTCTCTAGTTAGAAGTGATTATTTCAAGGCTGCAGTGGTTTTCTCTTGAGTCATTGTTCTACTGTCATGGCACATCTTGAATAAGGGATGATGGGAACCATTTGATCAAATCCCTCAAGAAAGAGAACAAACCTAGCGTAGAATGAAGCATTCTATATTTAGGATTTGTTGAAAGGTCTCTGGATCTTCTATCAATGATGGTTATCTTCAAAGAAGGTACCATATCTTGTACTTCTCCTACTTCATCTATTTCTTACCAGTTATGTAGAATCAACCACCAACCATGTGATGAATTAATTGAAACACTGGAAACAGAATTCTCAAGTAGTGGAATTTGTAGCTCAAACTGGTTATGTAGTGTGTAACTCCCTTCAACCAAACTTGCAGCAATTCTGGAATGGAATGAATTGCTTATTATTTCAGGAGAGTTTACATTTTTGCCAATTGGAAAACTCTACATGGAAGATGACTACATTTTTGCTTAACTTATGTTTTGTTTCCTTTATGATTAACAATTAAGACTCTTAAATGGCTATTTCTTTAAGTAATTCTATTTTTCTCTCTATAGGTTTGACCCTACTCATCCCATATATTTTGACAACACGCTCTCAATTTGCTGGGTCTAAACTGCGCATATTTTCATTGGCAAACAAGAAGAATGAATTGGAAAGGGACCAGAGAAAGTGAGCTCCTTTCTTACTGCAAATTAAATTTTATAGCATGGTTGTACAATTCTATAACTGAATGTGCATGGAGCAAATTTTCTATTCAAATATTTATCATTGTTCATTTGGCATGATAAAAATAATGCTAGGATGCTACTTACATTAATTTATTCAAAGAATACATCAATCATTACATCAATTCATAGTCCGAATTATTTTGATTTTGGTTATGTTAGTGGGTAATTTATTATTTAATTTGGTATAAGGCAGGTTTATGGAAAATGCCATAGTCATTTCTGGTTGCAGAAAAAATCACATAAGATTTTAGATGGATTCAATATAAATTTAATATCACTGCACAACAAAAAATGGTAAAAATTATTTTGAATGATCTATTATTAGAGGTTATCTCAAAGGCTTATTGAATTCAGGGACATCTACAGTAAACATTGATAGAACTGTTCCTACTGTAGAATGTAAACAAATTTAAATTAATATAGATAGTTATATGTATTAGTGCTTATTTGTTACAACATACGTGCAAGATAAGGTTTTAATTCATGGGATGTAAAGAAAAAGACCCACTGTTACAAATACTGGAGGGAAGGAACTTCCAGCCTTTGGCAAAATATGTCCAGCTTATTAATTATTCTTAACTTTCCCTTTTGAACCTACCAAGGGAATCTATCTTAACTCACTATCACTAATTAGATGAAATATCTACCTGTTTGTCCCTTCAATTATTCTATTTCTCTGTAAAAGAAGAACAAAAGCTTTCCCTATTCAGCTGCCTGTGGGTTTCAGGAATTATGTAATTATTCAGTATGTTATGAAGATTTGAAAAACTAATTATGATTTTCAAATTTTGCACACAGCATGGCAGCTCTGCTATCAAAGTTCAGAATTGATTACAGTGATGTGATTGTGCTTCCGGATATCACAAAAAAAGCCAAGGAAGAAACTAAGAAGGAGTTTGAGGCACTTATTGAACCATTCAGAATCAAGGGTGCTGACATTGATGAGAGTCAAGGTAAGTATTTTCAATACTACCAATGTGAAGAATATATTTGTGTAATATTCCATTTTTACTTTTTAATACATGCCTGTACAATATTCTTATTCTGAAAATCACATTTAAAGATGACATTTAATAGTGCACCTTGAATATGTAACCTTTATCTATGATAAATTATAATATCAGGGCCTACATTATTTGTGTGAAAATGAATGGGTTTCTATTGAAACACCTTGTCATTACTCTTTTTAACTTGCAATTAAAGGTTTCATTTAACTTGTATACATTCACTGCTGCAGCTCTCTGTAGTATAGGAGTAAAGTAAAGGAGTGAAAAGTGCACGGAGAGTATATGTATAATTGGATTTTAACTCAGGGTTCTGATATATGGTCCTCGACTGGCCTTTTCACCAATGACAACATGAAAATCTGAAACTTGATCCAAGTTGTACCTAATCATATTCAACTGCAAAAGAAATACCTCGTTGAGAATTGCCCAATTTGTAATATTTTAATTAGGATTCCACCATGGTATTTAATGGTGCAAAAATGCAATCTGTTTCTGAGGCAACTAAATACGCCTGCAATAAAAACTCGTAATTCAGCAACTTCCCTAGCAAATTCCAGCATCACTGAACAGTTGGAAAATAATCAGGCCATCTGGGAGACAACTCTGAAATTTTTAGCCAACTCACAAAACTTGATGAGACTTGTCCTTTTCATTAATGCTTTGGCTTAAATTTTTATGCTCACATTCACTGACTAAAAATATGTTCCTCTCTTTTACATTCCAGAGGGTATGGTCATCAAAGATTCAGAGTTACTTGCACTGAAAGAAAAGACAAACCGTCATATGAGACTAAGGGAATTGTTGCTGGAACATTCTACTGATGCCAATTTCATTGTCATGTAAGTTTCAAATTTTATTTTAAGATATATGTATTGTACCAGTAAATGCATACATGTATGCATATGATTCACTTATAAGAATCTGCCCAATTATGAAAGGTTAATAACAAAAAGGGTTAGTTATTATTAATTATCAGTACATCAATAATGGATATACAGCACATCAATACCATTAATGAGAATCAAAAAGAAGTATAGGTTAACAATATAAGGAATTCAAATTTCACATGTACAATGCCAAATATTACACTGTACATCAATATTAAAGTGACTTTTGAAGAGAATGAAGTCGATGGTTCACCCAAAAATGAAGCAGATTTCAGTGAAAACAATGTAATGGATGTTGCCAAGGATACCAATAGTCCTGAAAACCAGAGGTGTCGTATAGGGTTGGTAGGATTTAAGTAATTTAAGATTTTTGTGATAAAAAATTGCAGCCAATTTTGTTGGATGAACAGTGCACGTGTGTGTGCATGTAAATTACAATAAGAAGTAAAAACAAGTGTATGGAAATGGATTAGGTAACTTGGGAACTTATCTGTATTTTATTAGATTCAAAAAGCTATTAATAGGTATGGTTAATTTTCATGTTTTATAAGTTCTAAACCCCTCAAAATTACAGCATATCCTTCAGTTGGGAGTGTAATTATTAAGCACTTGCATTAGTATTCAATAATTTATTTTAAATAATCAAATTTAATTATGCATATAATTATTCATCCAACAATAGCTGAAGATGCAAAGAAAGTATTAGCAGAGATTTTAATATAGAGTATAGTGCTGTGTGAATCTGAAACCCAGTTTTAGAGGATGGGTATAGTTTGGGTTTTGAGAAATTAATTTGATTGAGATAGTGAATAGAGAGAAGAAATATGAAAAGAATTTGGGCAGAGAAGGAGACTAAACAAGTTTCGAATTTAATAGCAGATAAGAGGATGATTCTGGGTGAGATATGAAAAAGCGGGTGGAGAAGATATTGAAAAGCTGTTTCAGAATGTGGACTATTAAAGAAGTGGGAAAGAGAAAGGAAAATTGTGAATTTTTCTGCTAGTATGAGGTTATGTGAAAGGTATGAAGGTCTAGAGGGGGAGATAATATAGGATAAACAAGAGAAAGCCCACATACTCTGTGATATGTATTAGGTACTTGGGGCCATTCAAAACCTACCTTGGATGAGTGGATTCCCAATAATGTTTTTGAAGCGTATGAACTATGGTTTGGAGGGTGTGGTAGACTATTAAATAGAGAATGAAAATTGACCCCCAGTAATTGTATATGACCCCAAATTTAGCCAAACTAATTTTTGGTACACAGCATACATGGCACAATGCGTGGATCTGACCTTACCATGATGATTGAATTTCACGAGCCATAGGGCTTAGTGCAAGGGAGCTTTACCCTAGCATTTTAACAAGCTGTAGGGCATTACTGGTGTGGTGGTATACTGTGTAAGTAAACTTTGAGAGTACTAGAGCTTCATGCACTAATGTCATAGACTGTAATTTTTATGAGTAGCAGTAATTGTAAGAGTCATTTATGTGTACATATTTAAGGAAAGGGGGATGTGGTTGTTCAGTGAGTGTCCACTGGGCAATTTTTCTTAAGTTGTTTGCATATAACTCAAGGTGACTGGAGGTCACAGGTTTGATTCCCAGGGAAACCATAGGCAGCACAAAGAAAGGAACTGGCCCCCATACCCCGATGTGTGAATTACACACATCTTTGGTCTTGATATTGGGTAAACTCTAGCCTCACCTATTAAACTGATCTTCGGTTTGATAACTGTGGTAACATCAGGAAAAGTAAGGATGCAGCCATCATTCCATGAGGAATATCTGACAGTATACTGGAGACAATAGGAGTGGAAAACTACTTTGTTTATGAACTGGCTGCCAGGTGAAAGCTGTGACTCAGGTAAATAACCTAACACCAATATATGCTTTAATAAAGTTTCTTCTTTACCTCTTATCTTTATAGGACACTACCAATGCCACGAAAAGGAACTGTCTCTGCACCTCTATACATGGCCTGGTTAGAGACTTTAACTCGTGGTATGCCACCATTCCTGATACTCAGGGGCAACCAGACATCCGTCCTGACATTCTACTCTTAAGAATTAATTGCCTCCATAATTCTGAGACAAAGTGAACTCATTGTGTGCTTGAGGAAGAATGAGGGCTGTTATAAGGTGATGTGGTGCAATGTGATACAATGCAGCTTCCGTTTGGAAACCAGCATTTTTTATCTTGGATGAAGTTTCTTGGTTTTCTAGAACTTCCCTCAAGCATTTATCCATTCCCAGAAGTTATTCACAATATAGATTGTAGTAATTGTGGAAAACTACATTTCTCCCTTAATGGGTCCAAATAATCATCTCTTGAGAAGCTTTGAAGTGGCGAGACCTCTCAAATAACCTCAAAGACATCACAGAATGAAAGAAGATCCTTTTCAAGACGGCAATAAGATGCGTACTGCATGAGTAATGTATTTAGAAGGATAATGAATTATTTTTTACCAAGGAAATATTTTCTGAACATAGGAAAAAGATCAGTGGCTAGGTTGTGACAAGATCTGATCATTATCTTCCATGCAGCTATGATAGTATATATTTACTCACATATTTTATGTGCTTTTAGCTGCAACTTTGTTCTCAGTTAAGGTTAGCCCAGCTCACAAGGAAAAACAAATTATTTGGGAAAAAGTATCATTCCAAAAAAAGTTGCTATTTGAAATTTGTTTCAAAACTGGGCAACCAGGTAAAAGTCCTTTCCTCAAATATACTTGGTGTTAAAAAGAAAGCTGACATAAATTTTGGGTGGAAAAGTTAGAGCAATTACCTACTATATTTCACTTATATACCTAGCCTGTTATGATTAAACAAATGTGAGTAAATATGGGGAAGGACTTAAAAGTTGTTGAATGTGAATAATTTTGAAGCATTCCTTTGTTTTGCTTGACCAATAAGGTATTATGGTAGGGTACGTTCATGAATCAGAGTAAGGTGTGTTATGATAACAGATGGGTAATAACAAAATAAGGGAAGTGGCAGAATATATTATTTTCTTATGATATGTATATATATTCAAAATATATAGCAATTGTCAATGGTTGAAGGTGAGTAATCATGCTTTTCATTAAAATATCTTGAATAATATCAAGGTAATCATGGAAAATAGAATTTGGAAATGCCATCCTGAATAATTGATACCAAGTTGCTAAACACAATCATTGAATGCACCTTTTTCATCACTCCACACTTTCTTTTATGTTCAATTATAGATTAAGTATTTAATCAGTATTGTTTATAGTTTTAAATTGATACTCAAAAACAATGCCCATGGGAGACCATGGCTAATAGTTCATACATGAGTATTCTGACAAAATCCATGATTTATGTTCTTTGATACTAATATATATACATATAAATATATATATTCATTTATTATATGTTAATTTTAAATCATTCAATTTTTGTTTCCGCTGATATTTTATCAACTCAGATAATATGGTTACATGGCAGTTTTAATAAAGAATCAAACTGGCCTTATATTATAAAGACTTAGATTGTGCTCTATCTTAACTCCATTTAAAGTTCTATTAAGATGTTATGGCAACCTGCAAAGTATGCACCAACAAATAGTTCAAAGTATTTATCCATCTGCTTTCACATAGTGAAGGGCTAAATAATGACTTTAGACAAGTAATGAACCTAAAGCAACCACTCTAAATCATTGAAAATATGGAAAAGGGATACTTCCATGTTGCTTAGGTGATTTTTTTCTGAAAATTACATCAATTGAGATTTAATTATATGAATTAATAATTTATGAGCACAATGAACCTTTTTTTTCGCTTTAATGTTTATATCTGGGACATATTAAACTCAATTTCAAAAGCTTACACAAGTAAGCAATGCTTCTCCATATATATGTTGAATAGAATGGAAAGAAAATAAATAAGGTGATCGCACAAATATAATTATATATATTTAGTTTTTTAAACTTTTCAAGCACACATAACACATCATAACAGTCATTGCCATTGTTGAGAATAGTCTTTTGCAGATTCTTATATGGAAAACTCATCCATTGTTTCATAAATAGATGTATTTTGGTATTTCAGTATAAATAACTTTTTATAAGTGTTTTGTACTTGTCCAGGAATGACATATATCTTAGTTTCAATGCCAATTGCTATTTTTAACATCACAGATGCTGAGTTCTAGTCTAAATTTTAGCTACCCAGAGCAGATGATACTCTCTTTTGTTAAATTCAAAGAAATATTTATGAATCACATTTGTGGTGATCTAAAATTCAAAAACAAAATTGATGGTGTGATATTTTAAATTAGTTTTGGCAAAATGAATGAAGTTATAACTTACATGCCTATGTAATGTACACTCATGTGTGGTTGAAATTGCAAATGCTAAAAAATGTGAAACCACAACCGGAGGCAGTTGCTTTTTATAATTTTGGACTCTGTAACACTTGTAAATATGTATGAATTTTTATCTTTTGTGGTACATGGTGGTACACTTTTGTGGTAATACTGATTATTGTAGAAAGGTGCTTTGCTGTAAGTCTGTGGATTAATTCATCATGATGGATTCCCAGAGAACTTTACGTAAGATAATAAAATATATTGCTGTTAATTTTCTTACATAAGGACTCCTCAAATTTTAATTTGCCTCAGTTTGTTTCCCACATCATGGAAATTCTTTCCAAATGTCATATCCATGGTCTGTTGTTGTCACTAGCCAATCATTGGCGTGTCCCTAGACTTGATGAGCCCATTATTTAGAATAATAAATAGCCCTTCTCATAGGGCCATGTTCCCACCGGATTACTCATTTTAAATAGACTTTTTGTCACCAGCAATGCATAGGAAATATTTTTTGATATTGTTCAACCCATTGTTACAGGAACCAGGGAAATGTAATCATAGTCGATGTTTTTATTCAGTTGAAAAAATTAAGGAGAGTAGGAAGGGAAAGATTTACAGGTATGAGCATGAAATAGTGGAATACCACAGCAGTATTAACAGCATCAACCTACATGACAGGAAAAAAGTGTCAAGAATAGATATTATTACTATTAACCCGCATAATAAGTTTCATCTGATATCTGAGATAGAATTGAGAATTATGTGTAGTGATTGAGACAATGATTCATACCTACTGCATTTTTTTGAAGAATTGTACCCATGCATAGTGATTTCAATTATTGCATGAAATAACAAGCTGAGTGGAATATTAAAATTGAGGCTATGGTTTCCTAGGAGGACCTGGTACCCAAAAATTACAAAGCTTGGGTGGAGCTGAGGGTACCCAGAGAGATTTGACCAGGAATCTCCATTCGCCATTCTACCATGATCTTCAGCTACCCACCAACTCCCATTATTTCCTTATACCACTCTTCCTTTTCTCTTTGTATTTCATCTAGCAGCTTCCTCACATCTTCCAACGGGTTTAAGACTTTATGAGGGGTTTTCCTCTCTGTCTTAATCTGTGCATTCTTCTCTACATCCATGATTTAAACAGGTTCAATCCGGAGAGGAAAAATTGAGCTCCTTATAGCCTTTTCTTAGACTGATTACATTAAATAATATGGGAGAATTATACACACACTCACTCACTAAGGTATTAAAGCAAAGCAAAACCAACTCTCAGGAATATGAAGTGGCCTACACACTGAATAATTTTCTTGGATTAATCCGCACTCATCCTCCAGCCAAAAAGACCAGATCCTTAATAATTATAGTAGTTTTCCCTATGAAACCTTGAGCTGCCAAACACATACTTGTATGTATTCATGGGCAACTAGAGGAGAAATGATCTTGTACATTTGTGCAATAGTGTTTGCTATTTTTACATTTTTACACAAGTCTTTTGTTATCATGACCTAGAAGAGCCCCTTGGCCCGAACTCCTCCTTACCATATGAGGCTCACTCCTTCCTGAAACTGAGGCCTCCCTTGCTCATTAGGGCTTGCATTCCACTGTTGAGAGATGTGAACATTCTTTTCAACTATCGCTACTTTTAATAAGTAAACACAAAATGGCTGAAAAGTAATGGATTTACATGCTACTTGGTGTTAAATCGTTTAGATTATCTTAAGGTAAGTAAATATTGTATGTGCTCTCCACAAATTTTAAAACTGAATATCTACAATTTAAAGATCCACTAGTGACTCATCAAGATATACTATTCAACCTTTGGAGCATGAGTTAAGAAAGGTACCACAGGGGATCGTAATGCTCTTTCACCTGCTTTGCCTTTATCCATAGAAGAGATGAACTCAATCTGTCACCTGTCTTCCACTCAGAGATGGAAGAAAACAATGGCTACCACAACTGATGAGTTTAAGTCTTAAATTATCTTTACTTACTATGGCAGTAGTGTGAATATGTATAGGAATAAAATGATAACTCTGCTCAAGGGAATGGATTTCTTTCATTACTCTCAGAAATCTCTCCAATTATATGCTACCTTAGATTCCGACTCTTTCAGATTCAGGACCGTATATCCGCTGGTGATAAGGTTAAAACAAGGTACAACATAGTTATTATAGTAGCCATGTTTACCTCTTCTTGGATTATATTTCATATTTTATAGCTCCAATTTTTCATTCACACAACGAACCCTTCCTCTGTTCCCGCACTCCGATTCAAACACGTGATCCAATTAATTTTTCTTTTATTTCCCAGTTTATCATCGGAATCATGATTATTCCCTAGTTTACCTTTCCATTTTCCCGCTGAAGGCTTTCTCCTTTATAGAAGGAGCTTGAGGTTTCTGGATTTTCAGATTCTTCAGCTGCGTTAGTCCATCGTTCTGCTGATGAGGTTTCAGGAACTCTTTCAAGTGAGTTTGCGAGGTTGGTTCAGGCACCAAACTCGCAAACATAAGGCCTGATCTTATCGCGAATCGAAAACTTTTTAAATACTTTCATGTTTCCGCGTTCACACTGCTATCCTTGGCTTGAATTGGTCCTTCCTTCTTATTATTCGTGCCGAAGACGCTGGCGTACGAGCTAAGCTGTTGTCTCTCGATCGTGGTGAAAATCCGGAAATGTGCATTGATAAATTTGTCAACGCCGCAGAAACCTGTACACTAATAAAAACTTGATTATTCCCGAAAATTGGCACTCAGCTATTAAATGTTTAATTTGCCAATATATAGCTTTTAAAAAAAGTGTTAATTTATTTATAACGTGCTACAGTACGCTTTAAAGTCACCGGTAATTTGTCGCTGGAATTATTGTTTAGCCATAGATTTTTGTACTCACGTCACACCGTAGCATTCAGGGGAAAAGGGTTTCAGGTTTAAAACCGAACGCATTATGGGTATATGCGCCCCCTAAGAGTGGAGTAAAGACAATGGACGACCGTGAGCGGTGCTCTTTGGGGTTTGATGGCTGTCGCATTCGATCGAGTTGTCCTCTCCATTCGTGACTCAAGGGTCGACTGTGCGGCGTCATCATCGCAGCCTTAAAGTGCAGCACCCGCTCTTAAAGAATTAAACTAATCGGGGAAGTTGACCTAGGTATGAAGGTCTTGCGATTGAAGTAAGGTGTACGTATGGAAAGTGCGCGTTCGAAGTTTTTAGCTTCTCAACCAAGAAAGCGGGAAATCGACAAACCGTAGTTGTTCGAATGCCATCGAGTGCTTCTGAGATCGCAGGATTTCATACATCAAGTGCCGGAAGACCTTTCCCGTATTTATAGAGATTGAAATGAAATTAAAGTAGGAGTAATTTAATTTTTAGATTGCTCGGCGACTGAGGTCATTTGCAAAATTAAAATAAGCGATAAAAAGGACTTAATAAAAATCTTCAAGGATAACTCGGAGAGAAGTAACCTGAATCAATCACCACTACGTAGTAGAATATCACAAAGCGACAGTCATCAATGCAATAAGTTCATACCTTATTCACCATGAATTATTAAATTTACAAACTACGTTAACAAGTTTTCATTTAATTAAGGTATTTCCCGGGAGTTTTTTCACCTTATTCCAATTTTTTTTCGTGATTAATGATTTCTTTTCTGATAGATTAACACAGTATGGAATAAAATATATAACTTTAAACATCTTCCGTACGAAATATAGTTTAATAGTGAATATTTCAATAAGATGCAATTCCATATGAAAACATTGGTAGGAATTGCGTCTACTTATTCTCTTGCCTCAAAAACCAGGTTTCGGACACATACCTGTAGTATTCAGTGCCACTCCCTCACAGTTCTTTTCTTTAGTTTTGCGCAGCACACTTGTCATAAATTCCCTTTTTGCGAATGCTTCCTTGACCAAAGCAGTTCTCCTTCAAACGAATCTTTAAGCACGCCGCTATTTTCCTCTAATATAACCGCCCAAATACATTAACTACTCCACCTACTCTAATTTATTTTCTCCTTACGTTAATGCTTGATTTAGCTTTCCTACATGAGAATTTTATTATGAAATATGTATTCAAAAATGCTTACTGCCCGTCAGAGTTAAAGAAGGAATCTGCATATGCTTAATTTTCTAATTAGATGTGGAACAGTGTGTTGTGTTGAAAAGCACCACGGTTTTAGATTTTCCGTACTTTTTTACTCTTTGATACTTTTATAATTACTTTTAAATGGAGGACCTAATTTGTGCAAAAATATTAATTATTCGTCATCGGAATTCACCTTGCATCAGAAAGGTATAATTTTGCATGGAATAGATTTGTGGTCAATTTTCCCGTCTCTAAATTTATATCTAAGGACATTAATAGTAGGCTTAGGGTAAGTTTTTGATACGTGTACATGTATATCTTGGAAGTGCACACTATTTCTAAGCCTTTACTAACATAACACGAAATATTCTTCGACCTCATACTACATATTACAATTACTCATTCCTTAGCTCTGCATACGCATTCCTTAGCTATTCCTTCCTGCTACACTCTATCTCCATTAATTTAATTCAAAATGGCTATTATTTTTCTCCGTCTACCACGCTTTCCCTAAAGTACCATCTAGTGTCGTCTTCGGGATACTATAGCCCTCCAGTATATCCCTCGCCCACTGGTTCCGTCTGCTTCGAATTTATCCCCGCAGTAGTGTCTACCAGACCGAAAACACGATCGTCTCTCGTCCTTTCCGTCCGCTTTATTTTCTCATTTATTCACCACACTCATGTCTCAATGTTCTCCAATCCACACTTGTCCTTATGCATCAACGACCAAGTTTCTGAGGTATAGAAAATTAAGCTCCATATTCAATTTTTCACTAATCTATTCTTTGCATCTTTCTTTAAGGTGCCTTTTTTCAACTCCCACATCTTTGTGAATAGTTCTTTACATAACACGTCTTCTTTTTATGTCCCCACCACTCTGCTCACCCTCATCAAAAAAGCACATTCCTAAAAGTGAACCGTTGTATCAGTTCGAGTTCATGTCCTCCAGCTTGGATACTTATCCTCATGGATCTTGAATTTGAATTATCATTGTTACCTTTTCATTCATATTCTGTACAGATAGTTACGTGTGGTGAACGTGTCAACATACTATACTCTAAATGATGGGATATTTTGTGCGGAGTAATTTTTTCTGTGCATCTTAACGTGTAACGTTGCATTTCTTAGAGGTTAACTGGGTTTTAATGTGGAGAATATGTACCAAAATTGAAGCTGTAATTTTTTGCTGCGCTCTTCTTGATAAATATTTTGTTCTGTAATCATCAATAGTTTGCTGATAAGAGTTTCCCACTCCCATGATCCAGTTCTAATTGCCATGGGCTCGCAAAGCACTTCCCGGATGGCCAGATATCTTTGAGTTTTGAAAATACGGAATGAGAAGCTAATTGGGAATATTCTGTGCAGGAACTTGAATATGGCAGTAAGATTTTCAATTTTGGAAAATTAACGTTGCTTCAACTGAAAGTTGATTGTCGAAGAAAAAACAATGACTCATGCATTTACGTCTTTTGAATTTAGTATGAATGACTAATCTAGCGATTTTTATAAATAGTGGCTGTCCATATTCGTGCAATTGATCGAGCAGAGTGCAACGCTGCGATACATATGCCTTATCACCGTTTCACTACATTTGAGTATTCATTAATAGGTACTTAGCTTAGCTAACTTATTACTCACTCAACATAGGAATATCTCGGTGGATAATTCTCATAGCAAAAAACTCGTAGTAAAAATGATTATTTCCCTAACATTATGTAACCCCTTATGTTCTCCTGTATTGCATGTGTATTAAAGCATTTTAATTTCCTGATTGCTTGCAATAAAAAACGGGAAAACATGCCTTGGCATGATTTAAATTAATCTTGGTGCTTAAAACTTTGTCTCTCGCCGTCAAAAACTCCTAAGCCTCCAAAACTACAAGGCCCTCTACCGTAAATGTGATTTTTATTTGGGCGAACCATCATAATTTTAATGCTGTTTACATTAATTCAGTATAAACATACAAATCGCTGTAAGCTGGGGAATATTCTGAAATATTTGTGCATATAAATTTAGCGGTGTTCGTCGGATTGCATCGTGGAAATGAGGTGATAAAATTGGCAGCACATAAAAACCTTTAAAAACGATTTTTCCACCATAAAAATTTGGGAAATTCGGAATTGAAAACCATTTGATTGCTTGACATCTTGACACTCCTAAGACATGAAAAATTATTCCTTAAATATCTCCAGGTTGGCCACATTGTGGAGAAATCCGGGAATGGGACAGGAATTATTCAATTTATTTGAAATCCTGCGAAAAAGGGCTACATTTTTTAAATTTATGAAATACATATTGTAAGGGATTCGGGAATCCCCAGAGAGAAGGATGTTACTTTTAGCTTCTAAAGTACTTGGAATATGACTTGAGGCAATCGCTTGCTCAAGAGCTGGAAAGGATAGCGGTGATAAGACCAAGTTACTTCATAAAGTTGTCGATGGAAAAGGGATGGTTGAAGTACACCAATGTGTAAATTCTTGTGCCTTAGATTTCGGGAAACTTACTTTATTTCCGTTCGATGAATGATGATGCTTTAAGCTTAAGATTTTAATATAAAAGAATGTTTTCAAGCAAATGTATCACCTTTCCAGCAAAGCGTTTTAATTACATTGCAGTATCTATAGCAAATAATGGTTTCCATCTCATGTTACTGAATTATGGAACATTTTCTCCATCTTCTTCATATCGGCTATAAATGGTATCGGACAGATTTCCTTAAAATTTCGTTGAATTCACAAATTATCTTTTTCTCCGATGGGTGCACCGGACGTGTTCAAGAGGAAGTAAATCTAACACAAAAATAATCTCCCAAGATTTCGACATTATAAAATTTCATGAACATTTATGGATGAAATCGAGTTTGAAAAATCTAATTGACAAATCAATCCCTAATAAGCTAATGTTACGTTGATTTTTTTTCGAAGTCATAGAAATAAACTAATAACGATATCCAAATCTCGCCAGGTGCTTCCAGAGAAATCTTCTTGAACTCTTAACAAGTTGAGTGATTCGGTAACTTTCGGGAGTGTAATCGAGAAACCGTTATAAGAATACGGAACAAGGATGCGTATGTGAGGATCAGTAGGCTTATCGCATATCAATTTTTAAGCTCTCAGGAGATACAGTTGAAGGCCAACAAGATTTTGTGGAAATTCCCGATGCACTTTCGTTTCACCAAAAGATACCATATGGCAAAATAAAAAAAACACAAATTGTAAAAAAAGAAGGGAATGTAAGGAATAGAGCCTTTTTTACACTGCCTGTTGATTTTACTGCATAGCGAAACCGGTCGAATAAACTCCGTTTATCTGTGGAAACGCAACCTTTACTTATTCGCGGTGTCTTTGGAGTTGAATAGTGCACCCACTGACTGTAATGCATTTTCTCATCTGGTAATAGTGCCACCCATTCATTTAAGTTCACGAAAGAGTGAATTTTGAAGGCATTCATAATGATTAAACGAGACTTCAATGCTCTGATTTTGGTGACGGCTTCATGAAATTAAACCTTTCGCTATTTCAAATTAACTGTGCCTGAGTCGGAGGTATCCCCTAAAATCATCTTTGCGTGAAATTACTATCTTACGATCCCCTCATAATTGCTTAAAAATGAAGGTATTCTTCGTCACACTACAAAGGACGTAAAACTGAGACTCGTCCACATAAATGCTCTCTCAGGAAATCGGTTGGACCTCGACAGATTTATTTGGGTCGCAGGAAAGTTTTCGCATCCTTGAAATTCACCGTACGGTCTCCATACTCGAATATTAATTCTTACCTCTGTTTAATGTACCATGAATAATACGAATGAAATTTGCAATTTTTAATGTACTAATTACTCGTGGAAGAATTGACAGAGCGTAATGAAATTTCGTTCAACACTTAGGCGGACGTAAATACTTGCCGGGGCACAGTGAGAGGCACTTCTGGACTCGAATATTCTATATCCAATCCAAATCCTCAGCTAATGTTTTTCAAGCTTAGGGTTATAGGTTAATGTTCTTCGAATCGCAACATAGCATCAGGTCATTAAAATGGATTGGATTTCGTAGATGCCGAGAATCGGCATCCGAGCCGTATCGGTACTTGACACGTGATGTGGACCCAACTCGAGAGAGAAGCTTTTGTAATCCACAAAGTTTTGGAACAGAGTGGATTTTGGTTTATTTTTTTGGAATTCAGGCAATAAATATTCAATTTTTGGCAGATTAAATAAAATTGCAATATATGATACCATCAAATTGATTTTTATTCATTAAAAAACCTTTCGAGAAGAGTGATAATTAACAACTATGAAAAGGCACACAATACGCGTACTTGAGAAGTTGATTCACGAACAAAATGAAAAGAAAGGACCACAAGATGATTTTATTTTCAATTTCCCTAACAGTTTTTACTACTCGCCTCTCTTGCCTTACTGCGACGTGAGTACAAATTTTAACACAAAAGTTATAGAGAAAAAGATGCACTCAACCAGCGTTTCAAAAGTTTTTAAATTTCATTTTGACAAATGAAAACCTCAAAGCAAAAATTCGGTGTACGAATAGCAAACAAAAGCGGTACGAACATAAAATGCGATCACAAAAAATGTTTACTCATACTTCAACAGAACATAGTATTTCTCTAAACGGAAGCATTTTGCGATTATCGAGCGAACAGGGCATTCTCTGCGCCAGCACTATTGAAGCTGTTATTGCAAGCCTTAATTATTGAAAATATGCCGACTAGAAGTCAAAATGGCGCTTAAGGAGCACCGTATGTAACTTGGCCGGAATGATTTTTATTCCGCTCCATATTGCATTTTACTCCCCGATGCTGCTCCAAATATCACTCTCCCCATCCTACGAATATAGTATTAAGAGAAAAAATTGTCGCACGATTGGAAGCATTGGATAATTATTTCAAGCAGCGATATTATATCGCTCTTATCATAGTCTTGCCAATTATTTTACTAAAATAAAAGTCGCCTGAGGGAAATCTCGAGCATATATGAATAACAAAGACTCAACTTTCAACTGACTCAGAATGCGATGCTAGAGTCAAATTATCGAAATTGGGATACTCTATGTCGCATCATGAACTCTGGTGGGTTAAGAGTTTTTTCGATAAGTTTGTGAGTACACCGTTTTGTCTGGGACTCCTGGGTGCCAGACTTGTCTGTTACCCAGGAGACCAACTCTGATATATAGTAGTTTCGATAGTTTTATCAAAGCCACACTCCCTACTTGTAGGACGTTAAACAATTCTTAAGATAAGACCTCTTCTCAGATCATCAGCTGATTTTGAACTTCCCTTCGATCCTCAAACTGTTCGATAAGATTTGGTACGCACGAGGCTACATTTATAAGGCTCCCGTCATCTTGGTTGTAATCTAATTCGCCGTTGTTTTTCCTACGGAGGATTAAAGCTGTGTAGATAAAGTGTCACCAGAAGAGGGGTAGCTCAAAAGATAAGCGGTGGAAGCTTCGCTACAAGCATCTTATGTATGTCTCACGTGCGAATTTTTTTATTGTCGGTGATCATCCTTGAAAAGCGAAGTTGCGCTCGTGTCAAGTGTTTTGAAATGAAAGCGATGGGGGACTCGATTGAAATTTTCGATGAAACCAGAATTGGATGCAAGATATTAAAAAGGAGTAATATTACGATACTAGGACCTAACGACGCTCCAATAAATGCGGTGATTTCGCTCCAAAAATCATTTCCGAGGTTGACAGTTACTTCATATCATTTTTGCGCCTAGAGTCCTTGATTTTTTTTGCAGCAGAGAATCCAGACGGTCTGCAGGCATAATCGAACAGAATGGACCAAGTATCTACTTGGAGCTAAAACTGGAGCCGTCAGATTAGTTCCCCTTTCTTAGAACTGTTTCGACTCAGTTTGTTCCAAGTAACAAGAACGAACGTGTATGAAGAATTCCGTTAAGCGAAGAAACTTTCAGTGGTAAGGGGTACCAATTATCACTTCGGTTTTAGCCTATACTCTTATGTGGAGAGAGTGTTTAAAGAGGAATAGGAAGAACTGGAAATATGAATGAAAGTAGGTTGGGTATTCAAAAAATTCAAAATTTAGGTTTTGCGAATGATCAAGTTTTTTTCTGCCAGCCAGCCAAGGGTTTGAAAACGTTGATGAGTTCATTATAAATGCAGTGAGATAGGTATGGGATGAGCATCTATGTAAACAAAGCAAAGGTTATGCAGTTTTCGAGCAAGAAAAGGGCTAAGTAAAATATCAAAAGAAGAGTTCGTAAACTACAGCATATGGAACAGTTTTCCTATCTCGGAAGTACTTTGGACCAATCAGTGCGGGCATAAGGAGAAGAACTGCCTAAGGTAAAGAATCTTTCAACAGGAAGAGCAAGTTGATGACAGGGACGTTGAGTAAGGATGCTCACAAAAGGAACGTTAAAAATTTGATACGGAGCGTGGTTTTGCATGGAGTGGAAACATGGTCATTGAAACACGATGAGAGGTGTGGACTGGAGGATTTTGAAATCTGGGTGTGGAGAAGGATGGAAAAGGTGAAATGAACAGAAAGGAAAACAAATGAGGAAGAACCAGGCATGACAGGGGAGGAGAGAGAATCATTATGAGATATCCAAAGGAGGCAGTAAAGACGGATTCAGAGCATTTTGATTGGCTTTGGGACTTTGAAGACTGTGGTAGAGGGGAGAATGTTAGGGAGGGTAGGAGTAAGATGTATTGGACGGAATGAAGGGAGTACACAAGTGGAATTAAGAACATTTTAATGTAGTGCAGGATGTCAGAAGGTGTCTTGTTTTAGTAAGCTAAAAAATGTAGCGATGTTTGGTCAGTATCTGTGCAAAATCTACCTCAAACCGATAAAGGAATAAGTATAATACCAAATAATAATGCATACGGTCTGAAAGACTGTTATTCAAGAAATGGCTCCACGATATGAGCCACGAATTTTTAAAAGTATTTTGCATTTAACTCGATTGCTACATGATGACCTAATTAGGGGAATATTTTAGAAGCGGGGACCATTTACGGCAGGTGGTAACTTTGGCAGCCATTCAATTTTATGTGAGCGTGTAACGTTATCTGGGTACGTTCCAATGGGAAATGAAAAAAAAACTGGATGCCGCTAAACACATGGTGGCCACTTGCGTAGAATATTCCTCCTGTTTGGATTGCTTATTGTGAGTATTGTTTACTTCCAAGCATCACCACGGTAACCTTGACGTATTCAGATATCTTCCTCCTATTCACCATCGTTGCACAGCAGCTGGAGGCTAAGACCCGCGCTTCACGATTTGCGGTGGGCTCCTCGCGGTGAGTCATGTAGAGAGCGAGGTGCGGCGGGCGTGGGGGGGTGATTGGATCGGCTTCCCACGGAATTCATCGATATTGTTTCCTCATCGGGGTAGGCAACTCAGCAGGCAACCAACGATGTGAGGCGAGGATGTTCTGCATTCGGACAAAATATCCCTTATGCTACCCGTGTACAAATAAGCATTACAGGGAGGGATCGTGTGCTGGGGTAGGGCAACGGACATCATCCGCATGAAAACCCCTTCTTCCCTGCATTCCACGAAGTTGATTTTAATTTGTGGAATGAAAAGAATGTTCAAATCAGGAATTGATCGACCAACCTTTTCAATTATTGTTGGAACCTTACAAAAAGAAATAGGGGTATTTCCCCCAGCGGAGACTATCGTTACGTTGCAGGAAATATTTACTTATCTCACATTTAAATGCACTGGATTCATTGATTACATCTTTCAGTAGCTGGGCTCCAGTTACCAATTAGTGGAAATTTAATATACATAACCATAACCACAATTATCTGCCATGTAGCCGGGTTGGTAGGTGATGGTGGAGTTCACCCAATACTAAGCCCAACGGCGTGTGAAATTCATACATCAGGGTAGCTGGACCAGTTCCTTTCCTTGTGCCGCCTAAAGTTGTTTTCAATATTTAACTAGTGGTACTGTATGCCATGTTAATTGAGTCTTTTTTTAAATGGGCCCAGATGGAGTGCATCTTGCATATGTTCCATCAATGCCAAAGACGATGTTTGTTACTTATACGAAAAATTCCCAGGATTCTAAAAGTACTATAGTTAACGGTGCCTAAGTACTGGTACATAGGATTCTTCATGTGGATGCTGTTACCGAAGCACTGGCATCTGGTCCTTTTGCCCTCGCTCTTAGTGTCAAAATTACGTTTCAAATTGCCGTACTGTAAAAAAATTGCCGTTTGAGATTCTAATGATTACAAATTGCGATATTGATAAAGATTTAAAATTTTTGTTTACCGAATGGCAATGTTCATTATCTACTGAAGATTTCATTGATGACTTCCAACAGTTACCTATGATGACATTCTCATTCCGTTGAAGAGAAGGCATTCCCGTTATTTCTTAGTTTTGTTAAGGCACACTTGTTATTTCATCATCAAGGCTATATGATGCCTGGTTAAGGTGAAACCGATCGCAGCAGATTCCACTCACTCGAAAGTGAGCGGAAAGCTGGCCCTCGGATCGGTTAGCTTTTCCCACATGCGTATAATCTCTTGACCAGGTTAATCACTTAATCCCTTTTTTGCAAGTCGTTAACTTCCATGTCTATGTTTTTTTTTAACTACCGTAGTACTGTTATGAAAAAATAATGGAAAACAATGTTCTTTTAAAGGAAAAAAAAACTTTTCAGCACCGGTCTTTCGTTCGTCTCCCATTCGTGTTTGTAATATCATTCCACACTGTTTTATTTCACTTGTAATTTTTACTATTCGATAATTTCGTCTGTTGTAGACAAAAGAAAAGATTGCTATTTCAATGTTTGAAATGTTTAAAAATAATTTTGTAAATAATTCTAATTTTCTGTCACTCAGTATATCATACAGAAACATGGAGCTAGTAGAGGAGTTTACAAATAATGCACATAGAATAAATTAAAAATGGACTTATTGTACCTTAATTTAAATATGGCAGAATAACTAGGAATACAGAATAATCGTGAATACACAAATTGATAGGGAAATTAGGGGGGTGAAAAGCCATTCCGAGAATATTTTAATGTAGGCCTAAATTTCGAATTTAAAGTAAGCCATTGATTTTGCTGTGCTTTCAAAATATCAGGAATACACAGTGCCATTGAGAATTGAGCCAGCAATTATCAATGGTGGATTTGCTGCCTCGGTGGCGGCTGGGTAACGTTCTCGTCTGCCAATCCAAGTGTCGCGGGTTCTATTCCCGCCTAGGAGGGTTTACCTCCACCTAGGGTTTGGGTTTTTGTAATCACATCCATCGTTTTCACAGTTAACATCGTTTAACAGTCTTATATAAAGGCCAAAAATTCTGTACTAAGGCTAAATCAACAAATAAATTCGATCTGCATTTTTAAAGGATGGAATGACGAATGGGGGTTATGAGGCCTAGGAGAAAAGAGTGAAATATGGGGATAGTTGTTTATAAATTCTCTGCAGTGGAGCTGGTTTTCAATCGCCATAGCCCAAGGGAAATCTTTATCTGAAAGAACTAATTTCTTATGGAGTTGATATTACTGAAAAAATAAATTCGTTTACTTTAACGGCGAATAATTAACAACAGTGGGGGAAGTTATTCATGATGACATTTAATTTTAATTCCAGTTTCCAAGAATAATTTATTTAAAGTTTGCATGAATAAGCCGGCATGAAATTTAATTCTCGAAATCTCGGCGACCAAAGAAAAATTCTCCAGGTTCAATTAAAAATTTTGACATAGATTTATCGGTTGGATTTTCGAGCATAAGAGGTATTGTTTTCGACGCAAAGAAATATTTGGATTTTATTTCGTTGCGATCGTATTAAGCATTTTAAATATTAGCAGCCTTCTGCTAATAAATCTTTTTAGCAGCCGTGTTTAATTGATGATAACCCACAAGTTGTATATAGCGCAGGGTATATTAATAAATCAAATAAAAAAACCCGTATAACATGTGTGGAAGTAGTCGAAGCCATGAGAAAACTAATACACTGCCTAAAAAAAATGTAATGTTCTACTCCACATCTCCTCCTTGAATTTCAAGCTCTTAGACCACATATTGAAACAATGTCATCGACAGCCCACTGAGTGATCGGTCTATTATCGGTTATTGGACATTATAAGCGATAAGAACTGACAGTTGAAGTATCAATGGTCTGCATATCAACTTGGCCAAGGATATTCCGATATGATAACGTGCAATCAGGTAGCACGATCCGGGTAATATTGCTCTTTGTACCTTTAATACGCACGTAACGTCAAATCCGGTTCATATTTTAAACAAACTGACATTACTCCGTAGTGATTACTAAAATACGTTTACTTGCCGATGATGCAGTGGTTTACCGTGATGTCCGTGAGCCTAAGGACACAGTAGCTTTGTCAGATGACCTTAATGCTATAAAACGCTGGGGCGACACTTGGCAATGACAATTACAGTTGAAAAAGTGTGTAGCCATAAACTTTTGGAAAAAGAGCGATTCCCTTCCGAACGCCCACTTCACTGGGAATTCCGAAATGGAATGTGTAGACTCAATTAAATATCGTACGTAGGCGATACCCTCACTCACGGCCTCTCATGGGTGAAACACATACGGGGAATATGTGAACAAGCTAACAAAAATTAGGATTCATTAGAAGAGTACGAGTACTTGGTAAATATGGTGAAAAGATCAGAGAGAAATGTTATCTTTCGCGGGTTTGGCTTTATTTAGAATATGCTGCTAGTGTGTATATGAGATCCTGACGAATTTGGATTGATTGCCGAATTGGATCGCGTGCAGCTTAGAGGATCTAGATTTGTAAAACATTGTTATAATAAACTCAGTAGCGCATCCAAAATATTAGAGGAGTTAGGCTGGGAATCACTCACGGCGCGAAGGTTAAATTACAGATTAAATCACTTGTATAAATTGGAAGGGCGGCTCTTTAGCAGTGATGCTGAAAATGTATCATTGGCCTCCTCGTATTGTAGCAGGAGAGATCATGCTAATCAAATTAGAGTGGTTAAGTGTAGAACAGTTAGATTTAAAATGTCATTTTTTCCATGAACAATTAGGGATCATAATAACATTGCCCAACCGCGGTAGGGTCATGTTCGGGTAAAATTAGTCTGGTGTGTATTCACCCCCTGCCACACACCCTAGCAGTGGCTTTCAGGGTACATAAATAATAATAATAACAATAATAAAAATTAAAGCGATAAAATATTTGCCAGTGAGTAATTAATGATCACCACTTAAAAATACTACAAGAAAACAATGTAAAGTGCTACTTTAGGCTAAAATCGAAACAACTACGGGAATATATATTATGAGACTGTTAAATGCAAAATTTTTGCGTTGTTTTTATAGAAAAAATGCTTTCAAAATTAGAATTTAAATATTGTAAGCATTGATGGCAATATGTCTAACGTCATGATATCTAAACTTTAGATATTTTAGTACCCTGCAAGCCACTGCTAGGATGTGTGGCAGGGAGTGAATACAAACCGTACTAATTTTGACCCCAATATGATCCCTACCGCAGTCGAACAATGTTTTTCTGATCCCTTATCGTTCGTGTAAAAAATGACATCTTAAATCTATCTGTTCTACACTTAATGTCTATGATTTTATTAACATGATCTCCCCTACGGTAATATGATGAGGGCTACAATGCATGGTGATAACAAAACAACTTAATGTTGATGCATATATGTATTTGTTTCTAATGTGGTGACAATTTATTAAATAAGACGGTTCATTCACTCTAACAGCTGGGGATTCTACCGGGAGAGAACATGGAAAGATCACAGAAGGCAGCGGCGGTGTGTGAAAATGTTGCAAGTATTTTGGATTTTTTAATGGTAACCATACCACTAGAAGCGTGGTACTTATTGTAGTTTATTTGCTATCCTCATTCCGACACATGAAGTAATATTATTACACACCATTTATTTAAAAATTTACGCTGAAGAATCATTTAGAAAAAACAAGTTTAACAAGGCTAATTGGATTAGCCCCTCAGTAATCAGATTTAAACGTGCTAAATATTTTAATCCTTAATTTGCCCAATGGCCCTCTACCACAGCTTCAGCAAAAGCATTCTTTTTGGTCAGCTAGATGCCTGAGGTGAGTATAGACTTAATATTCTCTCGTTGATTAACTCTGCTGCACCTTTATCATTACTTCTGATACGGAGGTTGAAGTAAGAGTTAAATTTACCATCCAATTTTAATGATCAACACATTTAAAATGCTTTTAGTATAGACTGTATATCTATACATATAGTATGGTACCCTGCTAGCCCCCCACTGGGATTTTTTATAGATTTTTAATTAATTACCATGCAAGCCACTGCTAGGGTGTATAGCAGGGGTTGAATTTACACCAGACTAATTTTGACCCGAATATGACCCTATCGCGGTCTGACAATTTTATTCAGATCTCTTATCTTCTGTGGAAAAAATGACATTTGAAATCTACAGTATCTATTCTAAACTTAGTCTCTCTGATTTTATTGACATGCTCTTTCCTACTGTAGTACGATGGAGGTAATAATACATTTTCAACATCACTGCTAAAGAGACGTCCTACGAATTATTGCAAGAGATTTAATCTGTAATTTAACCTTCGCTCCGTGAGTGATTCTCAACCTAGCTCTTCTTGTAATTTGGATACAAAGTTCATCATGAAAACGTTTTGCAAATCTAGCTCATCTACGCTACACGCGATCTAATTTGGTAATCTGATGATATCTCTTAAGGCAAAAGGAATGAGATCACTCATAATTACAAGATATCTAGGGCGATCGCCCAGAGGGAATTTCGGTAAGCGTTAGGTGAATTCAAAAGTAAATTATTAGGGGAAAATTTGAAAGAGAACAGAAAACATTTTGGTCGTGCGTCGGAAAGGTTCAGGGAAATAAGTCAACTATTAATCCACTCAAAAATGATAAAGGCGAAAGAGTAACCAGCAGTTTAGATAAGGTTAACTCATTAAATTACTTCTTTCAAAGTGTCTTCACCAGTGTCTTCGATAACTTACCAAACCGTCAACTATTAGGTCAACCGATGCCCAAAATTGAAATGTCATGTAATGGAATAGAATGTTTTTTTAAAAATATTAGGCCTAATAATTAATACTCCCGACTCAATCAAATACGAGGATGGTCCCAGAAGTACCCGGCCTGACCTAGAGATGGCGGTAGTTGTTTAAAAAATATCACTGTATTAGAAAGTACGCAATCTATAAAGCAAAGTTTACAGTTTGAAGACGCTACGTTGCTTAGTATTTGCTTGGCAGCCATCAACAGAGAACGTTTTCAGTTAATCTTTGAAAATGGAGAAAATTGGTCACCGTTATGTGATTTTTTTTAAGGTAATCTACCGGTTTAGGTAGGTTTTTGGATGGACACAACTACCAAACAAATATTTTATTACTCCTAACAAAACACAAAATCCATCATCCTACTCTACTATATACCTGAATAATAACTAAGTTCGTCGGTTCTGCTTTTATCTCCACTAGTAGTATTCTATCCGTTACCTGCTCTATGTTGACTACGCTTCTCCCTACCTCTTCATTTAATACAATGGCAAGCCCTCGTTGGCTCTCGTCCCCGCCGCTGTATATTATTCTATACTTATCACTACAGTAATCCCCGCTATCTTTCCATCTCACCTCGCATAGACCTAAAATATCTATATTTCCCCTTTCCATCTCTCGCTTAACATTCTCCAATTTCCCTGTCCTCATCATTGTCCTAACATTCCACGTTCCTATTCTAACTAATTTCGTCTTCTTCTCCTGCGTCTTCTGTCCTGCTGCTGCTGGTTTTCCCTTGCAAGGGTTTCGTGGGATGACGACCGCGGAAGCCTTGCCTCCCCCGCTGCCGGGCACGACACACGGCCGATTGGGCCGAGCCCCGTGGTTGCCAGGACTCAAAATATCTCTATTGTCCATCATATTTTTCTTGGGAATGATAATTGAGGTGGTTTCCCGTTGCCTTCCTCAATAGTGTTTTTAACGTGACACCATCACTTACTGGCCGCCCCACTGGGGTCAGACGCCATTGCAGCCGCCTCACTGAGGAACAGACGCTGCGTGGACTACCTTTCGTCTGGCTCCTAACCTTCGACCTATCTGGCATGGGTGACCCTACCAGGAGCAATTTTTATTACTCCCGCCAGCACAGCTCTAGGGGTCATCGGAACGCACAAGCCCTTCCACCACGTCAAGGTTGTAGTCCGGGGAGGGATATATATATATATATATATATATATATATATATATATATATATATATATATATATATATGTATACATATACAAAATGTGGGTCGCGGTTGTCCAGTAGGTAGAGCGTTGGACTGCTGACCGGAGGGTCCCGGGTTCAATTCCCGGGCAAGGCTCTCTGAGCACCTGCAGCTCCACCCAAGCTAAAATGATTTTTCGGGTACCAGCTCTTCCTGGGAAACCATAACCGGCTCAGGGAAAGGAACTGGCCCCCCTACTTTGATGTGTGAATTTCACATGCCGTATAGGGCTTAGTACTGGGTGAACTCAGGTCCCTCTATCAGGTCACTCTTCATCTCTGAGTACTTTTTTCCTCCCTTCATCCCGTCCAACATCCCTATCCTGTTCCTTCCTTTTCCTCTTTTGCCCAACATTCTACCCTCCATCACAGTCTTCAACATCCCACTGCCAGTCAACACCCCCTTCATCCACTTTTCCTGCCTCCATAGGATTGCTCCCAACAAACCCCTCTCTTCGCCCACCATACCAAGTACTTCCTCATTTGTTTTCTTCTCTGTCCATTTCACCTTCTCCATTCTTCTCCACACCTACATTTCAAAAGCCTCCAATCTACGTTTATCCTCCTGCTTCAATGACCACGTTTCCGCACCGTACATAGCTACGCTCCATATCAAAGTTTTTACGAGTCTTTTCTTAACATCCTTACTCAAAGTCCCCGTCATCCACTCCCTCCTCCTTGTGAAAGCCTCTTTGCCTAGCGCAATTCTTCTCCTTACGTCCCTACTACTTTGACCGTGTTGGTCCAAAACACTACCGAGATACGTAAACTGTTCTACCTGCTCTAGTTTTTGCCCTCCTATTTTAATGTTAAGCTTGGCCTTTTTCTTTCTAGAAAATCGCATAACCTTTGTTTTATTAATATTGATTCTCATCCCATACCTGTCGCACTGAATTTCCAATTCACTCAGCAATGTTTGCAGCCCCTTGGCTGACTGACAAACTAAAGCTTGGTCATCAGCAAACCTAACTGCTTTTGCGAATTCCCCGCCCACTTTCATTCCTACCTCGAGTTTTTCCCATGCCTCTTTGATCATTTCCTCTGCAAACAGGTTGAACAGCAACGGTGATAATGGGCAACCCTGCCTTACACCCCTTCTTAACACTGCCCATCCTGACCTAACACATGCCCATCCCCGTTTCCCACCTGCACCTGAGCAGTCTGAGACATGTACAGGTTGCGGATTAGCCTCCCTTCCCTCCAATCTATTCCTATTTTCTGCAATATACTCATTAGTTTTTCCCAATTCACCCTACCAAACGCTTTTTCGAAATCTACGAAACAGGCAAATACCTCCTGGTTGTGTTTTATATTCCTCTCGACTAATAATCGCATTACTGCAATGGCATCACGCGTACCTCTCCCCTTCCTAAACCCAAACTGATCATCCCCTAAGTAATCATTTGCCCTACTCTCTATCATTTTGTTTATGACCCTGAGAACAACTTTAGCCGCGTGGGGTATCAAACTAATTGTCCTATAGTCCTCACATGACGTGGCCTTTACCTTTTTCGGAATAGGAACTAAAACTGATCTCACAAAGTCTTCCGACCAGATTCCCTCCTCCTAAATACTACGGATCAGCCCATATAGCCTCTTCCTCCCACATTTTCCTAAGCATTTTAAAAGTTCCACGGGAATGTTATCTACCCCCACGGCCTTATTTAGTTTCATCTCCCTTAATGCCCTTTCTATCTCATTGTCTAGTATGCCTGGACCTAAGCTGTCTTCCTCTACGTCATTTTCTTTTTCAATGTCTAACTTTGTTGGTCTGAGTTCTTTACTATACAGTTCTTCTATATACTCCTTCCATCTCTCTTGGATCTTTCCTGCGTCAACTATTACCTTACCCGCCTCATCTCTAAGTGTTAGCATAGCTCTTCCTTTCTTACTTCCCGATAACGATTTAACTTTGCTGTACAGCGCACCGATTTCACCCTTCCTCTGCAGACTTTCCATATCCTCGCACTGCGTCTTCCACCATGCTTCTTTTGCTTTATTTGTTGCCCGCCTCAATTTGTTGTTCAATTCTTTGTACTTCATTTTGCCTAATTCTGTATTTATATTCTTCCATTTTCGCCGCTCATCCATCTTTGTAATCATCTCATCCGTGATCCATGGTTTCCTAGTCCTTTTAGCGTTAACGGTTCCAATAGTGTCTTTTGCGGCTTTAGACAACCCTTTCTTGATCATTTCCCTTTTTTCTTCGATAGTACTAAGCCCTTTACCATCCTCCATGATTTTCTCTACCGCCTGTTTGTATTCCTTCCTTTTCAACCCATTTAATGCTTCTACATTCCATTTTCTAACTCGCCGCCCCTGCCTTATCTTTTTGAAACGTACGCTACATTTCATAACAACTAAATTGTGGTCTGAGTCCGCATCCGCTCCCGGGAAGCTGTGGGAATTTATCACACTATTCCTAAACCTGTGTCTAACCAGGATATAATCTAGCTGATATCTTCCTGAGTCACCTGGCATTTTCCATGTATACCTGCCTCTTTTATGGTGTCTAAACCAAGTGTTGGTGATGACTAACCCCTGTCTCCTGCAGAACTCAACTGCTTTCTCCCCGCGGTCATTCCTCGTGCCTTATTTGCGTTATGCCTTATTTGTGCCTTATTATACGTGCCTTATTTGCTTATTTGCGTTATGTGATACAATACTTTTATTTGATAAGGCCTCAGCCCAACCAATATAAAATCTGAATTGGATTCTGCTCTGGGTGAGTCTGCTCCTTCGTTTACAACAGTTAAATGTTGAGTAGAAGAGTTACAACGAGGCCGTACGAGCTGCCGAGACAAGCATCGCATTGGTCGACCAAATGAGGTGACGACTCCAGAAACGGCGGAGAAAATCCACAAAGTGATACCGGATAATCGTCGACTGAAATTGTGCGAGCTAGCAGATATAGTAGGCATTTCAAAAAGTGCGGTACATCATATATTAACCGAAAATTTGGACATGAGAAAGCTGTGTGCAAGATGGGTGCCGCATGAAGATATTTCAATTGAGTGTTTAGCAAAGTGTCACGGCAACAAAGCAGAATTTTCGCGCCATTTCATAACTATGGATGAAACATGGGTCCACTACTTCCCACCCGAAACAAAAGAACAATCAAAACAGTGGATTTAAAAGGGAGAACCGCCTCCAAAAAGGAGAAGACCGTTTCATCTGCATGCAAGGTAGTGGCGTCGGTTTTTTGGGATGCGCGTGGAATAATTTTCGTTTACTATCTTGTAAAAGGAAACACTATCAACCCCGAGTATTATGCAAACTTATTGCAACATTTAAGCGAAATAATCAAGCAAAGGTGGCCGCATTTTGCGAAGAAGAAAGTTTTTTTTCATCAAGACAATGCACCTGCTCACAAATCCATCATTTCAATGGCCCAATTTCATGAATTTAATTTTGAATTGTTACCTCATGCACCCTATTCGCCAGATTTAGCCTTTTCGGATTATTTTCTGTTCGCAAACTTGAAAAAATGGCTCGGTGGTCAAAGCTTTTCCAACAGTGAAGTGATGTCGGCAGTTAATGGCTATTTTGAGGAGCAAGACAGTTCTTATTATAAAGGGTATCGAACTTATGGCACACCGCTGGAAAAAGTGTACAGAGCTGAAAGGAAATCATGTTGAAAAATAAATACATTTTTTGCCAAAATATTTGTGGTTTCTTTGTTGGATCAGGTACTTCTGGGATTACCCTCTTACCCGCTCGTATATTTAAGGAACTAGCGTCGGAAAATGCACCGTATCTAGAAATTAGATTTAAGAGAACACAAAGTTCCCAGAGATAGGAGAACAGCTAACATAACACCAATATTAAAAAATAGATACAAGGAGGAATAGAGCAATTGACCTTTTCCCTCACATCCATTTCATGTGAGGTCATGGAATATAAAATCCATATTCGTCATATTCGGTCACAATTATTCTGATGTTTGATCACCACCTGCCCCACAGCCTAGCGGTGGCTTGCAGGGAAGTAAATTATCCAAAAAAATGAATTCTCATTCATTAGGATTCCATATGCCATAAAAATATGGCGCGCATCCAAAATTTTAAAAATTTTTCTTTTGCACCTCTACTCGTACCAAACTCAAGCCCGAATTCTCAATTCCCTTAGGCCACTCCCCACCTATTTTCATTGCCAAAGCTTAATCAAAATTGATGTAACAAAGCCTGGAAGTGACATAATATTTTGAAACTCTGCAGTCAGAAGTTTTAAATTTGAAATATAAATAATAATTTTCAAAAGTTTTAATACCTACTTTCTCTGGAGAAATTCTACAATGTAACGCCAGAAATAGTAACTCTGTACAATGTGTCCCTGTCATCGACTCCCTACTCTTAGTAAACATTTCGTTAACTTGCGTAAATATTCTTTCTAATGTCCGTTTCACTTTGCTCGTCTTCATCTTAATCGATTCATGAGTAGGCGGACTTATTCACCTACTTTAGTTTATTCCCGCAAATTTTCTTACAATGGCTTTCGAGTGTGGCCGTGTATGGAGAATCGTGTCCAAAGGACTCTTCCGTCAAGGCTTCTGTCGCATTGTAGCGTCTTCGGCAGCAAACTTTCAGGGACCACTCGTATTGCCAATTACTCGAAAGTCACCTAGGCAACATTATATCTCTGCCAATGTTGACGATGTGTGCGCCATCCTCTCATCCAGGACTCGCTTAACATTGGAACTCAGGGTGAAAGCTACATTTGCCAGAAAATTTGATTAAAACAATGCTCAATACAGATGGAATTCACATTACCCTTATAATCTCCCTCATTCTCCCGTGGATTAATCTCAACTCGTGGATTTAAACCCCCTTAAATCTATCAGCGTTTCAAGTAATTCAGACCTATATCCGAACTGGCTATATCCGAAAACGATATTCCGAAACAGCATTTTGTGATAATTGCGTAATAATTACGCCGATAATTAAATTGCTCAATCTCATTCTAAAACTCTTCCCTAACTTGGAGAAGGGCATCGGTATCTCTTCAATCGGAGAGCAGTTAAAAATGGTCGAGGGACTCTATTTCTTACGTAACTTTCTGTTATTGCTCTCCAGTTTAATTGTCTTAGGAATAATTTTCTGTAGTTATTTCAATTTCCAAGTAAAATGACTAGCCTTGCAAAAACTTTCCCGAGTCGATTTTAAACGGTTTTAGAGATCGTAGCATTAGAAAAAAAAGTTTAATTAACTTTTCCACCTTTCATATACTTTTGTGATTTCATGTGTGTCGAAAACCACTGAACAAGTGATTTCTAACTACCTATTTTTAGATGATTGCATGGAAATGAGTTTTCGCTCAATTTTCGTACCGGCAAAATACGATGTCGTCATTACACCATTTTATTTATCGATGCGATCATGTTTTGTGTTTAAATTTACCAAATGTTTTGCGTTACAACAGAGCCACTCTTTTTCACTTTCCGTGGAAAAGTTACTCGCTTATCCTCTTGCCCTGGGTATACGAGCTTTGCAAGTCATAGGAATTAGTACGAGATGAACTCCACCTTAAATGATCACTTCCAATAAACTAGAGAGAGTAACGGGTGACCATTTCAGTTCTCATGAATTGAGGAGGTTGAAATTTAAAGATGAATAATAAATGATATTCGTGACTTTAATAAAACTGATCCAAGTTGCATAAAGGATGAATCTAGGAAACATCGTAATTTTCACGACATTTTCATTGCATTTCAAAATTTTAAAATCAATCATTAAAAATTTCTACTTTTTAAAAGTTTTATTTTAGAATATATACTCACACCACTTACTCTTTTCTTTTGAGTTGCAATTACTCCTTAGCTCTCGATTATCTTATAATGTTAAATTAACAAGGCTAAGCGTTCACAGATTTTTCTCTCTTCGTTGTCCAGTAAGCCGTTTCAAACGGTATGGATCCCGAGGAAAGCGCTGGGCGTTTTATCACTTCTCGGTGAAATTTCTCAGTGCGTACATAAACAGTGGGGCGAAGGCGAGAGTGTGGGACATGTCGCGCAAACGTAGTATTTTCTGAAAAGGGAAGTCTTAGCTTTCGCGTCCATCGCACGAAGTTTTAACGTCATCCATACCGTGAGTTAAAGCAGTATTGAGGATAATTATTCACTGTACGAAAACTTCATCATATATTTCATTGATTTACATTTTGAATCGATAAGAGTTTGCAAAAAACATTTGATTAATTCCGTTCGTGTGCTGTCTCCCGATATTTCATGTAATTCATTCCCTTGGAATAATACTTCCTCCGAGAAATCCTCGTTTTAGAAAATGAAGAGTGTTCTGTGGAACAGTTTATATTTATATTTTACTCTTACTGTTCGGATTACTTTCAATAGTAACTTTGGATAAGCATTGATAAAGCTTGGGTTAGTCAATCTGCGGAGAGGCTACAAGTACAGGGTTCATCCGGAAAATAAGTGTACTGATTTTTTCCCGCCGCTCCAGGCGCGCCCAGCACCGCTCTGACGGGCTGCGATTGGAGGGGGGTATGTTGGCAAGCGACGCTGAAAAAGGCAGTCGGCTCTGAGCTGTGGTGTAGTGAGGAGCTCTGTTAACACGAACCTCCACGCTCGACCCACGTCCGTTACGTTATTCCATCAAATTTGCGGTAAAGCTTGGGAAATCGTCTACCGAAATTGTCGGTATGATTAACCAGGCTTACGGGGAGTCAGCCATGTCCAGAAACATGATCTTTCGGTGGCACAAGATGTTCGTGGAGGGCAGAGAAGAGGTCGACGACGAACCACGGCCTGGACGCCCATCAACGACACTCACCGACGAAAATGTGCGAAAAGTTCGCGATGTACTGAACTCTGATCGTCGTCTTAGTGTTCGGATGATAGCAGAGCAGGGTAATGTGCCAAAAACAATAGTGCACGAGATTATTAGGGAGCAATTACAGATGCGAAAAATTTGTGCAAAGTTGGTGCCGAAAGTGCTCAGTGATGATCAAAGACTCAATCGTTTGGAAATCGCGACACAACTTGCGGATCACTGCAAAAATGATCCACATTTTTTAGAGAGCGTTTAGAGACTTCTTTTTGTTCCCGAAGATAAAGAGGAGTTTGAAAGGAACGCGATACGGGACTTTGGACGCCGTCAAAGAGGCCGTGACGACGTGTCTTCGAGAGGTTACCGATGATGCCTTCGCGGGAGCTTTCCAGGAATGGGAACGCCGCTGGAACAACTGTATCGACTCACAAGGGTCCTATTTTGAGGAATATTAGCTTAAGATATGTAAAAGTGTAATAAATTTTTTTTCCCGAGCTCAGTACACTTATTTTCCGGACGAACCCTGTATTGCTTATCCAATTACAGAGTCAGTGTGACAGACATTAACGATCTATCAATGAAAATTCAAAGAATATATAAGGCTCTCAAGACATATGAAAGTTAAGGTAAACATTAAAGATGAGTTTCATGAAATGGAGCATATAAAATGCTTAATCTATTTAGTAAGTTTTTAGAAGGAGATTGCAAATTATCGAGACTATTAAAAGTAGAATTGAATCAGACCAAAAAGCTTCAACACAAAGAATGGAGTTTAACGACAGGAAAGTTATCTGAAGCTGTGAATGAAACACTAGTGAAAACTGTTGTATGGAGCGTGTTAGAATTGTTGAGTCAAGAGGATTGGAGTCTTTCGAGACGTGTGTGTGTGGAGTAGGATAGAAAAAATAAATGGAAGGAGAAATAAAAAAGAAGGTCAAATGATAGCGAAAGAGGAGAGAGGGTTGTCGGGTAATATCAAAAGAAGGCAGGGAAAAGGCTATAGTCTTGACTAGTAGTAGCTTATAGACGACTGTAATAGAGGGGATAATATGGGTAAACAAGGTCGATGCGAGAAAAGAATAGGCTTGTTAGACGAAATGAAGGGAGCCAAGAAGACTATGGAGGTGAGGAATGGTTTACTGTGAAGTAGCCCTCTAGAATATTTATTTAACACTGTATTAACTAGGGTTAGGTTGTGAGTGACAGTGCTTACTTAATGGATTCATAAAAAAATAAGACTGACCTACGGACTGCTCTAAATAATATTATCATTCTTACACCGCTAGATTGACCGTTTTCATAGTTATTTCCATGGTTTTCTGTCCTTCTACCTAGAAAAAGAAATCTGGGAATTCCAATGCCAATCTCGAGGGAATAATTAGGTATTGTTCTTTTCCTGTATTTTTAATTTATTCCTCCACACTCCAACAACCCCTTCATCATCTTGTTCTCTCGTATATACTTAAGTTTATATCAATTTCCTCCAAGGTACATAAAATAGAGAAGACTTCTCCAATGCAAGAATTCCTTCCATTTCCAAGATTTGTTTGAGATAAGTGACAACCAAAAATCAATTTGTATACTATCGCGATGCTTGGACATGATTGAGAAGAAGGTTAGTAGTATTAATACCTATGTATGGACATTCATTGATACAAGAAATTCATAATGGTAATAAGTTTTGCTCTAGTAGTGAAAATGAGGAGTTGCACGTCGCTACACGTGCTGCATGAACGAAACCCTGATTGGTCGATTCCTTTTAACGGAATTATATTTCCATGAAATTTACAGTCAAGGTTTGGAACGAAGGATTTTATAGAGGCTAAACAATGTACGTTCATTCAAGCTCAAAATGGCCGCAATTATCACAGTCAAGTTTCTTGCACGAGATTTTATGAACGAAATTGGGTGAAACGTTGGAACATTTGAAAGATGCCTTAACCATGGCAATACCTTACGAGTAGTTGAATTGAGTTTAATGATGATTGATCCCAAATTGAAATCACTTCATAGCTTTTTGTTGAAATATAATGAATTTGAATCGAATGAAGAGCATAAGGAATGGAAAAATATTTATCCATAGATCTAACGATTATAATGGGCAATGTGGCTTTAAATAGCAATCCGTTACTGCCTTAAATTTCACATTGCCGTTCTTATCCATCGGATTAATTTTTTAAAAATCTTCTGAGGCACAAAATTAGATGAAAAATATTGTAATATCCCCATTAACATATGTTTGAGTATAATATGTATGTAAAAGAGGGATAGACAAAGAGAATAATAGTAATAATGGGGAAAATGGGACATCGAGAGCCGAAAAAAAACAAAGCTATAGGAACATTGTATAGGAAAAGGAAGCCATTGATTAGAGACGAGAGATGATATTAATGGAAGAAGGGAGAAGGAAATCGAAGAATATAAACACAGTTAGGGAGAAGAAAATAGAGAGAATTGGATCATAATCAAAGCCAGGAAATCAATAAGGCGCAAATAACCTCATCTGTCGGTCGCCTCCCTTAAAAAGTACTATACCAAGAAAGTACCGCGGTAAAAGACGCCGTGCGATAAAATGAAACGTTAACAAAGCAAGACTAAATCAGTATTTTTTTGGGCCAATATGATCAAAGTAGTTGGGTAACAAGGAGAAAAATTGTTAAAGGCCAAGAAGCTTAAACAAAGAAGAAGGAATTGATGACAGGACGGTGAGTGAAGATGCTAAGAGAAGGCTCGTCAAAACATTGATATAGAGCGTAGTTATGGTGCGGAAACATGGTCTTTGAAGCTGGATGATTCGCGAAGATTGGATGATTTTGAACTTTTGGTTTGGAGAAGGATACAGATGTGAATGGAAAGGAAATCAAACGAGGAAGTGATGGGTATGGTGGGAAGGAGAGATGATTGTTGAGACAAATACAACAGAGGTAGTACCGATGGATTTGGAGCGTTTTGATTAGCCATGTGATTTTGAAGACCATGATAGTGTGGAGAACGTTTGGCAAACGAGGAAAGGGTAGGAATGAAATAGGAATGTAGAACGGAATGAAGAGAGGAAGGAAGGATGCGGAATTGAATGGGCTCTTATTGTAATGTCGGACATCAGGTTGTGTCTAGTTATACGAAGCAAAAACTTTTATCGCGCTATATCCCATTCCATCCAGCAGCTACCTCAAACGTTAGAATGTCTACAATGTTCATAATAATGTATATTCTTAAGTCCATCAATATTCAGTGCACGCTCATTCCGCGGATCAGTTTTGGACTACAATCTAGACTTATCATAGGCAGAAATATGCAGGATACGTAAAAGCGATTTTATATGTCTTTAGTGTCTGTATTCATTTGAGGAACCCTGGACAATTTTCTGAAGGTAGATGCAAACATTTCGGTGGAGTTGTTTTAAGGAAAATATGTTCTTTAAAATTGTTACAGTAATCTTCCCTTTAATATGAATATTTTCTCCCGTTTTTTTGTACTGCGCGAATTCAAAGAATGGCTTCCTTGTTTTAGCACCCAATTTGATCTTATTATATAAAAGTGTTGGGTGTGCTTTACGTAATGATGCCGCTGTCAACAATCACAGCTACTTTTTTTTAGAAGGGTCTACGACGAACTTCACGGGGGACCACAGGTGATACATATCCTCTCCTAATTGTTTCAAAATTCCGCACCCTAAGGCTTAGTTTGGCTTGAGCTCTACCATCACCAATCAAAACCATTCTCAGAATGCCACACTATCAGGGAAGTCATTTAGAGGGTGCGCCGCCTTGAGACTTGTGTACACACAATGTAAGCACACTTATACTATATTCACAGCGAGCATGTGAACTAAGATAACAAGTAAAAACTCTTGAGTTGAACTTGGTACCGTATGGAAGATGATTTTACCAATTTTTAGAAACTTGTTTTTTTTTCTCTTCCGGCCACAAAAATATTCAAGTATCATGACCTCCCACCACTCCCAAACGTGCTGTCCGTTCTCCTCTATGACGTACGAATTGCAGGGAAACCCCGGAAACGACGCCAGGGACCCCATTCCTTGATCAACCGTATCAGAGCACAGATAGACCCGGATTCGCCGTGAGAGAGCGATCAGAACCATCATCATCGTCATGCGGCAGAGCCGAAAAGGCAGGCGAGGGGAGAGAAAACAATGTTATCTTTGGGACCTGTCGGACGGCTTGAGGCGATTGAAGGGGGTGATATTTCATCAGCGCGCGGCTAGTGTGTACCCAGCAGTAATCACGCACGCATTACACGGATCGTTATAGCATGGCAACAAGACAGTTCCTCGAGAGAGGAGGAGAATAAAAAGGTTGAAAAGCGAAACGATTTGGTGGGCGTGTTTTTCCCTCCGTAGCGTTCGTTACCGGGAGCGACGGTCTACTCGGACCGACATGGATAGGGCGGCGAAGAGATTGAAGAGAATGCACTTAATATAATGTCCTTGCCACTAAATCAAAGAAAATGCGGAGAATTCTATTATGGTGACTCTAGAGGAGTCACTCACTGTCGCGCGCACAAATGCGAGGAATTTCTATGCGGAAAAATGTCTTTTACCGAGATACTTCGATTTCAGAGTTAAACTCAAAGGCATTGATGCGTCTATTTCACTGGTAATTTGTGAGGTACAGGTATTTTAATATTGCGATAAAGGGGAGGATATTAAGCAAGCGAGGAAAATGTATGAATAGGATAGACATGTTAGACGTGATAAAGGGAGGAAGGGAGCATGCGGAAAGTTTTATGAAGATTTTAGCGTAGGGTGTCAGGTTTTGTCTTGTTCGGCAAGGCTAAGAGACGTAGAAGTGTAAAGTTAGGCTTCAATGGTAGACAATAGAAATAGTTACTGAAAACCTTCCATAAAATAATATTCCCATTTTGCCAAAATTAGAAATTATTTTGAAAATTAACAGTAATATGACTATTTAATAAACACCTTAATCATTTTTTATGTTGCTTTTGATCTAGCATAACTAATTCACGATTTAATTTATCATTTTCTACACCTAGATTGTAGATTAATCATTGAAATCACTAATTTTAAAAATTGGTAATCCGTAGAATATTATTTAAACTTATAAACATTGAACTTAGCACTGAGCCTAAAATTTGTGCATCCCTCATTCAATTTTAACTCGTATTGATAATTGTGGTTGATAGTTAGTCAGGTTAGAAGAGTTATTACTATTGACAAATACATGAAATAAACAACAAAAATAACTTAAAATTAGGTTAACTTAGCCAAGGGATAACTTTTGCAATGCAGGTTTAATTCGAATGAACCAATCGAACAAGTTTGATAAAGCAAAGGTGAATGATATTTCTAACACTTATGCCCCATGGTCACAGCTTTTTCAATTTCTTTGATTGTTCAGTGGTTTTTCTCTATTATATGCATAAGGATGTGACATTTGTGTCCAAAACCACTCCCGAAGTTCGACTAGAATTGGAAGAAAGTTTATTATATGTGAATAATTCACGCATACCTGGTAATTTTAAGATTATATCCGTAACAAAAAGAGGAAAATTACTGTTAAAAGTATCGAGGAGTGAACTTTGCCGGTGGGGTTACATTGAAATGAAACCCATGGGGGCGTTAAAATCTCCACTATCATTAAGGAGTTTACGGGATTTTAAGTGATACGAGGCATGTATATATTTGTTTAAATCTCTACAGATATGTTATTATTTTGAATAATTTTCAATTGCTGTATTACTTACAGTTACGAATTTTGAAGATTTTTAGAGTTTTGAGCATACCCCGAGGAGTAATGAAGCTCGGAAGTGGCAAAACCCCATAAACCACATTAAAGAGTTATCAACAGAAGGTGGTTTGATTGGGTCGCCACGTACTAACCCCTATGGCGAGTGAAATATACTCGTTACGGCATGGGAGAGAGATTTTGTTACTTGTGGAATCAAAAGAGACCCCTCGTGAAGTGGATGAACTGTTATTCGAAAAAAACACATTAAGACACGTAAAGCTGGAGTTGATCAGACACCTCCCGGATTTGGAACGGGTACTCTGGCTGTCAGCTGTATGCTCTATCCGCTCCACCAAGTTTCTATACCTACGTGAGACTTCAAGAGCCAGGGCTGGTACCAAGATGCAGATGGAAGATTTATCCAACAAGGTGCAGACAAAGATCTTCGAAGAATTATTGCCTATTTTCAGATATCTTCCGGACTGAGGAGCTGACCCAATTAATTTGGGATGTGGGAAACTCGGTACGTTGTTTTACAGGGGCCAATTCGGCAGAGTGTTAAAATTTCTGTAAAATACAGTCGCTCTCATATCACCATTTTGTTCGCCTGATGAATCTGCGTAATATGATAGCAAACCTTCATTGCATTTGTTTATCAAATCAACCAGGTTAATGGAAGTATCATGTTATTTATATGCATAAGCGGCATTATACCGAGACAGTTTTTTTAACAATCTTGGCACTGCACTCTACTCTTACCTTAGATGACTACGTTATAATGTACAGTTTATAGTTGTGGCTGGAGTAAATAGCGTTTTCAACACTTAAAATGTTGTCGTTTAAAAGAACTGATCATTCGTTTGCTCCACTTTTGTGGTTTAACACTCATCGCAATTCTTCGTTAACGGTGAGAGACATGAGGTAATGAGGTTATGGATATGAAATATGCGCGTTCAGGGGTTCGACAGTTCAAAGGAGACCGAGCTTTGTGAAACATCGAATCCAGGAAGCCAAGGACCAATAGGTTTTCCAGAAATGTTCCCGACGGCCATGGAATCATGGCGTAGACGTTAGATGAAATCTGTACACATGCATAGAGATTATATTCAGGAGTAACAGAAGTTTCAACTTTCTTGTTTAACTTATTTGCCAAAAAAAATAGGGATTCTTAGAATTTCGAACTATGTCGTTGTCTTGCCTAAGGTATCAATACCTAGCAAGTGTAGTTGCATATGTGTTTTTCGCAAAGTACTCTGATGATGAAATTTTTTGCCCTAAATACATGTTTTCACACTTGGTAGCAAGAATCATCATCGAGGATTGCAAAATTATCTACAAAGGTGAAGGGAAAATAGAGCTAATACAAGCAGAGGTATATTGGCAGAATAACAAGAACGGTAATGGAAAGGAAACAGAGGATTTCCAACAAAAAACTTATGTTTCTCTTTGGGATCATGGAATTTAAATTTTCCACACTCCATAGTCTCTTCCACACATTTCCCTCGTCCCCCACGCGCGACCCTCTGTAAAAGACGGCTAAAGAAGCAAAAACTAATCACGATTCCACTGATCGTTTGAAGCCCCATAATTTTTCATTGAGCGCTTCAATTTTTATACTAAAATGCATGAAAATGTTGACTACTTACCCTGGGAAGTCGGCAAAATAATTCATGTCCTGGTGGAAACACCATCTTACTTTGCTCTGTGTATTGACCTTTACTTTGTAAGTTTTTGCCTCTATTTCCAATAGTTTTTAAACATATGTTTCAGTTAGTAAACTTCTCCCCCGAATGTGCTCTGAGACGTCTCTCTTTTCAGCATTTCACAACATACCCAAGGCCTGAACAAGCTACTTGAGTGAAATATTTGCAGAAATAATTACGTAAAATGTATTACATATTGTTAATCATTATTATTTGTTAGTCTAACGTCTTAATTGGGTTTGTGATAGGCACAAACTTGACAATCCATTATTTCTTAGCCTCGCCCAATAAGACAATCTGACATGCACGCTGCAATAAACTCCTCTTCAATTTCGCATATTTTCCACCTCTCTTCATTCCTCTCAACACGCCTGTCCTTTTCCACTCCCTACCTCGCTTGTATAACATTCTCTATCACACTCTTCAACATCCTACTATTGCCAGTCCAAATGCTCTGCATCCACCTTCCTATAAATTGCCTAAGTGGAAAAATAATGAATGTGCTGTTAATATTATCATTGAGCAGTCACTAAAAGATTATTCTAAAGAATAGTGTCTGTAGTAATTAGCATCTATTTTGATCAAGCATAAAAACGCGAGTACTAAGCAATCAGTATTATGTAATTAGTTTATAAGGAACGTTTTGCGGCAATTATTGATGGAGGAAAGTTAATTAGTATTCATAAATAAGCATTCGCATACGTAAAATACATTACATGAATTGCGGAAGTATCTTCTTGCTTGGGGGAATTTCGTGAGATAATCCGGATTAAACAGAGAATCTAATTCTTTGCCAGTGACGATGCTCAAGAGTGGTGATATTCTTTTACTGGAGTCGGTCACTATAGTCCAGTGGACACCTCGGCGCGATATATATCGCAGTAAATATCTCCCGCGAAGTCGATTGCGTCGTCGCAGTAATGCGCCTCTGAAACAAACCACAGCTCGCACCCTCCCCCTCCCCCCCTCCGCGGTTCATTCGACGCCGCATACGTTTTGAGGAGGGAGGGGTGAGTGTAAGCAGCGGGTGGGGGAGTTCGGACGAGGCTGGGCGGTGGGGGTGGAAGGACGCGAGGCATGTTATATACCTGCTCGACCGCGGAGTGTGAAGGCTCAAACTCGTGCTGGACACTGAGCGAAGTGGACGACGTCATCCTCAAAAGGAAGCGAGGTTAGCAGTTCGTCCGCCCGTCGACCGTTTTCAGTTCGGGTAAGTGAATCAATCGGGAGAAGGCCTACCTTCCAGTGCGGCGAGAGGGGAAAAAAAGCTTTCCTTCTACTTCAAATGTTTCTTCTTTGTGCTGTGTGCGTGACTTGACATTGGAGGTAGCGCAACGTTTCCCGCCAAACAAAACAATGCGTGTGAATCAACTAATCGTGCCTGATGGAAGGAGCGGCTTGAGACGCTCCGAAAGGAATATTTGATACTGTATTATTTTCAATAATTGATGTCGTTCCTTGTTGCTCCGAGGAGACTCCGACGAAAAAATACATTAATGTATTTCTTCGCGACGTTGGGTTTATAACGATACACGGGTTGGAATCGAGTATTGCTTAGAAGAGTCCTCCGGGGAACTGCAAAGTGAGCCAACTCTACATTGTGTCTTTTATAATCGTTGGGAGTAATTAAAAAAATTCTCTGAGAAACCCCATTAAACTTCGCGTTTTTATTATTTTTCGAATGAGCTCTCTGTATATGCCCTCCTCTGACGAAACTCCAACATTTCTGGAATAGATACATGTGTACCTTTTCTTCTTTTTGAAGGCGATTGTCTCGGGCTTCAATGGATGGAAACCCTAATTGAACGAAAAAACCCAACATTCTACAATATTTATAGAAGTGCAGCCAGTCTGTCGATACCCTCACTCTATCTTCGTCAGTATCAAGAGATTATGATTTCCAGCTACTAAAACGTAGTCGTGTTGCAATAAAAACTACTGTGAACTTGCTCTATCTTGGGCTCTAATATTTCCCTTGTTAGTTTAGCACTTATTAGGATGCACTGCTTTCTATCTGAATTTCTTTCTAATTAAATGAAAGATTTGAGGCATCATTTATCATTGTTCACTGTAATATTGTGGGACATAATCGCCCATGAAGAGAAATACGATCATTTCAAAACCCTTCCTTCAAGTTTATTTGTTCGTGTATCATCCTTCCTATCTATTGTGTCCTTGATCTCGGTTTTTATAAAATAAGGAAGAGAGCTTAGGGGCTAAGGATTGTGGTCCATCTGTGTATTTACTTCTGTTGGTCAAAAGGAAGAATTCATAAAATGATGAAAGAGGATTTTTCTTTCAGTAAATAAGTATAGGTAACACATTTTCAGTATATAATCAGTCGCGGGCTGATTGTTTCCCTGGAGCCGTCCATGGGCCAAAGAAATTGTGATAACTCAATTATGTCAGAAAGGTAGCATCTGCGCTATAATTAGCGAGTGCCATGTTACTGATGAATTTTAGATCCCACGGAGAGGAATTATACTGCCAATCTTATTGTGGGAAGATTCGACATGAACAAAAGGCAGTAAAGAAAATAGAACTTATTTTCATAAATGTATTTACCTGGATTCATGATTTAACTAGTCTATCCGATTCCACTACCCTGGGGGTTAATGTATTCAAACTCGAAGGCTAGATCTTTGAAGACAGCTGTTTTAAAAATACATTACATCTGATTTGTTTGTAAAGCCATTGTTACAAACAAACCTTAAGGTTCATGGTAGTTGTTTTATGTCTTACACTTATTTCCTAATGCGAATGCATAAGTCACGATTCATTAACTGGAAGTGAACAGCACTACAAAGAAAGCTGAATTTAAAGAATAAGGTCCTTCTTGCTTTATTAGTAGATAGCTGGCCAACATTACTTCAGGCAAAGTGTTATTTTTTTGGAAATATTTTTAATTGATGGGATTTATTGTAGATATACCTATTCTAAAAATATTACTTGTAGACCATTTGTGACTTAGGGACATGGTTTAATGTAATTTCTCCCCCATAATTATTTTTTTATCAGGAGTCGTTTCATGAATATAATGAAATATAAATATCGAAATAAAAATGTCAGACGTAATTCAAAATAAGAAACATTATTCGAAAGATGGTTCTAAAGTGTATTATTTAATACTTTTGAGTGCATGTTTATCACTGTGTTTAGATTTGGAGTCCGTGAAACAAAACATGGAAGAAAAGCCTATTCTGGCTGGCTATCCGTATCTGTGGAAAATTGTGCATGCGATATGCGGAAATAAGGTCACGGTAACCTAGTAAAGCGATTCATTGCCTCTACGATACTGGACGACATTACCATCCCATTATGTTCACAGCCAATTATTATTAATGCGACCATGTAGTACAAATCATTTTTAGAGAGTTCTGTTTCCGTGTTTCGGAAAAAGATAAAAAAATCGAAGTAAAGTATGATGTCAGCCGGCCATATATTGTAGACAGTGACATCTTATATCTCACTTAAGGCGCAAATCTACAGCATCAAAGACGAGTGGAGAACAAGGCGAAAGGATTAACGAAAGAATTTGAATTGTGTATCACTATAACATATTTTGTGTGCACTATAAATAAACTATAAATATTCTATAAATAGGGTAGAAATTATGAATCCATAAACTCGAAAATGAATTATTTGATATAGTTACTATTCTATTTAATTGTGGATTTCCATGTGATTTTAATGCCATTCTTCTTGACAATACTTCGTGTTCGTAAATTTTCATCGCTGGATAAGGCAAAGAAAACTGTTAATTTCGGAAAACGAAACGCTAAGAAAATGAAAAAATGTAAGGTTTCTCTCCGGTACCCATGTATATGTAATCATTAAAGATTTTAATGCGATCAAAAATATACGTGATGGGGTTTGAGCAGACGAGTCTTAATCGCTTCTTTCCCTCGAAACGACCATCTCTTACACCTGAACGCAAGTTTAATTTGGCTTATTTTCTCGTGAATAGTGAAATATTGTCGAATGAAAACATATTATTTCTTTATTTACCTTGTGTTTATGGGTCGAGTACTCCAGGTGTATACTTTGACAATAAACGAAGAAACTGAAATTCTAGTATGTGGAAGAAAAGGATGCAGACAGATTTTGCGATATTAGAAGAGAAATTAGAACATGTGGAATCTTTCATCTACCTCGGAAGCTTCATAATACGAGATGGAAAGAGCTGGACAAAGTCAACTGGAGAGTAGCCGAAGCGAAGAAGACGTTTATCACATTTAATTGTGTTCAAAGAAGATAGGCTAACAAACAAGGAAGCATTGCGTGAAAGCATTCTTGTAGTGGACGGCACGAAACGGGTCAGATTCATGGAACATCGGATAAGCAGGCCAGAGAAGAATGAAGAGGCCTTCGAAGTATGCAGCTGGAGGCAAATGCTGAAGATCAAATGGACAGATAAAAAAGGAAAGCGAATAGAGAGAAGAATGAAGCCCACGATCGGGAAGAGGAGAAGCAGCTAGATTGGGCACACCTTGAGGCAGTATACTGGCTAGGCATTAGGCATTCGGTAATAGTCTAGTCAGTTATTGGCTGTTGAGTTGAGCGGACTTAATCTCAAAGAGCTCTGGATTAAATTTCCTCCATCCACCTGCACCCGCCCTTGACCAACATTCAAGTTCCGAAGCTGCTGTGACCAACTACTAGCTGTGTTGTAGCTGCAGCGAAAAGTGTTGCATATTTTATTTTTATTATTCTGTTATTCTTGTAGAGTGTTTAGTGCATAGCAGTCGCTTATTATTCGTGCGAGTGGAATATTAGCTGGTTGGCGTAGAGGAGTGTTTACTGTGTGTGTTACGTTGTGTTCAAATGTGCCGATCGTATAAGTCTCAACTCGCCACGCGCCATCCACATATATTGTAATCGATCTCAATATTGCTTTATCGTCCGTAATCATTAATAGCAAATGAATTCATTTATTAGTTAGGTTGGAAAGTGGCATCTATTTAAACGTTAAAGTAGCGCTCGGTGAGCCTAAGGAAATTATTATTAATTAGATTTTAACTTTCCTTGTTTTAATTTAGCCTTTTTTATAATGGTCATGTTCGATAGAATAATGATGGCTTCTCCTGTATCTTCTGTCACGATGCACCCCTGCACCGGTTAATAATTTAGAGTAGTTAGTACCCTGCGAGTCGCCACTAGGGTGCATGTGATAACACACCAGACTATCCTGAATACATGGCTCTAATGGCCCGTATCGCTGCATTGGAAGGTATCGTTGTCTAAGCTTCGATCAAGGGTTGAAGGAAAGGTTGCTTTTCTGCAGAATAGCATGGCTCTGGCAGGAATTGAGAAAAATCGCCGAGAAAATGGGACTGTACGGGTTTCACCGAATGCAACAATCGGCAGGGTGATCGAAAATCTGCCCGGAGTCCGGTCAATTGATGAGTGGAAGGCACCATTCCGTAGGCCAGAAGATTGGTAGATTGTCACGCGCAGGAGCGGTGGAAAGTTTACGCTGCGGCGAGGAATGGGGGATGCGAAGGCAAACTTCATCCCCACTCCAACATACATCAGGTGCTATCAGAGGATAGCCCTGTAGTATCTGCAGCCTCCACCTCCGCCCCTGTGAGAGCACCACCTATAAGGAACTGTAGGTTGGGAAGAGGGGGATTCTAGTGATAGGTCGTCAGTAACGTCAGGCGTGTGATGGTTCCACTTCGGGAAAAGACGGGCAATGAGGATTTGAGCCAGCTCCTGACGGACTGGTGCATCCCGAGTGGCGGCGTTTCCCTGGCGACTAAGATGGTATGAACTGCGGTTGAGGGCACGAAGTGCTCCAGGCTGTGGGTTGGGCTCATGCAGGCGCCAACGATACCGTGGGCCTCGGATCTGAAGCGATTCTGCATTCCTGCAGGGAATTGAACTCTGAAGTGAAGCGAGTGGGTGTTGTCAGGGGGGTTGATGCAACGCTCTCGATCTGCAGCGAGATCCACGATCAATCCTCTTGTCCCGAGGATTGATCGTGGACCTCTGATTTGGAGCCGAGTGGAAGGCATCAATTAGAGGTTTGCGTAGTTTCTGCAGGGACATCGTGGCGTCCTTCGTCTACCTTCATCCGGCGATTCAATCGTGTAGAAATCTTCTGAACCGTCCTGGTGTTCACTACACGCCTGAGGCCGCCAGGTTTGTAGCGGGTAGAATATTTAAGCACTGCAAGGCTTCTTTATATGAAAGCGTAGGTCAGTATGTAGGTCAAATACTGGTGCACCTTTGCCAAAAAATGTAGCTTTAAATGAAATGAGGGGCAGTGATAGAGATGCCTATGATAAGTCAATATGAATCAAATAGCATCGGAAAGAAAATTTTATTAGAGATTCGATATTAATAGGAAGAAGGCATCCATTAAATATTCAAGTAACTGTTCTGTAATGCCAAGGAAACATTATCTGCGGTATTGCCGAAGTTTAAACAAGATAGACGCAGGATATCATCACCTTATTCAAAGCACAGGGAATAGTTACCACAGAGCGGTAAAATGCTAAGTTTTCCCTGTGCGTGGTCGAAATGAGAAGCCTAAAAGAAAAATGTCCTTGTTTAAAGAAGGTGACTACAATGGTTTGAAATTCGGGTTGCGGAGTCAATTTGTTAATTTTAAGGAAGATTGTAAACATTAAAATAATGGATGCATGGAATCACTTCCTTAATATCACGCGCTCTGCAGTCAACAAGTTCATTCCTAGTAAATTAATAAAAGGTAACACAGAATCTTGTTGGTACGAGGACAATACGGATGTTGGAAAGTCATTACGACTTCAAAGGCTATGAGGGTAAAAAGAAACCTAACATTTCCACCAAAGGGATATAATATTTCACGACCATGGTTTCGATGATGCGCAGCATCGAAACCATGGTCGTGAAATAACACATCTTTATTGTGGAAGTGTTAAGTTTCTTTTTACCCTCATAATGAAGGAATTCCACAAAGTTAAACCTGAAACTTATGTTCAAAGACTATGTCACGTCAAGATGAAAACTATTAGGGATAATATTTCTAGCGACTAAAGGAATGAGTAATTATGAGATATTGTATATGGTTACAAGACATTTAGGGGAAATTCCAAGAATGAATTTCGGAAAGCGTTAAGCAATTTCAAAATGAAAAGATCAACGGAACGTTTGAAAGAGAATACGAAATTATTTTGGTCGTACGTCAGAGATGTTCAGGGAAAGAAGCCAACAGTTAATTTACTCAAAAATGACGAAGGCGGCGGATTAAATAGAAGTTTGGAAAAGGCCAACCTATTAAATCCTTCATTCTAAGCATCCTCACCAATGTCTTCGATAGCTTAACGACTCGTTCCCGCCAACCGATGCCCAAAATTGAAATATCATATAATGGAATAGAGCGTTTGCTGAAAAATATTAAGCATACGAATCCTCAGGGTCCGATCATTGCTCTTATACATGTATTTAATGAACTAGCGTCGGAAATCTCACCGTATCTAGAAATAATATTTAACGAATCGATAGTAAATCACGAGGTTCCCAGTGATTGGATAACGGCTAATGTAACATATTTTTAAACGGCAACAAGGAAGAGCCGAGCACTTGCAGACCTATTTCCCTCACATCCATATCATGCAAGGTCATGGAACATAGCCTAACTTGGAGCTAATAGCTAAAGCTAGAAGCTCATTGCATTGATAAAAATATACTGAGATGGGTGAAAGAAATTTTTAATGGTCTGGTGCCAAGAGTAAATGGAGTAAGATTTAATGTAGTAGAAGTCACTGAAAGTGTTCCCCAGGAAACTGTTATCGGACCTATTCTATTACTTCTTTACTTAAACGACATTAACTCCGTAGTCACTTGTAAGATACGGTTATTTGCCAACGATGCAGTGGTTTACAGAGATATCTGTAATCATGAGGATAAAGGAGCTTTAGCGGATAACCTAAAGGCTCTACAGCGCTGGTGTGACACGTTGAAATCAGCATTAAACTTAAAAAAGTGCGTAGAGATGAATTTTTGGAAAAGTAGCTATTCCCTTCCGAACACCTACTGCATCGGGAACACCAAAATAGAGTGTACACTCGATTTAATACTTACGTTACCCTCATTCACGAACTCTCCTAGGTGAAACCTCGTTTGTGGACAAGCTAACAAAAAATTAGGACCTATGAAAAGAGTACTGGGGAAATGTGATAAAAAAGTCAAAGGGAAATCTCAGCGGTAATCTTTCGCTGGTTATGCCTCATTTGAAATATGGTCTCTAGAATATGGGATACTCTTGAAGTTGGATTGATTGCCGAATTGGATCGAGTGCAGCGTAGAGGAGCTATATTTCTAGAACGTTGTTATGATAAACTAAGTAGCATATTCAAAATATTAGAGGAGCTAGACTGGGAATCACTCACGGAGCGAAGGTTAAATTACAGATTGAATCATTTGCATGATTTGGAAGGATGTCTCTTTAGCAATGACGAAGAAAATGTATTATTAGTCCCATCGTACTACGGTAGAAGAGATCATGTCAATTGAATTCGAGAGATTAAGTGTTGAAGAGATTGATTTAAGATGCCGGTTTTCCCCACGAATGGAAAGGGATCAGAATAGTATTGTCCGACCGCGCTAGGAGAGTAAAGTGTTCTGGGTTAAGAGTAGTCTGGCGTGTAATCATCCACTGCCACACACCCCAACGGTGGCTTGTAGGGTCAAAGTAAAAAAATAAAAAATACAGCATGACTCAGTTAGGGACCCTTTATTAACGGGAATGATGCACGTACACTAGAGAGATAAATTCGGTAAAATAAAATACAGAGCAACAATTTTAGACTTAAACTAAAACAAGTAGAGGCGCCACGGAAAAGACCAAGGGACAAATACGCAGTCCAGGCAAAGAAGGAAGCTGAAAGGAAGACCAATTAGGAGGTGTGCATGGGGGCTGGCAATGGTAAGGGAAGAATGTTTGGCTGCAGTCAATCAATTTTCGGATTGAGGTAATGATATCTTTGGTTAGATTAGAAGGGATTCAAATGCGATAGCATATAATTGCATCATCGCGTTGAAAACTGATAAAGGGGAGCAAGAGTTAGTATCTTGTGTGTTCATACAAAGTTCGCTTGTTGGGTAGATATCCTATGGCTGATAAATTGCCCGGTGCCATTCGTGAAAACTGGTTAACTACGCTCCGAAATAAAAGAGAAGAAAAACTAAGACTGAATCCTGCATGGTGATCCAGGCGGGAAGGATGCTGCACCAGGAATCAACTAACGCAAGGCACACGCACAACGAATACTCACAAAGGAATGAAACATGATTCGTAACTAAGAACACAAGTCACAATTCAACCACAAATTTAAACAAGTCATACTACTTTGCCGTGGTTATTAAAACAGAACAGGGAAGAATAGAAGCCTCCGAAAACATTTTACCAGAACTAGTTAGCGACATGGGGTTCCTTTTTTTCTTTACCGAGAGCTCTCAGTAATACACCTGCGAGGGATCGCTGTGAGGGTTATTCGATTGTATTTTTTGGTTTTGATTGGCGTGGAATTAGTTTATTCTTTGTGTATCTCCCCCGTGTGAAATTTGTACGTCTTTTATGATTTATGAATTATTGCGTTAATTTAAAAATCTCTGACGAGGGATCGTTTTCACATTAGTTATCACTCTGATCAAGTCGAGCAATCTATAGACCGAAATTTTACGTCCATTGGCAAGTTAATCTATTCATTAATATTAATCGAATATTCAGATTTTTCCTAAGGACAGGACGAATGCATGTCCTCCATTTATTTATTGCCAATTGAAAAAATATATCTAACTTTCCTGTCGTTCGTAATTATTATCCCCCTCCATGCAGAGGAGATGCTGTTAAATTGAAACTAAAAAAAATATAGATCAACGTGTTTACACTGAAATACTGTTATTCGAAGTTTGCGAGGCAAATTAACTGTAGGATTACTATTTTAACTTGCAGTAATCACACGAAACTAAATTATCATCTCTGGAAGTGAAAGCAGAGAGATAATTCTTTCCAGCGGTTAATGAACCGACAGAGCTCTCCGATGTAAACAGATTAGATGACTGGCTGAGTTTATTTCCGCAAAGGGAACTGAAGGCAAAAGCTGTAGAACCGATCCGTGCGTAAAGAGAAATAGCTTCATTTTGAAAGTTGGTGTTTTTACGCTTACCACTGCATCGATTAGAAACATTTAAATATCTTTATAATTCTGGTAAAATTTTTTATCTTTCATCAGTAAGGCCTCTGTTACAACGGATTAAGTCTTCTTTTTAGGATTCAGACCGTAGAAAAGTGTATATTTCTAAGTATATTCAGAATTGGAGACTTTTACCATATCTCACCTATTAATTCCCTCTTTAATTGCCACTTTTTGAGTTAGCAATGTTAGCACTGATTGGAATGAGTCCTTCCCACTTATGATTAGTCTTTTCCCATGCCGTCTAAATGTTTTCCCATACTTGCTTGTCTTCCGACAGAACTCGCTTTTTGGGAACGGGTCGATTTCGACTGTCATTGGATGGAGTTTGCTCTAATCTTTTCTGGCGAAGAAATGCTACCACTTTTATTGTTTTCACCGACTTAGCGGTCGTTGTTATATTAGTCATCAAAGCAATTTGTACTCCGTACAAAGCGATTTTACGCCACAATTAAGATTTTCTGTTAAATTAATCTTCACGAAAGCATTTTTATTTATTGTATTGTGAGATTTCCAAAGGAAGAATGATTTCGACTAGTCTAGGAGAATAAGGATACTTCTACATAAAATTTAATTTTATTTTTCACTTAGCCTTCTTTTTGCTTATTTAAACCTTATTTTTTGTGTTTTTCTTGTATACAGATGACGTTGACGATATTATCGAGTGTATGAAATATTTTCCATCCCTACGGACGCTAAAACACTTAATAACTGCTAGTGCATTCAAGCCTACGTACGGTCATTTAACTAAATCCAAAATATCTGCCAGAGATGTCTACACGGCCGATGGACAGTGCCGCAAGTCACGTGAAATTAGAATCATTCAGCAACGGTTTTGGTGCCGCTTTGGGTGACGTCATGCGCAATCTATATTTTCTTAATTATATCGTGCAGATGTGAGGGTTAATCTAAGTAAGTCTCTTTGGTATTCATTTCGCAAAAATCGATCTGTTACGTGTCTATCCTTTGTGGGTATCTGGAACTTAATTTGGGGTAGATGGAAACATTTAATCTCGATGTCCTCCGTGTGGCCTTGCAGTCTCTTCGGTTTTCGTGACCTTCGTTACCTACCCCACTTTATCCACTCTTCCTCTCGACGGAGGTAGGGGCTGAATGCTGCGTTTTTCACCGCTCAACGGCAAGGTCGTCTTTCCTTTTAATGACTTCTATAAATAACTGGGGCACTTGTACTATTTTTTGTTAGTTTTCGAAAGCAAAGCATATTTTCTCCTGCAATAAATCGATACTCCAACTAAAACTTCTGCTGTCTTTTCGATAGAATTTATTTTATAAGAAAATTAGCCACCCAGTCCGCCGAGCGATGACTTGTTTCATGTGACGACATGATATGAGGATTATTTATCCATACTTACCCCTCATGTCGTTCCTGTTCGGGATATTCACTTTAGATTACGAAAGGAAAGCTACCACCTATGACTAATTTCTTCCATATTGTCCTGTCCTCGCATGTTTTTTTCGCTTATATCACAATTATGCTGTTTCGTACAAAAAGCTGCTTGGCATCATGAGGAGTTAATTTATCCGGGGAATATAGTTTCTTGCAGATCTTCAAACTATTCTGTTCCCTGCCGATTTCTTAATTTTCTAATAGCTCGTAGCACTAACATTTTTCAATGCAAAATCCAATGCGTTATAGTTCGTCCTTGAGCCTCTTCTCTAATTTCTCCCCTTTAATTTTCCTTTAACTATGTTATTCAATAAGCAGTCGCACCGCAAGATATACCAAATTAGTTTTCCCCATATGAGTGCCCTCCGTAGACTTCACACTTTACCCACTCTTCAAAGTCCTCCCTTATTTGATGCTTTGTCTATCCACTTCATTATCAGAATTTTCCCGTGCCGCATTTCCATCGCCCCCTATCTTCTTTCTATGCTGCTACTATCGTTCAAGTTTCGTACCCGTAGAAAGCTGGACTACATATGTGATTCTTGACGTGCCTTGTGTCAATGCTAGTACTATTTGCCGTTCGCTGCTGCTTTTTCTGATAGAAAGCCTTATCCACGATTCCCCTACAATTAAATAATATCTCTCTCTTGCTTTTTACATCTCTAATGATTCTGAATGGTAAAACGGTACACTTATTTTGATGAACAGGGATGAAGGCATACATTCTGTAGGATAGATTTGATTGCTTTAAAATTGGTCGACTCATTTGAAAGATAAAGTGAAAATCAAGTGACTTGACTATTTTCTTGGACATTAGGTGGATGTCAATCGCGAAAAATATACAAGTGAAGCCTAAAAATAAATATAATTTATTTAAATCCGGCCCAGTTAGTTTCACCTAAGAGAAAATATTCAGGCATATGTATAAAACGTGCACTCGCATGCACTTTATTTCATTTAAATTTAAGTGGAAACTATGATCATATGAACATAACCTTTTTTTCATTTACTATATAACAGATTTACTTTGGGCACTTAAGATAGTCTACTTTTATTGGCAGTTGAGGTGGTCAGGCAAATTTGTAGAGCCAGAGAAAGCTAAATGGTAGGGAAGTAAGCAAAGGGGGCGGTAAATTTCTTATTAAGGGCAAGAGGGTTCCCTGGTGTGATGTTTGCTCCCAGAATTCTGAGAAACGGAATAATGGGAACGAGTTTCCCTATGTCCCAACGCGTATTTCCATAGTCTTGCATATATTACCTTCCCTATTTCCAATATAAGCCTATATCTTAGTTCCCGAAAATCCTTCCCGAGAGATATTATTCCTCGTCTTGGGAGCCTCTTCGACCGCATACAGCCGTCTTCTTCCTCCTGAACTACTCCAGCTATTTCTTCTTTTGCGTATCTGCTCAGTGATTTGACTTTCATCAATTCTCTCAACTTAACCAAACAAGCATGCCGGACTTATTTCATCCCTTTACATCACCGGTGTATTCGATCCACTTTCTTTCATGGAGCATTCCTCATTCTGTTTATTCTCTGTCTACCTCAAGAACTGCTATAGTATCCCGTTCACATACCACATTTGGTCGCCATTCATATAATGATAATAATAATTGGGCCCGTTCGAGCAGGATCTGGCAATTTATTGTTTCAATTTCAGTTTTTTTTCGGGTGCCTTATGTTTAAACCCCCAATACAATTTCGTTTATTTTACAAAATACAAAATATGAGTTACATGCCATTCCTTTCAGTTACTCTCCCCGTTCTTACTTTATCTTTTGTTGATAAATCTTTCCAATATTTTCCTAATCGGTCTCTCGTGTAGATATCCCCCAATTTGTTGGACGTTATGCAAATACCCAAGTATAGCCTCCAGTTCGCGTCTTTCCTCGGCATAAATTTGGGCAATAAAGGACTCTGTGTATTGCCGTATCTTCCTCCATCATGCATTCACACGTCCCCTCCTTTTTTCCCCTATTTTCTTGAGGTATGATCTAAACTCCCTGTGCCCCTTTAAAATTTGCGTTTTACCTTTGTAAGTTTTAAAGTCGATCTTCATTCTTTCCTTCACGCTAGGTAAAACTTGTCTTGAGTGTTTTCCCCTTTTCTAAGGTGTCCCATTCCCGTTCCCACATATCCAGGAAATAATCTCTTATAAAATCCCTGTTCCTGCTCCATTTCTCAGTTGGAGACTTCATGCTCGTTCCGACATAGTTCTGACAAGTTTGAATTCAATGAAATGAAGTGGGGAGGAACACTCTTGAATACATTGTCATTTTTCCTGCCTCTGACAAATATGGTTTTTTTATATATTCCAATAATTCGGAAAAAATATGTATTTAATATGAATAATAATAAGAATAAGTGTTTAATGGTACCCATGAATATAATACACAATATATTGCACAAGATATTTTAAACCTTTCCTTCTCAGGAATCATTTCTTTGAACAAGTCACGACTGTTTCCCATACGAGGACGTTTGAGGAAGATATTTGTCTTTTATTGTCAGGCAATACAAACTGCATTTGCTTACCAGCAAGAATGTTTATGTTGCAAGAGGAAAAAAGATTGGTTGTAATGATTATAAAACATAAAAACACAACCATAAATGAATGCGGTGCATGCCGATATACCTTATGCCTGATTGTTTCGAGGCGGCGGGATGAAACCCGTTTTCCCCCAACACTAATGGAAGTTACTTCACAAGTCCTCCTCATATAAAATTAAAGTTCTAATTTTTTATTGAAAATCGCCTGATTAGTTTGTCTAAACACTTAAATATATTTGCAAGTGAAATATACGCTTTATGTGAAGGACGCCACGGAGAATGTAAGCATTCCATGTTTAAATTTTTCATCGAGGAAGTCAAGTTTGTGAGGGTATTTTAAGGTTGAATCTATGTAACATAAATGTGAAGTTAACCATGTATTCTTTCCTTAATATTAACTGCCGGAATGCGATTATCATCAGTTGCCGATGATAAGCATATTTCGAATGCTACGTCATAGAAGTAGATAACTTCACAATATCAGTTTGATTCCAAGGTAAATGTGTCTATCGATTCAAATGGTAGACGGAAGCTTTTATGAAGACGATCTATAAATGTCATCCGGCGTAATAATGGTAATAAAGATTTTCACCACGGAATGCTGTTACTATGATCTCCCTGAACTGAGTGCTTATATAGCTCTAACTAAAACTTGTCTACTTAAATACATTTGCAAAAAGGTTATTGATATTGGATCATTCGTGAATTATGCCTTTGTTTTACCGTTGTTTGATAAACCCGTGACAACGTTAGTTAATGATATTATTGTATAAAAGCCTGATGTTAAAGTGTATAATCATTTTATTTCATGATTAAGATATTTTAATTTAATGGTTGCTGTAGGTATCCCATTTACTCCATTTACAAATTCTTTGTGGATGAATTTTTTTTCTCTGGTTGGTAGATAATTTCTGTATTGTATTGATTAAGGTGGGAAGTAAGATGTTGCAGAAAGTGCATTGGTGTAATCGAGTAGTTCCTCACGTGTTTTTCTTTTTAATATACCTCTTTCTTAGTGAATCTTTCGTCAGTAGGTGTAAGATAAATTTTCAAAGAATAACACTATGAGCCTAATGTTATTGGTTGATGAGATTTAAAATTTGATCAGTATCCTGGTGGAAATTAATTCCAATATTGGTCTAATTTTTATGAAGAGAAAAGATTCCACGTACAAATGACCTTAGCTGTCGGTCGCCTCCCATAAAAACTTATACGACCGAATTCTTGAGTCTGGATGTTGTTCTTCCGTTCGGGGAAACAATTGAGAGCAGCAGCTCAAGTGCGGGAAAACTAGCGTTTACACTAATTAACGCGACCTTTAAGTGTTTAAGAATCCTACGCTATGTTATGTTCCGAGTGCCTAGACATTTATGTGTAGCATTTCAAATTTGTAAATGTAACCCTGGCTTCCTTTTTAAATTTTCGTTATAAGGAATAGGTCTATTATATTAACAAATACGACGATTGTTCTAGAAATGAAGATCTTGCATGTTTTAATTAGGATAACGTTATTATATTTTTAACTTTATGCGTATTGTATATGCGGTACAAGTGTCATTAATTTGAATTCATTATGGCTTCAACGATGGCCGTTGCGAGTTGCGCCTCAAACAAAAGCGTCTAGCGTGAAATGTTTCTTTTACCAACATGCGGGTGGGACCTAACGAAATTATTAATATTTCTGGATTTACTCCAAACATTATTCGAAGATGTCTTCTCAAAAATGAATTAGCGGTGATAATTTTTATTTACTTGAGAAAAGTGACTAGATGTTCGGGTTCACCTTCCTTTGATATTTATAATCTCCGCTCTTTTTAAACATTTAAAACCATTTTCATGATGATTACCATGATGATTTGTTCAGGCAAAATTAAAATTTCAAAGCAGCGTCACGTGTTTCCTCCTCCGTTACCGTTGACGAACTGAACATGTTTCAAATTGCAACGTCTTCCGTTGTCGCAGCACCGGAAATAAATTGATGAAGCTTGTACCATATGAGCATGGCACACAAAGCTAACCGTATTTCATAAAATTAAATCTTTGCTAAATTAAATATGTTATGCTAAGAAAAAACTATGATCAATTTTTACTGAAAATGTCACTGAATTTTACGCTTGTAATTGCTTAACGCAAAATCTGAAATTGTTTTCCTTTGTCTGTATGTTGATTCCGTCTACCTACGTGATTGTTCACGAGGGAGTTTATGTCTGCTATCGACGTTTATCGGTAAATTTGAAAGTCATTGGCAGAAAATCAGCAATTGTTGTGTAAAATGACTTCAGGAAGATATCTGTCAAAATACGATAGACGGAGAGGGCTTAGAACGGATACGCAATCCACGAGAGGATAAGGGCTCTCCTCGTCACTCCCAGAGCACGGGCGCAGTTCGACCGAAAGCACTCTAATGCGGTCCTCGAAAGATTGTATTTAATTATGCATTTCTGGAATGAGCTGTGATCGATCGCAGCGAAACCTTTTGAGATACATAATATGGGGTAAATTGTCACTTTACATTTAACCATCTATCTTGGTAATGTTTAGAAGCGCCATTTTGACGCAAAGAAGCTTGATTTCCGGATCAGACTTATTAATTTTGCACCATTTAGTTATTTTTGGGAATATTGTTTTGTAATTTTTCTAAAATCAGAATTTTAAATACGTCGGTGGAGATGGACGTATAAGATTGCGCGAAGTTTTCAGTTCGCCAAACTAAAAAAAAAATAAACAGCCGAAGGATCGATAAAGATCATGGGAAGGCCTGTGAGAAATCTGGTGAAAGTTCACATCTGTGGTTGTAATGCGAGAGACTAACAATGACAAATAATTTTACCGACTGGCACTCGAAGTATTATTTTTAAGATTCCGATCGGATGCTTTAGATATAGGCAAACTCGATCCTCTCGCATTGCATATAGGAAATGGAAATTCATAGAGCAAGACATCGAACGAATTACTATTAATGCAGTAACGAAAAATAATTGCATTATGGGTACATCCTCATGGGCAACCATCCGTAATAAATATACATATGCTTGTTTTCATGCTTTTAATTCTAGCACCATGGGTTTGGGTAGACTGTTTTGGAACGGCTCTCCGTGGTATTCTCTTTCGCTCAGACGTATTTTAATCCACTCTTCAAAGCATTGCGTCTTCTGTTACTAGTATGTCCATACTCTTCATTTTAAACATTCTTCGGTAGCACTTCCCCAAATCCCCAAAAATGTGCATTGACTGCGTTGAATTAATAAAGATTATGGACGTTGAGGCATAATATCCAGAATAAAACCAAATAATGTTCTTAAATGAGATATCAAAATTAGGATTTTTTAAGTTTAGGCAAATTGCTAAAATACAATAGACAGTGATAATAAAAGAACCAGCATTACACTGTCTCCTCCATTCCATAAGCCTGGCGTTTCCTTTTCACTCATTTATTTTGAAATTCGTCATTAACTCGATAAAAAAGGTGCATTATTTGACTCGTATAAATATCTTGGGATTTTTCGTTCATTGGCTTAAATATGCTGTCAAACATTCGGAAACCCTATTCGTTGGTACATTTCATTATAAATATAATTATTTATTTGTAACAAACTATTATGATATCAATATACACAACTCGGACACATGAGAGAATTGGCTGGTTCATTAAGGAGAAAAATTACGCTATTAGCATTTATGATATAATCACCTCAATACTTGGATTTTACAGAATAATATGATTTCTACGAGGATCGTTTAAACAATGAAATGTATGCAATATATAAATATTAGAAACGCGGATGCTTTATTTTACTCAGTCGAGTCTAGAAAGAGAAGCGGAAGGGTGAAGAGAAACTAGTTTTGCGGCGCCTTTTCCATCTTTATGGAAGGTGCCAAGGTTAACATCACATCTGAAGGAAACCGCCCGTGACGCCAAGGCCGAATCAGTTCAGAGCGTTAAACCTCAAATATAGAAGCTTAAGAACATCCAGCAATCGCGCAACCATATATTTATAATATTTATTTATTTATTTATATATATGGGTGTATGTGAATGTATATATGCATACAAAGATAGGAAAATGGATATGAAGAATACACATTTATATGTGCTCCTATCCATTTTCCTATGTCTGTATACTTGTGAATGAATATTTATTCACCATATAGCGGGTTTTTCGTAGTAGTAGTAGTATTTAGGAGAGGCGACCGACAGCTGAAGTCATTTGCCCCATCAAGGATAGACAGGAAAGGATGAAGGGTGGAGAGAAATCCGGCGTCGGCATTAGCCTACTCTTATCAAAAAGGCGCCAAGGGGTCCGCAGCTTAACGTCCCATCCGACGGACGGCTTACTCACTCAAAGTGCCCTCCACAAAGCACCTCAAGCAGGGATCGTGATACCACTGAAAAATATTCAACGCCGCAGAGATTTGAACCCGGGCCCTCTGGATGGGCGTTTGAATGTGTATTTCGTGTTTGAATGTGTATTTGGCTATTGTGTCTCGTCTCCTTCTTCTGGCTATGCGTTCTACGAAACGCACTGTTCTTATCCTTTATGGCGTTGTATGTTTGCTTTCTTATTGTCCTTACCTCTTGTCGTTGTCCATTTCTCCTTTCGTGAGTGAAAAAGCTCCCCCTTGGCCAAGGAATCGAGGCACTTGGTTGCATAAACCCCCCTCAGGTTTCAGTATAATTTAAGTTTCCTCGGTAGCTAAAGTGGTTAGAGCATCAGCCCATTAAGTCGAAATATCCGGTGTCCCGGTCTAAGTAATATTTTTACGCTGGTGATCTTCTTGATTCCACCTTCCTCACCTCTCCTGTGTTCGTCCATAATATGTGTTCCAATCCCTTTTCCTTTTATCTATTTACATGTGAATATATATATATATATATATATATATATATATATATATATATATATATATATATATATATATATATATATATATATATATACACACACATATATATAACACTTTTTTGAAAGGTCCCACGGACGTGAATAACAATGCATAAGATTTAGCACTAGTGGACACAGTGCTATAGTGTGTCAATCTTAGCACCCCTCCCACCCTCTGATCCTCCACTGAAACTCAAAACAATAGAGCAATCCTTCATCTAGCCCTTGGATTCCTGGAATTGCCCAGGTAAATATTAGGCATTAATTACCCTGATTTAAACATATTTTCATCCCCGCTCCACTCCCATCACCTTCCACATTTTCCCCAACCTTCTAAAAATCCCCCTTCTAAAGCTTCCCCTCCGAACCGTTCCCTTCGGAAACTTATCCCCACCTTCCCTTTCCATCCATCGTTCCAGCCCTAGTATTCCTTGCAGTTCTATCCCTCTCTTCCTTGAGGAAGGTGGCTGCGACCACCGAAAATTCGAAACTTAGTGAGTTTCTTTTCTTTTTTGTGTGTTTCTGTGTCCACTAGTGCTAAATTATATGTGTATATATATATATATATATATATATATATATATATATATATATATATATATATATATATATATATATGGGTCGTTGTAGACCAAGGGGTAGAGCGTTGGACTGCTGATCGGAGGGTCCCGAGTTCGATTCCCGGGCAAGGCACTCTGGGAAACCATAACCGGCACAGGGAAAGGAACTGCCCCCCCTACCCTGATGAGTGAATTTCACACGCCGTCGGGCTTAGTACTGGGTGAGCTCTACCATCACCTATTAAACCGACCTTCGGGTTGATTACTGTGTTTATGGCTTACATATATATGTATATATATGTATATATATATATATATATATATATATATATATATATATATATATATATATATATATATATATGTATAGATTCTGAAGACGACAGCCGTGCTGTCGAAACGTAAAATAACAAATTGTGAGTGTCCTTTCTTTGTGTCTCTATATTCTAAAAATCTACATCTGTGTTTTTATATATTTGTGTGTCGCCGAAGAGCGTTCCATTTCGAAGATATTTTATATATATATATATATATATATATATATATATATATATATATATATATATATATATATATATATATATATATATATATCCAGCGCTCCGCAGCTATTCCTTCCTCGTAGGCTCTTGTGCGGTGTGTAGAATGCAATTTCTCTCACTGCTCGCCTACCTCGTGGCCTTCCGCATCGTATGCCGGCCATAAATAATCCACTCAAGAGACCCAAATCGATGGGGAAGTGGATAGCGTTTTCCCGCGCAAAATCCAAGGCTACAGCCCCGGAGAACATCGTATGGAACGATAGAAACGAACTATTTTTACTTTTCTGGTAGTGTTTCACTAATCCGTTTTAGTCAAATCTCATTTCCGTATTTGATCATTCCACTTTTCTTTTTCCTCACAATGATGGTTGTTAGTATTAACTAATCATGATCGAATTCCCCAAGCACGGGTGCTATAAACTTGTCCTGATTCTTGGACGTACGTTTTCCGATAACGCCTTGAATTGTGTTGGCTCGAGTGGTCATTGCTCCAGGTTGTTTCGTCAAATCAGTATGGTGTGTGCCAAACTTGGGAGTAGGATATGCTATGCGTCTGTCTGTAGCACATTGCATCCTAGCGTATCCACGTCAAAACCGGAGAAGTAAAAGATTAGCTATTAACATAGAAAATGGGATTTTCTGGACATGAAAATTATAAGCAGAGATGAGATAGATACAACAAATTTAGTTATGATCGAATCGCTATGAAAAATAGACAAGGCGTTCGCGACGAAAGTCCGAGTCGTTAAACGTGTCACCCAATTAAATTTTTTTTATTGAGTTAGATGATTTCGATGATTTTTTAATACCATAAATTGTCTGCTCCTCTGGAAAGAGCGATATTTAAAAACATTCGCCCTTGTATAATGAAATTGGATAAAAATTCGTAAATTTTGAACCTTAAGTTAGATTATCTTTGTAAAAAATTCGGTACATCCGAGAAGTTCCTCGTCAAATACCAAGTAATACTTGAAAAATTCCAATTCATTACTGAAATCTACATTTTCCAACATCATTGGAAAATCTGCGAGCTTAGCTTTCAGCAGTTTTACTGCTTTCGTCAACTTTGTTATATTTTTCAGCTTAACGTCCCATCCGACGGACGGTGTACTCACTCAAAGTGCCCTCCACAGAGCACCTCAAGTGTGGATTGAGATACCTCTGAAAAATATTCATCACCGTCGGGATTTGAACCCGGGCCCTCTGGGTGAGAAGCCAGTACATTAGCCTCCTCACCATCTCAATCCCCTTCTTTCTTTCAATGCCATGCGTTTTTTTATGTACAATGACCTGTAAAGGTGAGGCTTCACTCACCGGGACGGTTTATACTTGCCCGTCCTGGCAGTCAATGAAAATTTAAGGATTGCCTGGGAGTAGGTCGAGATGGTAGATAATATTAGATTATAATTAAATTTGTTGGATTTTTTCACCTCTGCTAATAATATTGTCGCCCCTCTCTTCCTTCTGATAAAACCTAATTTATCCATAATTCTCTTCTATAATCCCATATAATCCCTACCCTTCGTGTCCTCAAAATACCCCTGGTATGATAGAATTGAACTTTAAACCTTATATAAATACACATGAACTATAAATGCATATTTTCATCCAATACCATTTCCAAGTAAGAATTGAGAGAGGTGATTCGGCTCAATTTTCCTTATGAAGTAGATACTAATGTCCAATTTTACGGTATGGTGGGTTAATAAAATATTGAACGTCTTTTTCGCGGGTGGTAGTTAGTGTGTGCTGAAGAAGTCGGTTTAAGGGTGGGAGAAGGAGTCAGAGTGGACGACGTGTTTTCGTGATCCCTCTTCAAGGGACAGAGGCCTCACTGGTACAACAGGTTACCAAAATACAATTAGGGCAATGAGACGCCGAGATAAGCTAGGCAGTGATTGCCCCTCGTGAGAGATAGCGCCTACCTCGAGTCCTCGACGAAACGTTAGTGTCTCCTAACTAGAGTTGCTCTAGTGCTCCCTTTGAATCATTTTAAGAGTTCCTTCTTATCAAAGTGCCACGTTTTTTTATCTGAGGCGTGTCGTGTTTGTGTTTGCTGGGGTGTGGGTGGCTAGGTTGGGTAGCTGGCTAATCCCAAGCGAATCCAAATTCCAAGGTATTTGGGCCTCAGCATGGGGAGAGCTGAGAGAAAATATATTGGAAATGACCATTTCAATATTTCTTTTGATTGTAGTTGGTAAGCATTCAAGGTATTTTTACGTGGACTCGGCTAGCTACCGCTAAGCTTCTCCAAACAGCACAACGCATAGAGGAGCTATGTGGTGTAGACATTCGGCTGGCGAATTTAGACCTATAAAATGAATATGATTCGCGGCGTGGAGTTACTGAGACGGGATGTGACGTAATTGTTAGTTTGTTTCGGTAAGTGACGGAAAAAATAATTTTCCATGGAAATACAGGTTCCATAGCAGGTCTTGTGTGTATCAATATTACATAGAGATTGATTCCAAGTTAAAATTTATGAGAGATAAATAAAATAAGAACACACTTTAAAAATAAAAATCAAGGGTATTGAATTTGTTGGAAAGGATAATTTCTCAACAATCTTTGTTGACCTTTGAAAACTTTCAATTGAAAACGGAATTAGACAAGTAATAAATAATTTATCTCAAAAACCAAGATTAAGTGGGGCCTCTGGGATAGAAGGGTAACCGTGTGTCGAAATATAACCTTGATAGAGGCGAAAGTAGTGTGCAGGGATAGAGTACGGAAGAAATTATTGAAAGGGAGGAAAACATTCCTCATGAAAACCTAGTTTGGCTTTATCGACATTTGCTTACCCCGAAAGGCAACGCTGTGAAGAGGAACACGTGTAAATGACCCTTTCAATGCAAGAAATCATGCTGCTCGTCTTTGATATTCCTTAAACCAATTTCGACATCAGTGTGACCCCCATCTCCGTGGATTCAGGTTCGGCGGCCCACATTCCATGCTTCGCGCCCCCATTCCCACTCGATATTTGTGGTCGCTGTACCCGTCCATTCACGTCTATTATTTTTGCGTAATTTATCCATAGAAATACTCATGGTTTCCCTAAGGAATCCAATGAGAAAAGTTGTGTTCATTAAGAATGGCAAAGCCAAAGTAATAAATCGCTATATTTTTCATTTAAATCTTGCATGCTATCTTTTTAGTCAGTTTTGGGTGCGAGTCTTCCAGCTTTTGAAGGTCGAGGATGGTCTATATCGAAGCCGGAGGTTTGTAATTCTTACTCTCCGGATTCATGAAGTATGTAATTGCAAAATGCTTGCAAAAAATTCTTTTACTTTTTAATTTGTACAAGTAACTTAATTCATCAATTAGAAACATTACTCGTGATTCAATCTTTTACAATAGTAACTTCGCATATGAAAACAATAGCCTTCTCGCATAAATTATCATCCCGGAGAGTTTTTAAAATGTTATTAAAATTAACTGTGATATACTTGTAACTGTTGCTAAATGCTTGAAAAAAGTAAGATATCGCTTGCAACTGATAACAATTTCAGAAAAGTTGAAACTGTTACTGAGTTCAGCTACTTTTTTGGTGATATTCCCATCTCTTCAAATAGATCCCTTCCCTTCTCTCGCTTGTTAGCGTCTCGACATGCCAAAATGCATTTTAACTTCGCGGTTTAACTTCATAAGATCGGTCGACGCCATTCTTCGAGATTACTCGCAGAATGTTCAAAACGTAATGTGCACCATCTTTCCTTCACGTTCGAATATCAATTATAATCGATGGCGTCTTACTTAAGGTGTTGACCAACGCTCACCTGTGGTTTGACAATCGCGACTTGCCCTCATTCCAACCTTCACCGCTATAATACACGTCCCCGGTTTAATGGGAAAATAACCCGACGGAATGAACTCATTCAGGCTTAACTCCCTTCATTTTTTCCTTCTCTCAAAACACTACTCCCCCAACCGAGCTCTTCTGCATGTACTTCTGTATAAACCCCTTAAAGTATTAACTATTGATGTCCAATGCGCCGAAACGCGTTGTTAATCCGTGAAAAAATACTGATCATTTTAATGTGAGCAAATAAATCTAGTAAATCAATGTCACCCAACCCATGCGATGACTCCTAACGAAGTTTGTGAGTTTCATATAATACTTAGATGAGCCAACGGCGATAAAATGTCCACCTACATGAAAACTTGGTTTAATAAATTCATTTGCGAACCGGGAAATTCTGAGCAAAGATGTGAAACCATTTGATGAATTATATGTGACTCACTCTGGAAGTTAAATATGCCTCTAACTCTTGTTTTCACAATAGGAGCAATGGAGTTTTAACTCCACACGGAAAGGACTTCTGCTCAGGTTAAGATAAAGAGTCAATTTAATAGAGCTGATGAAAGGCAAACCGTTCCCTTTCAGCATTAATTTTGCGTTGGATTTGGAATTAACTGCAATTTTAACCCTGCTTCTGCTCAAATCATTCATCATGAGTGATCTTTTTATCATAGGCAGATACGCAGCACATAAATGAGTAGTGAACACCCTTTCGAGTACCTCTTTTGAAGGCAAGGAAGTAAGTATTGAATACACCGGACTTTCGGCGGCTTCTGGTTGCGATAGCAGTGTAGTCTTAGTTTTAATCAGGCCTGATGCTATAGGTGATTGGGAGATGAATTGGCTATTTTTTATCTTATATGGCATCCGGTTATCTCTCTTGGCCTTAGATCTGGTAGCATTTAACTCTAAAACTTTTTTTCACATATCATTGTTACACATACATGCATATTACAGGGTGAGTCAGCGTTACCTGACGATCTTGGGTCGAGTAGTAATAAAAAGGCCTCAGGAAAAGCTGACTCACTCATTGTACAATTAAAACTGGGTGTGCGACACCCAATCAGTCCTTTGCCTAGTCCGTTGCTCTAGACTCGTAAGCCAGTAAACTAGCCACCTTATCAACGCGAACATTTTTGTTACATTTCTGAAATATCCAAACCTCGACCAATCGCCCATGAACGCAAAAATATAAATATTAGGAATCTATGTAGTTTCATTGTCAAAGTCTTCTATAACTATAAAAAAAAGATTCGTTGAAGTTCTTATATCTATTTTTTCTGACACTGTAAAAAAGAAACTTCTCTCATTTCTCAACATAGTCTCCCTTTAGACGCTCACATTCCTCACAACGTCAAGGCATTGTTCATTTTTTTAATGTTGGAGACAGACTGTTCAGTGAAGAGTTGTCTTCTACTTCGGCTCTATTTTTTGGCGATATTGGGTCACTTCTCCCTTATCTTTTGTCGAATTGGCTCGAAAAATATTTAGCAACATCCGTTCGCAACGACCACGAGGGATTGTCACTCACCAGCATTAAAAAAAGCTCTAAGGGGTTTTTCACGCATCAGCATTAAAAAAAGAGAGGCGTTGTCCGAGGAGCAGACGCAAGCAGTGTACCCGACTGAGGGAATGAATACCGATCGATTGCGGCGTAGCATTCTTCACCACTTCGGAGAGGACTCGATATCATGATGACACACTCATAGCCTCGGCAGAGGGAAATCATATTGGCATACATTGCAAAGTCAAAAGTGCAATTATCGAGAGAAATTCAGACGCGCGGGAGACCCAAATGAGGATCAGTCTTTTTGCCTCAGGCGAGTTGCTAGCAAACTAATGGTGAACAAATTTTTATTCCTAATAAATTTCCCAAACCCATCTCACGGAACCCAGAAAAATAGACTGGCTCACAATGTGTGGCATTTAAAATGGTGTCAGAACCGCCTTGTCCTACATGAACCATTCTCAACAAACAATGCTGGAGGACCAATATATGAGAAGTTTAAATTACGTTTGAAAATTAAATTCCAACCTTTTGATCGTTTCGAATCCGTGGCGTAATCGAATCCCGAGGTATAATTTCCCTTGAATGAAAATAATAGCATTTCATTTCAATATTATTATTATATTTTGGTCCCATATGATGGACTGGATTTATTCTGTAGTCAAGATCTTTATTATGTGTGCTCGTGATACGTAAGTACCTTTGGTATTACGTAGAAATGGATTTTACTATTCTTAATATCTAGAAGTCATAAAATTATGAAAAGGATAGCAGTTTCAGGCTATTTATGGTAGAAGGAAACCTTAATCAATAACTGTAAATGTTGCACTTTTCCGCTAAATGTATGTGAAAACTTATTACGACGCATTTTTCATGATTGAGCCATCAGGGGAAAAACTTGAGCCGTAAAAGGGACCTGTCTCGTACCCAAGATGAATCAACCGGAACGCACGTTATAATGTCTTTCCAAACAGTAAAATATTGCAATATTTTCAATCCGTCTTCATAAAATTGTCTAGTTTGTTTATTTAGTAGCGATACTAATTTTAAATGACCGGCAACTTCAAAACGTATCGATTATGACATCATTAGTCAAAGAATATAATGTTGGATCTCTTTCTGTACTTGAAGACTATTTTTTTTCTAACGATATTGTTGAAGTTTATCCTAATCAGACAGTAGCAGTAGTTAAATGGAATGCGTTCGATGGAAAAATGGCAATGGTGCATACACAATTTCCGAGCGATTTCACGAATACCACAAGCAACCAGCCTTCGAGTTGATTGCTATAGTTGCGGTTAAATTATGAGAGCCGGAAGCGAAAGAGGTAAAGATTGCCACTTTCTTGGCGCGCGCTATCAGGGGCCGTCGTTAGGAAAACGCATTTTCATTCTCCTTCATTACGCCATGGATGGCACATGTTCAATCACTACGAATCGTTAAGAGCTGGGTGGCATCATCCACGACCGCAAGTCTTTCTTCGGGTGGAATTCCGTCCGGGGCTCCAGCATACAACGAGGGACCTATGATGAGGCTTTGGTTGGTTCATGGCAAGTGCTCATTGCCACCGTCAATGACGAAAACCACACAAGAGCTATGCTATGATCATGTAAACACGCGCCAATTTCAAATCGATCGATGGTTTGTCGGCGGTGGCGTTATTTATTGTACACTGCCGTCGTTTTCGAAAGAACTTACAGGTATAACCTCAAATTGAAATAGAAAATAAACAACTTGGCTTTTCCTCGGAGAAGATGTTTTGACTGACGATTTTCTTTACCCTTCACATTCCCCGTGATTGTATTTTCCTCAACCATCTGCCAACGAAACTGACACCAAGCAAACCTTCTCAACAAGGTAGTAACCCCTCCCAGTCCGCTATTTACCCACCTGACTAATTACCCAGTGCCCTTCTCCCCGTTCACATTACCCATTCCCCCACTCCTCTGCCAACTAACTTGACGCCAAGCAACACTTTTTTCAACATTGTATTCATCCCTCCTCCCAGCCTGCTAATTTCTCAATATTACCAATCCTCCTCTTCTCCTCTTCCAACCTCAACCAATCCTTGCTTTCCTCCCTCCCTCCTCTTCCCCTCCGTCCAGAGAGATATATACAGTGTTTGACTTGTATTTTTACCTGATGATGTTACCCCATAACGAAGCCTAGGTAGTAAATAAAAATTTTTTTCCATGTAATTTCAACATGAAGATTTTCCACCAAGTGACGCCAGAAACTGTTATATATATACATATATATATATATATATATATATATATATATATATATATATATATATATATATATATATATATATATATATATATATATATATATATATATATATATATATATATATAAAACCCTCCCCGGACTACAACCTTGACGTGGTGGAAGGGCTTGTGCGTTCCGATGACCCCTAGAGCTGTACTGGCGGGAGTAATAAAAATTGCTCCTGGTAGGGTCACCCATGCCAGATAGGTCGAAGGTTAGGAGCCAGACAAAAGGTAGTCCACGCAGCGTCTGTTCCTCAGTGAGGCGGCTGCAATGGCGTCTGACCCCAGTGGGGCGGCCAGTAAGTGATGGTGTCACGTTAAAAACACTATTGAGGAAGGCAACGGGAAACCACCTCAATTATCATTCCCAAGAACAATGTGATGGACAATAGAGATATTTTGAGTCCTGGCAACCACGGGGCTCGGCCCAATCGGCCGTGTGTCGTGCCCGGCAGCGGGGGAGGCAAGGCTTCCGCGGTCGTCATCCCACGAAACCCTTGCAAGGGAAAACCAGCAGCAGCAGGACAGAAGACGCAGGAGAAGAAGACCAAATTAGTTAGAATAGGAACGTGGAATGTTAGGACAATGATGAGGACGGGGAAATTGGAGAATGTTAAGCGAGAGATGGAAAGGGGAAATATAGATATTTTAGGTCTATGCGAGGTGAGATGGAAAGATAGCGGGGATTACTGGAGTGATAAGTATAGAATAATATACAGCGGTGGGGACGAGAGCAAACGAGGGGTCGCCATAGTATTAAATGAAGAGGTAGGAAGAAGCGTAGTCAACATAGAGCAGGTAACGGATAGAATACTACTAGTGGAGATAAAAGCAGAACCAACGAACTTAGTTATTATCCAGGTATACATGCCACCGAGCAACCATAAGGAAGAAGAGGTCGATAGGATATACGATCAGTTAGAGGACATGATTGCATGTGTTCCTGCAGGGAAACATTTGATAGTGATGGGGGATTGGAATGCAACAGTAGGCGAAGGAAGAGATGGTGATGAGGTGGGGGACTACGGTTTAGGCACGAGGAATGACCGCGGGGAGAAAGCAGTTGAGTTCTGCAGGAGACAGGGGTTAGTTATCACCAACACTTGGTTCAGACACCACAAAAGACGCAGGTATACATGGAAAATGCCAGGTGACTCGGGAAGATATCAGCTAGATTATATCCTGGTTAGACACAGGTTTAGGAACAGTGTGATAAATTCCCACAGCTTCCCGGGAGCGGATGCGGACTCAGACCACAATTTAGTTGTTATGAAATGTAGCGTACGTTTTAAAAAGATAAGGCAGGGGCGGCGAGTTAGAAAATGGAATGTAGAAGCATTAAATGGGTTGAAAAGAAAGGAATACAAACAGGCGGTAGAGAAAATCATGGAGGACGGTAAAGAGCTAAGTACTATTGAAGAAAAATGGGAATGTATCAAAAAAGGGTTGTCTAAAGCCGCAAAAGACACTATTGGAACCGTTAACGCTAAAAGGACTCGTAAACCATGGATCACGGATGAGATGATTACAAAAATGGATGAGCGGCGAAAATGGAAGAATATAAATACAGAATTAGGCAAAATGAATTACAAAGAATTGAACAATAAATTGAGGCGGGCAACAAATAAAGCAAAGGAAGCATGGTGGAAGACGCAGTGCGAGAATATGGAAAGTCTGCAGAGGAAGGGGGAAATCGGTGCGCTTTACAGCATAGTTAAATCTTTATCAGGAAGTAAGAAAGGGAGATCAACGATAGCAGTTAGAGATAAGGCCGGTAAGGTAATAGTTGACGCAGGAAAGATCCAAGAGAGATGGAAGGAATATGTAGAAGAATTGTATAGTAAAGAGCTTAGACCAACAAAGTTAGACATTGAAAAGGAACATGACGTAGAGGAAGATAGCTTAGGTCCAGGCATACTAGACAATGAGATAGAAAGGGCATTAAGGGAGATGAAACTAAATAAGGCCGTGGGGGTAGATAACATTCCCGTGGAACTTTTGAAATGCTTGGGCAAATGTGGGAGGAAGAGGCTATATGGGCTGATCCGTAGTATTTATGAGGAGGGAATCTGGCCGGAAGACTTTGTGAGATCAGTTTTAGTTCCTATTCCGAAAAAGGTAAAGGCCACGTCATGTGAGGACTATAGGACAATTAGTTTGATATCCCACGCAGCTAAGGTTGTTCTCAGGATCATAAACAAAAGGATAGAGAGTAGGGCAAATGATTACTTAGGGGATGATCAGTTTGGGTTTAGGAAGGGGAGAGGTACGCGTGATGCCATTGCAGTAATGAGATTATTAATCGAGAGGAATATAGAACACAACCAGGAGGTATTTGCCTGTTTCGTAGATTTCGAAAAAGCGTTTGAAAGAGTAAATTGGGAAAAACTAATGAGTATATTGCAGAAAATAGGAATAGATTGGAGGGAAAGGAGGCTAATCCGCAATCTGTACATGTCTCAGACTGCCCAGGTGAGGGTGGGAAACGGGGAGTCAGGATGGGCAGTGTTAGGAAGGGGTGTAAGGCAGGGTTGCCCATTATCACCGTTGCTGTTCAACCTGTACGCAGAAGAAATGATCAAAGAGGCATGGGAAGAACTCGAGGTAGGAATGAAAGTGGGCGGGGAAGTCGTAAAATCAGTTAGGTTTGCTGATGACCAAGCTTTAGTTTGTCAGTCAGCCAAGGGGCTGCAAGCATTGCTTAGTGAATTGGAAATTCAGTGCGACAGGTATGGGATGAGAATCAATATTAATAAAACAAAGGTTATGCGATTTTCTAGAAAGAAAAAGGCCAAGCTTAACATTAAAATAGGAGGGCAAAAGCTAGAGCAGGTAGAACAGTTTACGTATCTCGGTAGTGTTTTGGACCAACACGGTCAAAGTAGTAGGGACGTAAGGAGAAGAATTGCGCTAGGCAAAGAGGCTTTCACAAGGAGGAGGGAGTTGATGACAGGGACTTTGAGTAAGGATGTTAAGAAAAGACTCGTAAAAACTTTGATATGGAGCGTAGCTATGTACGGTGCGGAAACGTGGTCATTGAAGCAGGAGGATAGACGTAGATTGGAGGCTTTTGAAATGTGTGTGTGGAGAAGAATGGAGAAGGTGAAATGGACAGAGAAGAAAACAAATGAGGAAGTACTTGGTATGGTGGGCGAAGAGAGGGGTTTGTTGGGAGCAATCCTATGGAGGCAGGAAAAGTGGATGACGGGGGTGTTGACCGGCAGTGGGATGTTGAAGTCTGTGATAGAGGGTAGAATGTTGGGCAAAAGAGGAAAGGGAAGGAACAGGATAGGGTTGTTGGACGGGATGAAGGGAGGAAGGAAGTACTCAGAGATGAAGAGGGACCTGATATAGAGTAGGATGATTGATTTTGTGTTTTGTTAGGAGTAATAAAATATTTGTTTGGTAGTTGTGTCAGTCCAAAAACCTACCTTAACCGGTAGATTACTTAAAAAAAAATATATATATATATATATATATATATATATATATATATATATATATATATATATATATGTATATATATAAATATATATAGGGAGGGAGAAAAGGATTGATTGAGGTAGGAAGAGGGGGTCTAAAAGTTTATGGTTAGAGGCGGAGGAATAGGATTGGTAATATTGGTAAATTAGCTGGCTCTGAGGAGGAATTAATACAATTTTGCAAAAGCTTTGCTTGGCGTCAAGTTAGTTGGCAGAGGAGTGGGGGCATAGATAATGTGAACGGGGAGAACGGTACTGGGTAATTAGTCAGGTGATTAAGTAGGAGGCTGGGAGGGGTTTTCCTACATTGTTGTAAAGGTGGTGTCAGTTTAGTTGGCGTTATTGTATTTCCCTCACCCCTCTGCCAACTAAATTGACACCAAACAAGCCTTCTCAACCATGTATTAACCCCTACCAGCCTCCTACTTATGTGGAAAAGCCAAGTTGTTTATTTTAAATTTCAATATAAAGATTTTCCACTAGGTAACGCCGGAAACTGTTTTATTTAGAATTTCAAAATTAGTGCTAAACGTGAATACGTTTTGCGCTACACATGGACAGAATATCTCCGGCATAACTTTTGCGAAAGTGGTTGGTATTCAAAACAAGCGTTGTTACCCCTTGAAAATATTTTTAAAAATGTGAACCGGCGGTGGTTTCGACACCGGCAACGTATTTAATTTTCAAGTCGCTATGCAATATAGTTTCGCCGCATAATAAACCTATATCTAAATGAAAGAATAAAGACTTTAGGGGTTTGGTTGATGGATGGAAGGAAGTCCCAGGGGTGGAAGAGGAGAATGGGGTGGGGGTCGTTGTCTTCTTTCCATTTAATAATATGGGGAGGAGTATAGTTGTATGCCCCGCCTTAGAAAACCATTCATTGATTTTCCTCCCAATGTTCCCAGATTTCTGCCGTAATTTGCATGCCTTAATTCATCCCTTTATGCATCCTACCGTTTGACACTAATATTCTGCCTGCGAAGAGACACAGAATCATTTATTTTCCTCTATGTGTTGTATTCTTTTATATAGTCAACTATTCATTATAAATAATTCTCCGCCGCCACAGTGATGTCTATTTTCCTTCACGTCGCATAAAATGCCTACACATTTTTTTCCTCTTCTTCCCACGCTCACCTGGCAAAGTCCCTCCAATATCACGACCTTCAACACCCCATTGCTTATCTGTATGCCTTCCAATTACTTTCTTTAGCTTCCTCTAATTTCCTCGGACAACTTCCCCCTTTACACTATAATTTCTAACACTTCCTTCATTGTTTTCCTCTCTGTCCAGCTTATTTTCTCAAGTACAGTCCCAATGCCCACTGCTCACGAGCCTCTCATATAAGCTCAAGTTCTCTCCCTAAAGGCTTAGTTTAGAACCCATGCAAACGCTTCAAATATGAGAATTTGACTAATGGAATTGTGACGAAAATTGTAAGGGTGATAAAGGGTAAAAAGGATAGTTATGGTAGCACCAGATAAGTTACTGGTGGGAAAATAAAGTTTAGCGAGATCAACAAAAAGATGTAGTGATGACATCACATGATCACCTTTCACCAACTCCCTTGTCTTTATCAGTGTTATTTTCGCTTTCTTTTTCGGGCGAAATTCTTCTAATATCCTTGCTATAATCATTTTCGTTCAGAATACTATCCGAATTACTAAATGGCTTATTCTACTGTTATTTATTTCTTCCTACGTTGATGTTTAACATACGCTATTTTCTTTTGATGTGGGGGTGAAGGATGGAAAAGCTTAAATGAACAGAAAGGTAAACAACCGAGGAAGTGCTTGGCATGGTGGGTGAGGAGTGGGGATACTTGGGAGAAATCCAAAGGAGTCAGGAAAGTTCGATGCAGAGAATTTTGTTGGGCGATGGAACGCTGAAGACTGTGTTAGAGGGGAGAACATTGGGCAGACGAAGTAAGGTAGGAAATTCCTTAATATCAATCCATGGATACTAAATATTGGAAGGTGGTTTAGTATGTTAAAACACCGAAGGCAGGCAGAAAACATGAAGAAATGAAGGAAGGTTGTGTAGGTAAAATAATTGAGGTTCTCGCGATTGATGGGCGACGGTAGGCATTAGGAACCTGTGCAAAAACCAACCTTATAGGATAGAATACTTTCAATTAACTAAATCTTTATCTGGGGCCGGATTCGATATCGGGGCTCATTTAATATTATATATATAAATCATATATATATATATATTATATATATGTAAATAATATATATATTTATATAATTATATATATATTATATTATATATATATATATATATATATATATATATATATATATATATATATATATATATATATCCCTCCCCGGACTACAACCTTGACGTGGTGGAAGGGCTTGTGCGTTCCGATGACCCCTAGAGCTGTACTGGCGGGAGTAATAAAAATTGCTCCTGGTAGGGTCACCCATGCCAGATAGGTCGAAGGTTAGGAGCCAGACGAAAGGTAGTCCACGCAGCGTCTGTTCCTCAGTGAGGCGGCTGCAATGGCGTCTGACCCCAGTGGGGCGGCCAGTAAGTGATGGTGTCACGTTAAAAACACTATTGAGGAAGGCAACGGGAAACCACCTCAATTATCATTCCCAAGAACAATTTGATGGACAATAGAGATATTTTGAGTCCTGGCAACCACGGGGCTCGGCCCAATCGGCCGTGTGTCGTGCCCGGCAGCGGGGGAGGCAAGGCTTCCGCGGTCGTCATCCCACGAAACCCTTGCAAGGGAAAACCAGCAGCAGCAGGACAGAAGACGCAGGAGAAGAAGACCAAATTAGTTAGAATAGGAACGTGGAATGTTAGGACAATGATGAGGACGGGGAAATTGGAGAATGTTAAGCGAGAGATGGTAAGGGGAAATATAGATATTTTAGGTCTATGCGAGGTGAGATGGAAAGATAGCGGGGATTACTGGAGTGATAAGTATAGAATAATATACAGCGGTGGGGACGAGAGCCAACGAGGGGTTGCCATAGTATTAAATGAAGAGGTAGGAAGAAGCGTAGTCAACATAGAGCAGGTAACGGATAGGATACTACTAGTGGAGATAAAAGCAGAACCGACGAACTTAGTTATTATCCAGGTATACATGCCACCGAGCAACCATAAGGAAGAAGAGGTCGATAGGATATACGATCAGTTAGAGGACCTGATTGCATGTGTTCCTGCAGGGAAACATTTGATAGTGATGGGGGATTGGAATGCGACAGTAGGCGAAGGAAGAGATGGTGATGAGGTGGGGGACTACGGTTTATGCACGAGGAATGACCGCGGGGAGAAAGCAGTTGAGTTCTGCAGGAGACAGGGGTTAGTTATCACCAACACTTGGTTCAGACACCACAAAAGACGCAGGTATACATGGAAAATGCCAGGTGACTCAGGAAGATATCAGCTAGATTATATCCTGGTTAGACACAGGTTTAGGAACAGTGTGATAAATTCCCACAGCTTCCCGGGAGCGGATGCGGACTCAGACCACAATTTAGTTGTTATGAAATGTAGCGTACGTTTTAAAAAGATAAGGCAGGGGCGGCGAGTTAGAAAATGGAATGTAGAAGCATTAAATGGGTTGAAAAGAAAGGAATACAAACAGGCGGTAGAGAAAATCATGGAGGACGGTAAAGAGCTAAGTACTATTGAAGAAAAATGGGAATGTATCAAAAAAGGGTTGTCTAAAGCCGCAAAAGACACTATTGGAACCGTTAACGCTAAAAGGACTCGTAAACCATGGATCACGGATGAGATGATTACAAAAATGGATGAGCGGCGAAAATGGAAGAATATAAATACAGAATTAGGCAAAATGAATTACAAAGAATTGAACAATAAATTGAGGCGGGCAACAAATAAAGCAAAGGAAGCATGGTGGAAGACGCAGTGCGAGAATATGGAAAGTCTGCAGAGGAAGGGGGAAATCGGTGCGCTTTACAGCATAGTTAAATCTTTATCAGGAAGTAAGAAAGGGAGATCAACGATAGCAGTTAGAGATAAGGCCGGTAAGGTAATAGTTGACGCAGGAAAGATCCAAGAGAGATGGAAGGAATATGTAGAAGAATTGTATAGTAAAGAGCTTAGACCAACAAAGTTAGACATTGAAAAGGAACATGACGTAGAGGAAGATAGCTTAGGTCCAGGCATACTAGACAATGAGATAGAAAGGGCATTAAGGGAGATGAAACTAAATAAGGCCGTGGGGGTAGATAACATTCCCGTGGAACTTTTGAAATGCTTGGGTAAATGTGGGAAGAAGAGGCTATATGGGCTGATCCGTAGTATTTATGAGGAGGGAATCTGGCCGGAAGACTTTGTGAGATCAGTTTTAGTTCCTATTCCGAAAAAGGTAAAGGCCACGTCATGTGAGGACTATAGGACAATTAGTTTGATATCCCACGCAGCTAAGGTTGTTCTCAGGATCATAAACAAAAGGATAGAGAGTAGGGCAAATGATTACTTAGGGGATGATCAGTTTGGGTTTAGGAAGGGGAGAGGTACGCGTGATGCCATTGCAGTAATGAGATTATTAATCGAGAGGAATATAGAACACAACCAGGAGGTATTTGCCTGTTTCGTAGATTTCGAAAAAGCGTTTGATAGAGTAAATTGGGAAAAATTAATGCGTATATTGCAGAAAATAGGAATAGATTGGAGGGATAGGAGGCTAATCCGCAACCTGTACATGTCTCAGACTGCTCAGGTGAGGGTGGGAAACGGGGAGTCAGGATGGGCAGTGTTAGGAAGGGGTGTAAGGCAGGGTTGCCCATTATCACCGTTGCTGTTCAACCTGTACGCAGAAGAAATGATCAAAGAGGCATGGGAAGAACTCGAGGTAGGAATGAAAGTGGGCGGGGAATTCGTAAAATCAGTTAGGTTTGCTGATGACCAAGCTTTAGTTTGTCAGTCAGCCAAGGGGCTGCAGGCATTGCTGAGTGAATTGGAAATTCAGTGCGACAGGTATGGGATGAGAATCAATATTAATAAAACAAAGGTTATGCGATTTTCCAGAAAGAAAAAGGCCAAGCTTAACATTAAAATAGGAGGGCAAAAACTAGAGCAGGTAGAACAGTTTACGTATCTCGGTAGTGTTTTGGACCAACACGGTCACAGTAGTAGGGACGTAAGGAGAAGAATTGCGCTAGGCAAAGAGGCTTTCACAAGGAGGAGGGAGTTGATGACAGGGACTTTGAGTAAGGATGTTAAGAAAAGACTCGTAAAAACTTTGATATGGAGCGTAGCTATGTACGGAGCGGAAACGTGGTCATTGAAGCAGGAGGATAGACGTAGATTGGAGGCTTTTGAAATGTGGGTGTGGAGAAGAATGGAGAAGGTGAAATGGACAGAGAAGAAAACAAATGAGGAAGTACTTGGTATGGTGGGCGAAGAGAGGGGTTTGTTGGGAGCAATCCTATGGAGGCAGGAAAAGTGGATGAAGGGGGTGTTGACCGGCAGTGGGATGTTGAAGACTGTGATAGAGGGTAGAATGTTGGGCAAAAGAGGAAAGGGAAGGAACAGGATAGGGTTGTTGGACGGGATGAAGGGAGGAAGGAAGTACTCAGAGATGAAGAGGGACCTGATATAGAGTAGGATGATTGATTTTGTGTTTTGTTGGGAGTGATAAGGTGTTTGTTTGGTAGTTGTGTCAGTCCAAAAACCTACCTTAACCGGTAGATTACTTAAAAAAAAAAAAAAAAAAAAATATATATATATATATAATATACAGGTTGCGGCAACATAACTTCCTTTTTAAAGGGTTTTGCGTTTGAAAAAAGGAAGTTATCTTGCCGTACCCTGTATTTAATTAAGAATAATAGCTAAGGGAGTAAACCAAGACTGGAAATATTTAGCTTCAATACATGCATGTTATGTAAAATTTTGAATTTTAATTGATCACATATTGAATGTTGCGGCGCAGAGTCCTGCCTGCAACGATCCTCGAAAAAATGTTTTGTCAGCCCCTAATACACTATTTTGACCAATAATGTATGTGCATATTGGAGGAAACTTATTAGCCGCGTTCTTCTTCGCATTTGCGTGCGACTCAATCCGCAGGGGCTCCTGGCTAGCATACTAGAACTACACTACAGCTTGAGTGTTAGAAAACATGCCATACCTTATCTCTGAGCACTCCCTCAACTTGGCGGCCCACGACCACGTAATTTTCTTTTGGGTCCTCCTGCTACGGACCTGATTTAAAGCTGATCGTACCATCTAGATCCTTGGCCTAACTGATTTCACGCTAATGGGTGGATGGAGAAATCTACCTTCGGGATGACGCGTTCCCTAATACTAATATTCGATATTACGGGATCACGAGGACGCACAGCTTTAGTTTGCGGTTGTGTGGGTAGCAGGAAAGTTAAAAGTGGTCTTAAATAAAAACTAGGCTGAAAAATATTTTACATACCTGTTAGCATTTTATGCACTTTCGAAAACTCGCTCTTATGGCTCTACTTTTTGTCCTTCGTTCAAGTTAACCACAAGCCTTGAAAGATAGAGGAAAGAACTCCATTCGATCACCACTATGGAGCGTCCTTGACTTTCTGATGTTTTTGGCTTCCTCATAATGTTTCATTTTCCCAGTTTCTCTTCCTCATTGCCAAACTCAAAGGTTTGGGACGCCTAACTTCGATTTACAAAATATTCTCAAGGAATAGCAAGGAAATATTTTATTGGTACCATAGGCGATAAATACTTCGGAGTTATGGTTTATATTGTTTCTTTATGGTGTCTAGTGATCATCGCCCAAATCATACCGAATTTACCATCCCATTTGTAGCTTTAAGTTTGCATTTTGAATTTAGGAAATTATTAGGTTGATAAAATAGAAGTATTTGTAAAAAGGGAAGTGATGACGAGTACGTTAAATAAAGGCATAAAGAAAATATTGGTAAAATCACTAATCTGGAGCGTAGCTCTGTACGGAACCGACACCAGGTCTTGGGAGGCCAAAGGATGAGTGTAGATTTGAGGTTTTATCATTTGTGTACGGCTGAGAAGAGTATAGGATGGACGGAGAGGAAGATCAGATATCAGATGACCTTAATGCTACACAGCGTGGGTGCGACGCTGGGAAATTAGAATAAAAAATAAAAAAAGTGAGTAGCGATGAATTTTTCGAAAAAAGAACAATTCCCTCCAGAACGCCTACTTCATCGGGAACATCGAAATGAAATGTGTAGACTCGATTAAATACTTAAGCGTTACCGTCACTTACGACCTCTCCTGAGTGAAATATAAATAGGGGATATGCGGACAAGCAAACAAATAAATAGTATTTGTTGTCAGAGTACCGGATAAATGTGATGAAAAGGTCGTAGTGTCAGATCATAACTGGCTATATTCTCATTGACGCTGTTTATTTCTGATGGTTTTAAAGTATAGCGAAATCAATCAAATCAATCCTTCATATCCAAAATTTAGGCTTAAATTTGGATTTTGTTGAAATTACCTTTTACCCAGCTAGTTTTCCTGTGAACTGTTGTGTTCGCGATTATTCTTAATACCTTATTATTCCGTCATGCTCAAATTATTTATCAAAAAATCCATAATTGTTCTTCTGAGTGCATTGTTTGTAAATCCCTCGACTAACTCCATGTTCCTGTTTTTAAATTAGGATTTATTAAAAGAGTACTGGGTAAATGTAATAAAAAGGTAAGGAAATTTTATCTTTCGCTGGTTAGGCTTCATTTAGAATATGCTGCTAGCATATGGGATCTTCACGAAGTTGGATTGATTGCCGGATTGGATCGCGTGAAGCATAGAGGAGCTAGATTTATAAAACGTGGTTTTCATAAACTTAGTAGTGTATCCAAAATATTAGAGCAGCTAGGCTCGGAATCACTCGCGGAGCGAATGTTAAGTTACAGTTTTGATCTCTTGCATAAATTGAAAGGATATATCTTTGGCAGTGATGTTGAAAATGTACTATTACCCACATCGCACTACGGTAGAAGAATTCATGTCAATAAAATTAGAGATATTAAGTGTTAAACTGATAAATTTAAGATGTCCGATTTTCCAGGAACAATAAGAGATCAAAATAACATTGCTCGACCGGGGTAGGGTCATGTTCAGCAAAATGTATTCTGGTGTGTGTTCACCCCCTGCCATACATTATTATTAATAAGTAATCTACCGGTTAAGGTAGGTTTTGGATGGACACAACAACTAAATAAATATTTTGTGACTCCTAACAAAATGTAATCCAGCAACCTACTCTAAATCAAGTCCCTCTTCTTCTCTAGGTACTTCCTTCCTCCCTTCATCCCGTCCAACATCCCTATCCTGTACCTGCCATTTCTGCCCAAACTTTCCCCATTATTACAGTCTTCAACATCCTACTGTCGATCAACACGCCCTTGATCCGTTTTTCCTGCCTCCTTAGGATTTCTCACAACAAACCCCTCTCCTCGCCCACCATACCTAGCACCTTCTCGTTTGTTTTCCTTTCGGTCCATTTCACCTTCCCCATCCTTCTCCACACCCATATTTCAAAAGCATCCAATCTACTTCTATCCTCCCGCTTCAGTGACCATTTTTCCGCGCCTTACATAACTACACTCCATATCAAAGTTTTCACGAGCATTATCTTAACATCTTTACTCAATGTCCCTGTCATCAATTCCCTCCTCCTTGTAAAAGCCTCTTTGCCTAGCGCAATCTTTCTCCTTGCGTCTCTTCTACTTGTGCCATGTTGGTCAAAAACACTTCCGAGAAATTTAACTGTTCTACCTGCTCTAGTTTTTGCTTTCCTATTTAAATGTTTAGCTTAGCCTTTTTCTTTCTGTGGAACCGCATAACTTTTGTTTTATTTATATTGATTCATCCCGTATTTATCGCACTGAATTTCCAATTCACTCAGCAAAGCTTGCAACCCCTTGGCTCACTGACAAATTATAGCTTGGTCATCAGCAAACCTAACTGATTTTACGAATTACCCGCCCACTTTTATTCCTACCTCCAGTTCTCCCTATGCCTCTTTAATCATTTCCTCTACATGCAGGTTGAACAGCAACGGTGATAATGGGCAACCCTGCCTCACACCTCTTCCGAACACTGCCCATCCGGACTCCCCGTTTCCCACCCGCACGTGACCAGTCTGAGACATGTACAGGTTGCGGATTAGCCTCCTTTCCCTCCAATCTATTCCTATTTTCTGCGATATACTCATCTGTTTTTCCCAATTCACTCTATCAAACGCTTTTTCGAAATCTACGAAACAGGCAAATACGTCCTGATTGTATTCTATATTCCTCTCGATTAGTGATCTCATTACTGCAATGGCATCACGCTTGCCTCTCCCCTTCCTAAACGCAAACTAATCATCCCCTAATTAATCATTTACCCTGCTCTCCATCCTTTTGTTGATTATCCTGAGAACCACTTTAGCTGCATGGGAAACAAACTTATTGTTCTGTAGTCCTCACATGATGTAACCTTTATCTTTTTCGGTATAGGAATTAACACTGATCTCACAAAGTCTTCCGGCCAGATTCCTTCCCCATAGATGCTACGAATCAGTCCATATAGCCTCTTCCTCCCACATTTTCCTAAACCTTTTCGTAGTTCCGAAGGAATGTTGCCTAACCCCCCGGTCTTATTTGATTTCATTTCCCTTAATGCCCATTCTATCTCATTGTCGAGTATGCCTGGACCTAAGCTATCTTCCTCGTCGTTGCGTTCCCTTTCTATATTTAGCCTTGTTGGCCTGAGTTGTTCACCAAAGAGTTTGTTCTCTATATTCTTTCCATATATCTTTGATCTTTTTTCTTTCTTCTCTTATCTTAACCGACTAATCTCTTACTGTTAGCATAGTCCTTCTCTTCTTACTTCCCGATTGTGATTTAACCTTACCTGTGATGTGCCTAACCATAATATAGTTAAACCGATACCTTTCCGTGTCACCTGGCATTTTTCATGTACACCTCCACCTTTTGTGTTGTCTAAACCAAGTGTTAGTGATAAAACCTGTCTCCTACAGAACTCAATTGCTTTCTCCCCTCAATCATTCCTCGTGCATAATCAATTCAATTAAAATAATCGTGGTAATTCAATCCCTCTTTGGTGAATGGTCTTCTCCTGGGTCGATGTATCACTCTGTTCCAGCCTACTTAATTGTCTTCGTGCCCCTACAATCCCTGCGACCTTAATATCTGAGCACGTCCGACCGCGTTAGGTTAATATTCGGGTCAAAATTAGTTTGGTGTGTATTTACCTCCTGTCACACACCCTAACGGTGGCTTCTAGGGTACTAAAAGATCAAGATCGACGACGAAGATTTAGATTTGGTGGGAGGGAAGGGGAAGGTGTTATGGAGACTCTGATGGAGACAGAGAAATTGCGCGGAGGAAATCTGAGGATAAATAGGTCGTTAAAGATCTTGTTAGAAAAGAGAATGAGAGGTAAGTGATGTAGGGGAAATAAGAGAGAGTGCTTTTTGGACATCAGGAAGGCAAATGGAAGCAGCGGAGAACTGGAGAAGGAGTTGCCGTATTTTCCTATCGATAACGTGCGCGTTATCAACATAAAAATGTTCAGATGATCGAAAAAATGACGATGCGCGTTATGCAATGAAAATTGAAAATATCCAAACATAGATGTATTTTTAAACAAACACATCCGATATAAACGAATTTTTACACACTACATATAATTTTTACGCGCATGTGTATATATATATAGTATATATATATATATATATATATATATATATATATATATATATATATATATACTACCTTGATCAAAAATTTCCCGGAATTTATTCAGAAAATTAAAAATACAAGTTTATTCATCTAAATCTATATTGTCCCCTTCAAAGTAATCCCCATCGACTGCAACACACTTATGCCAGCGCTTGATCCAATCCTCGAAACATTTTTTATATTCGGTTTTCGGTATGTCCATCAGTGCTTCCTGCGATTTTTCCATTACTTCCTCTCGGCTGCTAAAACGCGTTCCCCGTAATGGTTTTTTAACTCGATTGAACAGAAAGAAGTCACAGGGAGCCAAATCAGGTGAATTCGGTGGCTGTTGGATGGTATTTGTTGCATTTTTCGTCAAAAAATTACGAATAATGATAGCACTGTGCGACGGTGCGTTATCATGGTGCAAAATCCACGAGTTTTCTGCCCACATTTCTGGTCTCTTTCGGCGAATTGCTTCACGCAAACGTCTCATAACGCCCAAATAATACTCTTTGTTTACTGTCTGGCCTTCTGGCAAAAATTCATGATGCACTACACCGTTGTAATCCATGAAAACCGTCAGCATTGCCTTCTTTTTTGACTGAAAACGACGTGGTTTTTTTGGTCTCGGCTCATTTGGTGAACGCCATTCACTTGCCTGATGTCTGGATTGCGTGTCGTACTCATAAACCCACGTCTCGTCTCCAGTAATGATCCTTTTGATGAATGTGGGATCGGATTCAGCCTCGCAAATCATGTCTTTTGCGACGTCAACACGGTCTCTTTTTTGCATGAAATTGAGGTCTTTTGGCACCAACTTTGCTGCTACACGACGGAAACCCAAATCATTAACCACAATGTCTTGGGCGGATCCATAGGCAATGTTCAAGTCCTCCGCTATTTCTCTGATGGTTAATTTGCGGTTATTGACCAACATTTCTTTTACTTTATCAATTTTTTCACCGACTTTCGATGTCGATGGTCTGCCACTGCGTTCATCATCTTCGATTGACTCACGACCACTTCTGAACCGCTCGTGCCACTGGTAAACGACCGTTTTTTTTAGAGAATCGTTGCCGAAACACTTTTCCAACATTTCCAACGTCCGTGCGCCACTAAATCCGTTTTTTACGCAAAATTTAATACAAGTTCGTTGTTGCAAATTTAAATCCATTTCTGCAATTGTAAAAAATCGCCAACACACACAGAGATAGATGTACTCTTGGCTACGTAACTTTTGCAAATGTCAAGTTATGACACTAAGATTTAAAGGGAATATCAACAACAGATGTACCAATTTAACAAAAAAAACAGAACTCAAATCGGAACGATGGGAGCGCCACACGGTGGTTATTCCGGGAACTTTTTGATCAATGTAATATATATATATATATATATATATATATATATATATATATATATATATATATATATATATATATATATATATATATATACATACACACACACAATGGGACGGCACAATAGATCACAAATAGAATAGCAACATTTAAAAGGACACTCACACGGTAAATTGTTCGAGCTTTCGGCCCTCTCAGAGGTCATGGGTGCGCGCGCTTTATACATAGGGTGCGCGTTATCGATCGGAAAATACGGCAATGCTGGGCAACCAAGAAATTCACGCGATGCGCACAGCGATGTTTTACATTTATTGGGCTCCGCCAAAAACTTGCGTTTAATTTGTAAATGATTTTGTCGTGGTAATTAACTTTGAATGATTTCAATGTCTTTCGAGAGATGATTCGTCGCTCATCCTCATGATCACTCCAAATCATACGTCGTTGAAACACATCATTAATGAAAATACATAGACAATATATTTTTATTATTATTTACGGAATTCTATCGTATGCCACCACTATTTTTGTGAAGTTGAACATTTTACATTTAAGTTTTACCTTAAATTTCCAAGGCTCAGTGAACTGATAAATTATTTTTTGAATATTCTTCATGGTGGCCACAAATCTTCAAAATGAGGAAAACTATTCCATCTAACCCCTCGCTTGAAAACCGCGGCTAGTCTCATTGACTCGTAGAAAATGTACAATTCCTCAATGATCTCTTTTGAACGCTGCCGAATAGCACCGTGCTAAAAGCAGAAAATCGCCCACTCATTCCATATATGAAGAACTTCAGTGGCAGCATGGGATGTGAGGCCATATTATGAGATATTTCATTTTGAAAACAGCCGCCGAAGGCCAAAGAGACATACCGTTACCAAATTGATGATTTTCCCAGTTGGACTATTTATGAAATCGTTTTCGCCAAATCTGTTATTCGACAATTAAATCTCCTTAATTTTTCGATCTGTTATTTCTGATTGAGTAATAATTCAATTAAATATCTTTTTACAATCGAAGGTCTGGCTCGTTAGACTATTTTCATCCAAAATTGTGTATGACGTTCCATACAACTGATAGTATACTGCACATACTGCTTATGTGTACTATGAACCTAATACTGCATCTCCGCCGCTAGATTGTATACGAAACATACTTAAGGCCTACTTAAGGGTCTTTAGGCGAAAGATATTTTGATATATTTTGCATGGACATATGCTCTATAAACAGAATCGGTAAACACAAGACTTAACTTTATAATGTGGTGACTCCATTTTTGCAGTTCTGCATCCAGGGAAGCTTTTTTGATTGATGAACCAAAATTTTCAAACTAAGAATGAAAAAAAATTTCAGAGGAATGGACGCAGCTCATATTAAAGATTAATTTCATATTTTGACCAGCAACATTAAGGGTCAAAATGGATTATAATATTTAAATATAAGTGCATTTTGTGAAAATATCTGGTTAAAATGGCATGCAATGTTGCAAAGCAGTTGGAGGTTATTTTGCTAAGCAAAGTTCCTTAACCAAAATTAACTCCAACTTGCCATTTTCTATATTTCCAAGTTTTCTATTTGAAATAGTCAAGTCCTGAACTACATTGTGCAAAGTTAAGCTCGCCATTTATTCCTCACAGTCTACTGTATTATTTTTATATATTACTTATAAATGTTCTGCCAACTGTTGATACCTTGGCCAAGAGAAATTCAGCGAGACTATATTACTATTGCCCAGGGTCATCCAAGTATAGTTATACTTTGAATTTTATAAAGCGTGAAGCTTTAATTGTTTTTGTTGCCAATTGAAGATCAGCTTTGAGGAAATTCATTTGGTTTACTTGTTGAGGAGAGGGTTTTTATTTGAATTGTGAAACTTGAATATTCTTACTTTTCCTACAGAGCAGCACCCAACTATTAAGCCACACTTCACTTTATTTCATCTACTTTGTACTTACAGGACCCCCTGTTTGAACTTTATTAACCACCAACCATGTCTGTTGAAGTCCAAGCTTCTATCTCCAATGGAAATGCACAAAAGATGACAACCCATGATGATGACATACGCCACCTGAGAGAATGGCTGCCAAAGCAACCTCATCTCCCTCCGATCACAAGTGAGGAGAACCATTTCATTTATTCTGAGTGGTGTGCTGGATTAAAACTTCTGGAATTCAGTGCTGAAGACAATTTCATTTGATTAAAAGAAGGACACCTGTCTCTAGTATATATGTTGTTGATTCCTTGCCTCAAGAGCAATTTTAGTTTTGAGGAGCTTATTAGCATGAGGCTTAAATTCATTATCAAAATGAAGTTTATCAGTTGCTGAGAGAAATTGAAGCTTTGCTGCTTGGGAAAAATTGAGAAGCTCATTTTTTCCCCATATTGCAGAGAGCTATTCAGGAATGAAAGCTCAAATGAGGAAAGAATCACATGATTTATGCCAATATTATTGGTCTTGTTGAGTTATAGCGATTCTAGTAAGACAATCTTCATGGAATAAGAATTCCTCCAATATTTCAATACTAACCTTCAAACCTCTTGTGGTCATGCATTCTATCTCATTACGTATATCAAATTCAAAATAAATATTTATAACTTGGGGGTATGGTAGTTCATTGGGCCTTTGACTAAAGGGCCCAAGATTAATTCTCAAAGATGCCTCTGGGACTCACTCCACTCATTCTGTGTGATTTTTCGGGTACCCCATCTTTATAGGAAATCATAAGTGGCACAGGCAATGAAAATGATCCCCTTCCCCAATGCATGAATTTCACATGACATTGTGCTTGCAATTAGTGTTAATGAGCTCTAACCTCACTAATCAAATCTGGCTTTAGCGTGTTTACTGTGGTGCACCATACAGCAGTAGCAGTTACTTGCAGGGTACCGTGTATTGGTGTAAATCAGGATGAGTTCCCTTTCATTGACATAGTCAGAATATTCCAAATCCACATGTTTATAATTTGTCGAATTATTTTGTTACCTTTTACACTATTGCCTTGCCTGAGGAAACAAAGTAAGAATCGTAGAGGTACAATTATGCTACAATGTCGATAACATTTTTTACAATGTTTATGGACAGATCATAATTACAGCTTTAATCAGCTGAAAATCAGCTGAAATCAAATAAATGGCATCAGAAACTTAATATTCTTTCTGGATTGAGTGAACCTTGTGTCGTTTATTTCAACCTGCTAAACTGCTCCACGCTATGTGATAGTTAGGAAAGATAAATTTATTTCTTAGTCATGTGCTGTAATTTAGAGACATTTACAGTAATAAAAATGAATATTTTAGGAAGAAGAGGGATACAATACAGCAAATAAAGACCCCACAGTGTAGAAACTACAGTGCAACCGCTAAAATTGCCTTAGCAGAATATGATTGTGCCAATGGACACCATTCAATGGCTGAAAAACACAACATAGATAGAAAAGGTGTTCAACTTAAACGAACACAGCTCCCTTGATCTCTCAAAACCTTAAAATCTTGCTTAGTGTTTCAGGGCTCAATTATACCTCTCACTTGGAACTTGAAGTACATGTCATCATATTTGTGGGAAAAAACAAAGTCTCAGTTAAGCTTTCAAATTTCATAAGAACACCACAGAAGCTAGTAAGATTGCATGTGAAATGAAAATTTTGAGGGCAAATTACCACTCAAGAGCTGGCTAGTTACTGCAGATGATGAAGAGGTTAAGGTTTTTGCAGAATAGTATGCAGAAACTACCACTATTGTATGAAAATAATATGCTTAGTTGTCAGCATATTATCATTCATCCATGACAGTGGTAACAGTCCCCATGCGGTGAAACTGATTATGCTGACCACATATGTGGGATATGCAGTATAAGTGGAAAGAGAACTTAGTTTTTTTAAGAGAAGCAAAAGAAATAGAACAACTTTTATTCAGTGACCATAGTGATATAGCCTCACCCAAAGACCATAGCAACTGCCTCCTTTTTCTCCATTTATATTCTTTCCCCACCATCCTTCCATCTCCTCTGTCATCAATCCCCACTCTTTCTCACCCTGATTTAAACATCCATCTCTCCCTCCTCTCACAAATGCCAGCCATGTATGAATCCCTCTTCTCTGAGTACTTCTAGACAGTCCTAACACTAATCTGTTTTGGCAGGCCCAGTTCTCCATCTGTGAAAGAGTGGTGGACAAGAAGATCAGTTTCAGTCGAAAGCACAGACAATGGAAATAAAAAAATTGTATGCTAAGTATCACAACTGATGGAAGGGACCTACCACCATGTATAATATTTTAAGAGGAAAACTGTCAAATGATGTCTCCTCTTGGGGTTCATGAAGTCTCAAGAGAGAAAGGGTGGATGTCTGAAGGCTTTGTGAGAGGTTGTGTGAAAGTAGTTTAGTGGAGAAAACCAGGGGCTCTCTCTAATATGCTATCTGTATTTGTGCAAGATTATTTAAGCACCACTTTACTGAGGAAGAAAATCAGCTAAAAAAGACAGGTGATTTGAGCATGGTAAAATAATTTGTGGAGGCACACAAGCCTGCTAAGGTCACCAGATTTTGAAAAATATGCCTAATCCAGCCTAAAGAGAACAATAACAGATATACGTCTACCATGTTGATATTTCTTGTAATGATTTGAGCATGAATTGGGTATTGAATTGTTGTTTTAATTAATTTTCACAGATGAGCAGCTGTCAACATTTCTCCATGCTTGCTATAACAGTCTTGAGAGGACAAAAAAAACCATTGATCAGTATTACACCATTCGAGCTGCAGTTCCTGAATTGTTTTCAGGTTATAATCCTATGAAGCCAGAGATTCAAAAGGTTTTTGATACAGTGTAAGTTAAGATTCAGTGAGAAAGAGTTAAGTACATTTTCTTGCTTTACAGTTTAAGTCTCCTAAAGTGTGGTACCTATAAGAAATTTTAGGTGACTAATAGTTGGAAAGTTTTATTTTGAGATTTATATGAAGAATAGTGGGTTCAATTCCTGGACATGCTTCAGGTACCCTCAGTTTAACCCAAGCTGTATGATTTTTTGAGGAACAGATATTCTTGGGAAACTGTAGCTAGCACAGGGAAAGGAACTGGCCCTCCTACCCTGATGTGTGAATTTCACATGCCGTCGGGCTCATTGCTGAGTGAACTCTATCTTCACCTCTCAAGCAGACCTTTAGGTTGAAGACTGTAGTTGGTTTTTTATTGATAACTTGTAGTTGTAAGCTAAAAAGCACATTGAAAGCTCTTAGTAGGATTAATCTGCAAAGACCAATATATATGCCTGAATTTCAGTTTTTTAGCTTTGAGCACTAAGTGAAAGAAGGGCATGAGGAAGCAGGCATTAAGTAAGAAAAATATGTAGTCTCCTGGTGTCCTCATATTACTCAGGAATAAAAATGTTGACCACTTTTTCAAGGGTAAAAGAATTATCCACTAAGTTCAGCTATTTAAGGGATCGGGTCTCAGCCCATACCAACTCAATCTAGCTATGAACATGCTTGTAAGGAAGGCAAGGAGCAGATCACTATGGAGTACCCTGTTTGCAAATGACTTAGCTCTCTATAAAGAGTCTTGAGCAACAGAGGAACAGAAGTTGGAGGAATGGCGAAAACCATCGGGAGAGAAGGGGGTGAGGATTAGAGGAGCAAAAACAGAAAGCTAACTGGGTACGGTGCAACAGGAAGGTGGACTGATAGATGAAAGGAAAGTTATACAGGTGCTTGGAGAGAACTGTAATGCTATTTGGTGGAAGGTCTTTATGAGCCTTGGGAGAAGGATGAGGATGAATTGCTGAGATGAGGGTGATGAGGTGGATGTGTGGGGAAACAATGAGGCACAAGATAAGGTATGATTTTATCCAAGGTACAGTCATGGCGGTCAATATTGATATTAAACTACCAGCAAGAAGGCTCAAAAGGTTTGGAAATATGGAGTGGAAGAGCAAAGAGCATATTTGGAAAAGAGTGGAGAGGTTGGAAATTGTAGGACAGAAGAAAAGAAGGACCAAAGAATTATGGAAGGCATGATATAATCTTATGAATAGAGGATGGAGAAAGGAGGACGCCTAGATAGTAAGAAATGAAGGAGCTAGAGCAATGGAAACTATTACTCTTTATGCACTGAATTACTGAGAGAGGGCTGATTTCCTAGCTTCCAGAATATCTTGGGGAAATGCAAGTGGCATTGGGAAAGGGACTGGTTTTGTTACCCTAAATTTGATTATTTCATATGACTTAAGATAAGAGTGAACACTATTTTCACCTTTAATTATCAATGTTTGGGTTGACTGCTATAGTTTTGATTCATTCATACTTGTAGCTTTAATGGATATCTTATCAAACTTAATCTTGTCCACTACACTAGGTCTAAAGTTTCACCTAATACATTAGCTTTATGAAAATATTTCCATTCCCTACCAACTAAAGCCATGAAGTGGGCTGTCTTACTAAAAGATGTTTCTATGATGAGAGGTTTCACTGCGTTTCATTTATCTATTTGCATAAATGTATTCAAATGAAACTTTTTTGGATTGAAATAAAATACTAGGACTTAACTTAGGAAAAATAATATCTTTGCTTTCTACGAAATAAACTTAAATCGTCGACCAGTATCGTTACACTGTAACATCATCAGGACTAGTCCTGATGATGTTACAGTGTAACGAAACTGGTCGACGATTGAAGTTAATTTTGTAGAAAGCAAAGATATTATTTTTCCTAAGTTAAAAATGGAATTCTACAAAGTTAAGGCCTCAACCATTCAGTGCATAAAATACTAGGCTCAAAAAATATGCAAAAGGTTGTAATGGTGCCATACAAGTAATTGAATTTTGGGAAATATGTACTACTTAACGCTACTAAAATATCAGTCCTACTTACTTCTTATTAAAAAACAGAACAATATTCTTACTCTGCCACTTTTTACTCTTGTTATTATTTTTCATTGAGAGAAAATCAACATTCCTATGATTTTTATTTTCAGAAACTTTGTTAGAGTTCCGGAAGCCACACCAAAAGGAGGATATCGTGTATACTTTGCCAGCCTGGCAAACTATGATCCACAGTTGTATGACTTTGATAATTCTTTAAAGGCATTCCTAATGATAACAGATGTAAATCTCACGGTAGAAAGTAAACTCCCGGGATATGTTTTGGTTTTAGATGCCAAAGGATTGACACTTGCACATATACCAAAGATAAATATCCCATTGGTTAAGAAGTTCCTAGTTTATGTTCAGGTAAGTTATTAGCAGAGCTGAGGAAGCTCTATTAAATTTTGCCCATAACCTTTACGTAAACAAGAGTTTAGTAGGAAGTCAAAACCCTTAAAATTAATCCTATTGTCTAATTAATTATGTAATCTTATAAGAAGCGTTATTAATGTAATGAATTTGTTCAAATGTTCATTTTAATGCTCAAAAAGGTCGATAAAATCCATCAGTAACTAATTTACCTTTGTGTTGCTGTTGCTCCTGTGAAAAATGTTGCTCTATACTATCATAACCATTATGATGCATGCATATTTGTTCAGTTCTTTTGTATTAACCTTACTTCGTCATGTGAGGACTATAGAACAATTAGTTTCATATCCCACGCAGCTAAAGTTGTTCTCAGGATCATAAACAAAAGGATAGAGAGTAGGGCAAATGATTACTTAGGGGATGATTAGTTTGGGTTTAGGAAGGGGAGAGGTACGCATGATGCCATTGCAGTAATGAGATTATTAATCAAGAGGAATATAGAACACAACCAGGAGGTATTTGCCTGTTTCGTAGATTTCGAAAAAGCGTTTGGTAGAGTGAATTGGGAAAAACTAATGAGTATATTGCAGAAAATAGGAATAGATTGGAGGGAAAGGAGGCTAATCCGCAACCTGTACATGTCTCAGACTGCTCAGGTGCGAGTGGGGAACGGGGAGTCCGGATGGGCAGTGTTAGGAAGGGGTGTAAAGCAGGGTTGCCCATTATCACCGTTGCTGTTCAACCTGTATGCAGAGGAAATGATTAAAGAGGCATGGGAAGAACTGGAGGTAGGAATGAAGGTGGGCGGGGAATTCATAAAAGCAGTTAGCTTTGCTGATGACCAAGCTTTAGTTTGTCAGTCAGCCAAGGGGCTGCAAACATGCTGAGTGAATTGGAAATTCAGTGCGACAGGTATGGGATGAGAATCAATATTAATAAAACAAAGGTTATGCGATTTTCTAGAAAGAAAAAGGCTAAGCTTAACATTAAAATAGGAGGGCAAAAACTAGAGCAGGTAGAACAGTTTACGTATCTCGGTAGTGTTTTGGACCAACACGGTCAAAGTAGTAGGGACGTAAGGAGAAGAATTGCGCTAGGAAAGAGGCTTTCACAAGGAGGAGGGAGTTGATGACAGGGACTTTGAGTAAGGATGTCAAAAAAGACTCGTAAAAACTTTGATATGGAGCGTAGCTCTGTACGGTGCGGAAACGTGGTCATTGAAGCAGGAGGATAGACGTAGATTGGAGGCTTTTGAAATGTGGGTGTGGAGAAGAATGGAGAAGGTGAAATGGACAGAGAAGAAAACAAATGAGGAAGTACTTGGTATGGTGGGCGAAGAGAGGGGTTTGTTGGGAGCAATCCTAAGGAGGCAGGAAAAGTGGATGAAGGGGGTGTTGACCGGCAGTGGGATGTTGAAGACTGTGATAGAGGGTAGAATGTTGGGCAAAAGAGGAAAGGGAAGGAATAGGATAAGGATGTTGGACGGGATGAAGGGAGGAAGAAAGTACTCAGAGATGAAGAGGGACCTGATATAGAGTAGGATGATGGATTTTGTGTTCTGTTGGAGTAATAAAATATTTGTTTGGTAGTTGTGTCCATCCAAAAACCTAACCTTACCTTAACCGGTAGATTACCTTAAAAAAAAAGGCATAAAATGAGAGAGAAATAAGTTGAGGAGAGGTAAAAATGTGAAGGGCAATTGCATATCTCATATCATTCAAAGTGACTGAATTTGCATGCAATGGTGGATGATGTAACCTTGTGGAACTCCTTCATAATGAAAAGGAAATAAAAACACTGCTATATCACACAAATATTAATTTACTGCAACTGATTTCGATATAGTTATATTATGGTAAACTATGTCGAAACCGGTTGCAGTATTCTTTCTGTTGCATTTCTCTGAATTTGGTTCTGGAAAGTCCAAATTGATAATGCTGGCTTCAATAAAAGTGCCTGTCATAGGCACATAATAACAAATGACACAAAAACAGAGTTTCTTACTCTGATGGAGAAGAGAAAACTCACCTCTATATGCCAGATAGGTTGAAGGTTAGGAGCCAGATGAAAGGTAGTTGGCACAGCATCTATTCCTTGGTGAGGTGGCTACCAAGGCACCTGACCCCAGTGGGGTGGTCTTTTGAGTGATGGTGTTACATAAACCTATGCGTTCATGAACGGGTTCCCATTATGGTAGATTTTTGTTGGAAACTAATTGAAAAATTAACATTCCACTCTGAACATCCAAATCATCTTTATTTTATCTCTTTTGAGCCAGAAAATGCTTGGAACAAATTTTTAATATTTTTTTTCCTCAAAATTTGAAGCTTTGAAAGATTGCTATGTTCCAGCCACAACTGAGTACTCACCATTCAAAGAATACATTTGTGTGTCATAATTGTTTTTGTTGATTTATTATTGATTGAGATAAGTGGGGGTCAATGCTCAACAATTACATACACAATAAATTATTATTAGTAAGCATTTGTTCATGAATACACTGTTGACATTTAAGAAATTTACGCTGTGTAATCGCAAACCGGATGTGCACATTGGCTGAAACTTTTCCTCGTTTTCCTTCTTTTTCTGATTGTTTGGTTTGGACAAATGTAATAGTGACCAGTTATTTTGATCCTACCAGATGCATCCACAAAATTTCCATGACTTGAAACCTCTAGAGATATGATCTTTTGCCTGATCACACTTTCTATTGCAATTTTATTGTTGTAATGGCATGTCACTTACTTAATTTTGAAATCTGTTCCCAATTTCTTGTCTTGCAAGCTCTTTGCACAGCTGTTGCATACATTTACTTTGCTGGTTGGTTTTCCTTGGCAAATTATTGTCATAATAAATAATGTATGAAGCCAGACTGTTAATATTGAGCCTATTGAAGGACATGATTTGTGGACATCTAAATGAGTGATATTGTGGCATGTACCTTGTAATCACCTGTTCTATAGTATCAGCACCTGCTTTATATTTATTATAATATGTTATTTATTATTTATTTTATGTAGCTTCTTTTTAGCATTGTCGTGAACAGCCATGTCTACACGTATTGTTAATGATAGATAGATAACTGCTTTGTTTTTCTTTGGCACATATTAGCAGAGCATTACTTTTTTGTGAATCCCAAATGCAGTAATATGCAGAATAGTATGCAGAATATGGCTCTCTTGACTGGTGTGGGACCATTACTTTTGGAATGTATGGCTTATTTATCTGCAAATTACCAAAATTTGTTGGTTTCCACAAAATTACGAATTTAGAAAGAGGTAGAGTAGTAAAAAAATTGTCCATGTCTATATTTCTGCCAATTTTGTGGAATGGAACTGCAAGTTCTCTAACTACACTTTCTGCTTGATTTTTATTTTATTGTTAGTTTTTTTGCTGCATAAATATTTTCTTGCCTAGGGAATACATTTTTGGCATCACAAATCCACCAAATTTGTATGCCGTATTTGGCTGGTTTTGATGGTATAAACTGCATAAATCTTTTACGTTTTCAATTAGGATAAAGCTGTCCAGTGATCATTAAATTCTCTGACAGTTAGTAAATTGACGCTGAATAAATATTCATCATCATCCAGAGATTCTGATAAACCCATTGGCCTTCAATGATAGAAATATCATTATTCAATTCCTTGCAATACTAATAGCAATTCAATTAAAGTGCAGAATTGAATTTAACTGTAATACGCACTATGTTACTGAAAGGCATGAGTATATAGTAATTAATTATGCCCATGTATTACTTTATAAAGGATGCCATTAGCTCTGTTATGATTACCTGGAATTTTTACTTGTTGGTGTGTTTCCTATACCTTCTTTTGATGAAATTTTTTCCTTGCATATTACCAGGAAGCCATGCCCATTCGGCTAAAACAAATCCATGTGATAAATGCTCAACCAATAGTGGACAAAATATATGCCATGCTTAAGCCTTTCCTCAAGGGTGAAATAATGGATATGGTGAGTGATTCAGCTTTTTCATCATTGCTGATAATAAACCTCTCAAAAACGCTGTGATAGTCCTAGCCTATTATGTATACATTGAATCATGAAGTAATGTCCTTGATGTATTTTTACCAAGTTTTTGGAAGAATCTTTTAAAAAAATAATTGTGGATCATAAAGCAAAACCAAACTTCTGTGGTGGAAAGGCCGATTTCAGAATAAAATGGAAATTTCAGAAGATGAAGAAGAAAATAAATACCTTTGGAGAACTTTATGAAGAGAATATCAAGTCAGCAGCTAATTTTAAGATGTGTATTTGAAATAGAATTGAGATCAGTTTGGGTCCAGCAATATGAGTTTGGGTTGTAAATAATAGCAGAAGTAATTCATGTTAGAAGGTAATTTGTGATAGAGAGCAGGGAAGATCCATTTGGAAATAATAAAGAGTTAGAGGAAACTGAGGAAGAATATTTATTTGAATTACATCAAGAATAATGAATGTTAGGAATATATTTTATACACTTATTCATGAGGAAGTTACTTGAACAGGAGAATTTGTTTGGTTAGATTCAGTTGTTCTTAGCAAATTAAGGACATCGGTCAAAAATAAAGACTAAGGGGACTGTAGGCTAAGTTCCAGAAGTTTCAAGGAATTTTCAAAAGAAATTTGGTAAGTAGGGCAAATAGCTATGCGGAAATCAGTGCGGGATTATGCAGCAATAAATGGTCATAGATCCCCTATGTAGATTTGAGGGACCCTAAAAAGCCTGATTAATGCAGCAAAAAATGTATTTATACTTACAGGCATTCATTGTATAATTTATCAAACTAGACTTATTTTATGGCTCAGTGCCCACCAAAATGACAGGTCAATCAGCACAGTAAGTATCCACCACCACTTGGTGGATATCCACCACCCCTTATATCCCTGGTTTTAAGGAGGAATGGGAAATTAAATATCCTTAGACATTAAATTAACCGAGTCAGAACGCAAACATATCAAAATATTAGACCATTAATGGGCATAAAAGAATGTGGCACAATGATTTCACAGATGAGCTTTCCAGTGGTAAGTCCATGTTTGAAGAGTGAATAAGAAATGATAGCCAAGGACTCAGAATGGTCACCACCAGGAAGAAGAAAATATTGAAAGCTTAGGGAAAACATGGAGAGTAGAAATATGCTTCATGATTAGGGATCGAGGCTTTGAATATGAGGATTGCAATGACATTTGCAAAGATGTTTAGATGGGGAGAATGCTGAGTAACCGCTAAAAAGAAGAAAGACCCTTAAATATAAAAGTAGAAACTTTATATAGAGATGGGTAATACCAGAATTCATTTGTTTGATTAGAAATAATCATCTTAGAGTGGACAAATTTGAAGAAAATTTGGGGAATCAAGGTAGAGACTGGAGGAACTGATATCATATTAAAAGCTGTTGTAGATTCGGATTGGTATGAAATGAAGGAATGGGTTGAGAAGTTTTATTGCAATATAAAAACAATTGAGATGGCAATGTAGGCACCAATTAGATGCACTGAAAAATAGTTGTCATCTAATTTAATTCATTATTATTTTAATTAATATTATGCACATTGAATATTTTCCAGATACAATTCCATAAACCTGGACACATGGAAACTCTTCATGAATATGTTGCTCAGGAGATCTTACCAAAAGACTTAGGTGGAAATTCTAAATCTGTTGAGATACTTCATGGTGAGTTGAACCAGCAGCAGGGTAACGTCCTTTTCTGCCAACTCAAAGCCTATGGGTTCGATTCCAACCATGGTGGGTTTCCCTCCACCTAAGGCTTGGGAAATTGTAATTGTGTCCATTGATATCATTGTTTATAGTCCGATGCCAAATTGCGCTGTTTTCGCACCAATGCCAAATAAATAAATAAGTAAAAGAAAAGGGCTACTTGCATTACTTTGGAAAAAATGCAAAAACAAAGGCAGTGATGGTTTGTTTTGGATATATGAGCGCCAGAGCTTCCATTTACATTGAAAGGGACAAGACTAACAGCACTATTGATAGACAAGATGGGTGGGTGAGAGTAGGAGAAAGGGAAGGAAGAATGACATAGCACAAGTGTTAGGATGGGGAACTGATGAGAAGGATATTTCCAAGTGAGCAAGGTTCAAGCCTGGTTCGGAGCATGCTTATAGAAACCAAATGCATGCCTAGTCAAAGGTTTGAACTGTAGTAGTATGCCCAAGGAGGGGAGGGAGGCAATAATTGAAATTTTAAAATAGTCTCTGAAATAATCACTTTACATAACAACTAATCTGTTGTTCACCAAAAAATAAATGGACAAAAATGCAAAATAAAAGCAAAGAAATATAAATTATAAAAAATACATAGCACTGATATACTTATAGCATATTTCTAAACCCTCCCCTTGTTAAGTATTGCAGCAAAACAGTTCAGTACTTCCTCAAATGTTTTTAGTCAGTCTTTCAGTATGCCAAACTAACAACAGTGGCACAATATTTGTAATAATCTGCAAAAGGCCTATGCCCAAAATGTATGCACGGATGGTGCATATTTTTGGTCAATCTTAAAGTGTTCTCCTTTATCCTTAAAAAAAATGGACACCAAATGTCTATATTCTTTGACTCATTGAGGTTCCTTTTTTCTTTTCAAGTTAAATGGTACCCTTACTGTCAATAGTAATGTGTTCTGCATCAGTCATTGATGTAGCTACTGCTTTCATTTTTACCAGTTGGAATCGTTGTGAACTTTTTTGTAGCTTCTAAGGACCCTTTAATATCTTGTGTACTTTTTCTTTTAAAATAAACTTTGAAGGGTGAATATAGACTTGGCTTGGTTCATATCAAATTCTCTAGGATCTGCACAATGTAGGACGTCTGATCCATCTTGATACCTCCCTCTGAAACTCTTTAAATATTCATTGACAAAGCATCACTAATAGGTCCAATGTTTTTTTTGTTTCCAAGACTTGGAATGGTGTTCTTTAAATTCGCCAATTTTTCCTCTCTCCCCCCAATCATATTATGCATCCTCAAAAACAGTTAAGATTCAATTGATACCATTATTGAAATAAACACACAGATGGAGAATGTGGTTGGCACCAATGGGCAAATTGGTGCCAACCACATTCTTTATGTTTTCTTTATTTATTATTCTTCTTTAGTTTTATTTATTTATTTTATTTGACAAATTAATTGGGAGAGATTGAGACTTTATGGCCCCTTCTTCCACCTTACACATAGATATTAAATTGAAGAAAATTACATGCACACAAGCCCTGGGTGGAGGAAGACCTACCTAGGTGGGAATTGAACCTGCACCTTCTGGGTTGCCAGGCAAGAACATTATCCTACCACCACCAGGGCCAACTTTTATGCCAGAGTTTTAAGTACTCTTGCCTGTTCTTAGCTGTCTGATGTAAGCCACAAAGACTTTCCTTCAACCTCCAGACATACTGGACTTAGTCTGCTATCCCATCCTTAAAATATCAAAGCTGATCTGAATACACATCATCCTTCAATGATGCATAAGGGCAAGATATTCTTATGTAATTGTAAAATGCATTCATTTGCCCATTCCTAAAACTTTTGTGCCACAATAATGAATTGCCTCCCTTTGATCCAAAACTGCTGTCTATTGCCATTACTGCTTCTCCTTTATTTTAAATTTTTTCTTCTTTGCATCATATCTACCACCTTAAAAATGGCTACCTTTATGGTAACATTGGCATAGGACACTCAAGGAACCATTACTTATCACATAATCTAAACCATTTTTCTTTATATCATGAAAAGACATCAGGTTACATGTTAAACCTGGCAATAATGAAACTCTTGGTCGCATGATTTTTCTGTAAGCATACCCTTTATAAGAGAGATATCAACTTCTCCAATTCCCTAAGCCCCCAGAGATTTGGCATCAGCAACACTCACAAAACCACACTATTTCAGTGCAAAAGTAGAAATTAGAATACCCTTGTACGGGGTGATGTACATGAATGCTCAAGAATAAAGGAGCCAATGGATAATTGCAAAGGATATTTATCTAGTACTCATACAGGGGCAGATAGGGGCACAATTTCCATAATAGCTGCTCTTACTCTCCTGCATAATGATGTCTTTCTATTTTGCTCATCTGAACTCAAACACTTATGCAGTGATATTCCCTCTCCTTTGCTCTGTAGATCAAGGTTACCTCTCCTACCAACTTTAACTATATGGTTGATTATATGGTTAATGATATTCCATTTTTAATTTTGTAATATGAATTTACAAAAAGGCTTAATTTCAGGTGAAATCAGAAAGAAGGTAGGGGAGAATGCAGAATTCCTTCAAGTTTTGGAAAAGACAGCAAAAGCAGATGAATCAAAACGACCAGGACAGCCAAAAGGGCATGGGGAAATATTTGGAATGGAGGGTTCATTTAGGAAACTTACAATAGATTAATGTGTAAAAGGTTCATTTGATCTATTTCACTTCAGTATACCATTTTGTAATGGAGTTGCAATGGCAATGAATGAGGAAATGGATAGCAAAAACATCCCTTTGCACTATGTGCAAACAACTTCAAACTTTTGGCATGAGTGGTAGTATGACATTGGGTGAAATAACTTAATCCAGCTGAAATAAAAGTCTACTGGCCTAGGTTTTGGCACCTTACAAGAAATACACTACTCTGAAGAAGTTCTTAATCAACTTTTATTCGCACTTGTCACTCCATGAAAATGGAGAATTTATGTTTTACCTGCACAGGTGTGGTTGCAACTTTTGTACAGTGACCTTAAAAATATTTATATAAATGGTTTTTATAATTGGTCTCTTTCTGTATATGATTGTTTTTGGTAATGCTATTGTATTTATATCCTGTTGATTTGTAAAATTGGACAAAAGCACTGGGGTTTACCCAATTGTTCACAAACTGCATAACTTCACTTGAGAAATGTAAAGATTAAAATACTATAAAACCAACGCTACTGATTTCATTAAGTGGGTTCACTGACTATCACCTGTAGCCTTGATGTTTGTTGATTCTTCATTTCTAAAGGTAATATCATTTTAATTCAATTTCATGGCTCATTCATAGAATTTGCTGTGTTTATTACGATTATAATGCAATGAAATTGTCTGCATACTGAGGGTTCTTGAGTAAGCTTATAAGTCTTAGGTCTAAGGTTGCATTTATTATTATTTTGTACCAGTGTTGCTTTAGTATCTGTTTATGTGGTTTTCTGGCTATCAATTAGCCAGATGTTAACCATGTGCTAGATTTAGACTATGTTAACTGTGTGCTTGCTTTAAAATGTTACATTGCTTGTATTTATATCTATGGTTATTGTTATTACTTATTGTTCACACAAATTGCTTTTGGCTAAATATATTTTTTTTAGTTATACATATCTTTACTGTGTGTCTAGAGTTGCAGTATAAAGTCATATATAGTAGTGTGTAGTCTTATTTGTGCACCCTTGCTTAGTATTGTTTGATACCATAGTCTTTCTTCTTCACATTTATCTAGGAAAAATTGTTTACTTTTTTCACTCTAACAGGAGGCCTTCTTTCTTCTGGGTTGATCTAGTTCCTGGCACTATTGCCTTAGTCTTCATGACTCTTCTCTTTTTCTTGTCACTTATTGATTCCTTTAATTAATTAATATGTAGTTTATTATACATTTTGCTCTTTATGCAGCAATGTATCATTTCTGTGAGTGATCCTGCCCAATACCCCATCTCATGCCACAATATAAGCCTCCATACATCAAATTCAACGCAAGTAGTTATTCTGTTTAAATGTATCCCATAGTCTGCATATCTCATAATTCCCAATTTTCTTTTTTCATATCTTGGCAAGATATGCCTGGTTTGGTTATTATTTGGTGCATTTTACTTCTTATTTAATCCCTAAACTTTTCATTGTTTCTAAGTGTGGGAAAATCTTAAAGATGTCTGCTGTTTTCAGATTCTAACCATTTCTTTCCCCCCTCCATTTCTGTTATTGGAGTGCCCTTTTAAGAGTAGTTCCTCTTTGCCATTCCAGGTTATCCACTTCTGTACCAAGATATGTGTTTACCATGCCCCATTTGTACTTCTCCACGACAACACACTCTAAAACAACATATTTGAGTGGAGGTCCAATGGCAATGATATTTTGGGCTATCATGCTATGTGTATTGTAGCAATGCATCATGGGGATCAGGCAGATATGCTGCACCTCCTGCAGTGTACTTACAATCTTGCCGTGCGCAGCCTTATTTCCCCAGATTGTTCGCCCCTATATAAAAATTGGTTTCATTACAGTTTTAAGTATCAAATAACAATTTGAGCCCAAATCATTTTCAACAGTGTCTTTGTACTGCATGAAATATCTTTTTAACCTTGACTCATGGGTGTAGTTGACACTATGAAATGTCAGCTTGCTGTCCCTATATATTCAGAGGTACTGGTACTTAATTGCCCTAGTTATTTACTGTCCATAAATTTTGGCAGTGGAATTCGACTTTATTGTGCTTCTGAAGACAATACATTCACTTTTGTTCTGTAGATAACGTGAGTCTGCTTTGTTCTTTCCAGTCGTCAATGATTCTCATGCATTCTGCCACTTTCCTTCTATTTCTTTCTTTGAATTCCCTTGGATCACTAATCGTCAAAGAGTAGCACTTGCCACAAAGGATTTTTTCAAAAGAAAAACGTATAAATACATTCATTCATTACCATGGTGAAGAGATACACATATATTATAACTTCACTCTTGAGAAGTCAAGTTAAAAATATTCACTTAGAAAATACAAGGGGTTTGAAATCAACCAATCCTCAACTGCAGTTTTGAACCTATTATAAGTAGTTTCTTTTGCAGTGTGGGATGGTTTATTGTAGAATTTTAAGGCAAGGTTATTCGACTGGTTGAAGGTTTAGGACAATCTGCATTTGTCAATTTCTTACATATTTCTTGATCTTGTATCATGGCTGTGCATATTGCCTCTTACTGCAAAGTTGTATACATTATCTATGACATGAATTGAGCACTGGTAAATATATATGTTAAAGAATGTCATAACACTTAGCCTGACAAATAGTGGATGACAGTGATGATGATAGCCAGAGCTCCTGATCCTAACTGCTTTCTTTTGTAACATAATCAGAGCTTTTGTATCACTTGCATGTCCCTAAAGCCTTAGGCAATGACTTAGGTGACTTTGGAAAAAGGTGGAATACAGGTAGGTAACTCTCAAATGTTCCTCAGGAACACAGCTTTTAAGTCTACTGATCAGGAAGGGTTTCTTGGAAACTTTTTTGGAGATTGCAGTTACATGGCTTTTCCAGGAATGATTAGGGTCAACAAAAAACCCTGGGAGTTTGAGAGAGCCCTATAATATAATATTATATATATATATATATATATAATAATATTATATATATTTCTACATTATATTATATATATATATATATATATATATATATATATATATATATATATATATATATATATATATATATATATATATATATATATATATTATAATATTATATATATTTCTACATTATAATATATATATTATATAAATTATATATATACATATATATAATATATATTAACCATAGAGACACAAAGAAAGGAAACTCACAATATGTTGTTTTAATGTTTCGATGGCTCGGCCGTTGTCTTCAGAATGGCGTTCTTGGGGAAGAGCGGAGAGGACATGTGTGGGGGAGAGGTGGGGGAAGGGGAGATAAGGGACCAATAGGAGATGAACAAGGGGGTGGGACGGATATGTAGGCAGCCATATGATGCATTTAGTGGGCTTGGTTCAGCCCAGATGGTTTAAATGACTGGGTCACCCAGATATGCCCCATCTTGTGGGCTCTCACCTTTATTATACTAGCAGATTTGGGAAGGGTTTCCATCACCAAAATGGAGAAGCAGTCATCAAAAGATTGATTGTGAGAAGCAGTGTGAGTAGGGATGGGATAATTAAGGATGGTGGGAGCTTTCGAGGAATACTGGTGGTTATTCATGCGGAGGGAAAGTGTGGTCGTGTAGTCGCCCACATAGAAGGCAGGGCAGAAGTTACAGGAGGGGCAATATATAATATTTTTTGAGGTACAGGTGGCAACCGTTTGGGTGTTGTTATTGTTATAAAAGGATATTCTCTCTTTTCTATCCAAATTTGTTCCCAAAGAAGGTCGGTCTAAAAGATATATTCATTCTTTCGCCACCCAATCCTAAGACCCCCCATTTCTATTTGCTACCCAAAATCCACAAAACCAATAACCCCGGACGCCCTTTTGTCTCCAGCATCAACTCACCCACTGAATGAATCTCCGCATAAATAGACCACCACCTTCAACCAATAGCCACTTCACACCCTTTTTACATCAAAGATTCGCAACACTTTCTGGAACGGCCACACTCAATCCCAATTCCGCAAAACACGACCATTCTCATGGCCATGATAGACGTTACATCTCTGTATGCCTCCATTCCCTCCAAAGAAGACTTAGAAGCTCTGCAATATTACCTCTCCCTACTATCCTCTCCGCTTTCTTTGTGTCTCTATGGTTTAAAAATCCACATCTGCTGTTGTATATATAAAATATATATATAATTATATATATAAATATAATTTTATAATATATATATATAATTATGTAAATATATAATATATATACTATATATATATATATATATATATATATATATATTATATATATAATATCCCTCCCCGGACTACAACCTTGACGTGGTGGAAGGGCTTGTGCGTTCCGATGACCCCTAGAGCTGTGCTGGCGGGAGTAATAAAAATTGCTCCTGGTAGGGTCACCCATGCCAGATAGGTCGAAGGTTAGGAGCCAGACGAAAGGTAGTCCACGCAGCGTCTGTTCCTCAGTGAGGCGGCTGCAATGGCGTCTGACCCCAGTGGGGCGGCCAGTAAGTGATGGTGTCACGTTAAAAACACTATTG